>NC_051862.1:118104559-118414559 GCF_015732765.1 Culex quinquefasciatus
TTAGTGAGAGAAGTTATGTTGTAGTGAGAGTCGCTACGAGTATGAGAGAGTTAGTAGTAGGTTTCTACATAACAAATGTGAGTTTGTTGTGTATGAGACAAGTTTTTAACCCAAGAACAAAATTTTAGAAAATCTGTTCTCTTTTATTAAGATTCCTAGACTTTTCTGTACCTTGTTCAAATTTGGAGTTAATGTGAAGCAGGAGGTTGAAGTTTTGTTGTGGTCGAGATGACCAAATGTGTTCTCTTTTGGAGAAGAATGTTGATGCTCGGAGAGGCAGAGTGTCGCAGTACTAGGTTACCTAATTCAGACCTCAAACAAGTTGATTAGATCATTTTGGGTCTCTTGTGTGTGTGGTCAACTACACTGAGAATCGATGAAGTTAATATTTCGTCTTTCGTCGAACTTTCAGTAGTAGTGGACAAACCAACACAGAGATGCCATGGATCGTTATGTGGTACTAGTCTAGGAAGGACGATGAAGATCGTTTGTGTTTGTGTGTGAAGTTGTTTTTGTAGGTGTTTGTCTTACCTGTGTGTGAGATGTTATGGGACGAAGGTCCTCAAATAGGGTGGTACGCGTTGATGGCCAAATATACCCTAAAAGTAGAGAAGGAATTAGTTGAATTACCTTATGTTGGTAAGAGCAGTACAGTTTGGCAAATAGTCACCTTCTGTTAATATTTCTTCTAGAAGTACTATTCTGTCCATCCACGTACGTCAATGCTCAGCACTGACTAAGGTAGTTGCAGCTAAGTTCCGGATCTAAAGCTGCCGAGAGTAGCAAAAATAAACCTGCAGGAGAAAAAGTTAAGTTATTGTCGTAGGACTTTTAAACAGCTGTTTTGCTGAAAGTTGGATCCAGAGAAAAAGTTTTAGAGCCCTGTTCACAAAAACATCTGACGAGATGGTGAGACAGAGTTCGACAATGTTACGGTAGATGCAACTGCGTGCTTGATCGTTAATAAGTGTTTGATCTTGCATTGCGTTATAGTTGATCTAACCTGTAAATTTGTGTTTGTAGTTGTGCCTCGAGTTAGGGCAACTTTTAGAGCAGTTTGGCTCAAAGAAATTTGGTGGATTTTGGTTCAAGGAAGTCATATCTGTTAATACCTCTTTTAGATTGACTCACCCTGTTACAATTATCGCTAATGCCAAAAGTTTTGCACCTGGAAGGCAGGTAAAAAGTACTCCAAAACTCATCCGGAAGAGTGGAGTTTGTACAAATGTTGTAAATATGTAATTGAATGTTAATTTATTGAAATTTTAGTTTGTTGCATGTTAATTTATTAAATTATTTACTGTTTTGTACGAGGTATTGCTCTGGATAGATAATTGCATGAAAGCATAGAAACATAATGGAAAATCATAGAACACACACAATTTGCCATAAGCATACATTCTTAGAACAAGTAGAAAAAAACAAGAATCAGGTGTCTCGGGAAAATACGAAGAAATAATAATCAGATCGAATCGCAACATAATTAAATCAGACATAATTATCCAATCATTTTCCATTTAAACAAAACTTGAGGTTATGAACCTGTTTTCGTTTTCACTTTTATTGATGAATTACGTGATAAAAACTTAAGAGTTTATTTCTCAAGCGAGCACTTGACCAGCATGTTGGTATCTCATGATTTGGAGAGTGTTTACTTGTAAATGGCTCATGTTTTTATCAAATATTTCATCGATACTTACCATAGAATAATTTTCATGCCATACATCATCACATTTCATAACAAATCTGTTTGACAGTGACAGATAGTTGACAGATCTAAGTTTCCCGAACATCAATAACACACACAACGAAGCAGTTGATAAGATCACCTTTGAAAAATTGAAGTACTAGAACGAAGTTTGATAAGGACTTGTGTGCAATATTGCATGAGAGTACACGGAAAGTCCAACTTTTGTAAATTTTTGTACAGTTTTGTAAATATTATTTTAATTTATTCCTTATTTATTATTTTAATGTGTAATTTGTTAAATTTTGTTGTAAATAGTAACGAAACTTTTCACGATCACTTTGACTGAGATTAAAACTCAAACATCGTATCGCTGGAGGCCGGAGTTGAACAAACGTTGATGGCCAGCACACAGGTACAACCTGCAAAACTGCGCGGAGATGGAGGAGGTGACTCTTTTATCGTTGAAGCCTTATGACCCCGATACCGACTGTAGTACTAGTCTCGCATTAAGTGTTTTTCACAAATTTTCTTATGGATGATACGATCTAGTACAGCATGAGTGAAACATTTCGCGAGCAACCGGTGGTTAGTGTGAATTCGTCCGTGCGTTTGTTATTTTACGATGTCAAGGTTCAGAGGTACGTGTGTTTAGAGTTGTGATCTTGTGAGTTAAAAAAATATTTACTTTGTAAACATTTTTTTTCCCGAACTGGGGGAGAGTGTAACCGATGGCAGTTCCTTACCCAATCGTTACTGTGACTCTGTTTGTATCGCGTTAAATAGCATGCAGGAATATACTTGAGTTATTGGGCGGAGCTTCACTACTCCCACTGGCTAGGGCAAACAAAAGCCAAGACACCCTAGCAGTACGCAGCCAGTTCCATACCCCACGATTGCTACCCCACTAGAACGAGACTACAGGCGTTGGTAACCGATTGGTAGCAGCGGATGACAGGTGCCTGGTAGGCGGCAATACCGGAGATGACTTATGAGGTCCAGAACCGGGATTCGTCCTATTTGCCCGGAAGACCCGTAACCGAACAGACTGACAGTGCCTGAGTCAGTCGGATAGCAGGTAACTTGCCAAAGCCGTAAACCCAGTGCCAACCTAACCTTACCGTGTCCTTTGGAAGGACCCCTCAACCTTTGTTTAAGGTTCATCCCGGATGCCCCGGAGATGACCAGTGGAACCCCAACAACCCCCTGGAATGTCCGACGTCCTGGCGCTCAACTACGGGCAATGTTCCGGCCAATCGCCAACACCGGCCGAAGTCCCGATCCGTCAACACATCGGGAAGAGCCCAGGATAACCGGATGGGTCCACGCAGCGCGCGACGAGAACCGCTACCAAGCACCAGGATGCGAGACCGCGGCCGAAGCCGACGGTCGAACCCAGATCGCTGGTGGATGGAGCAGAGGTGACGACGCCGAGCTGGTGGGGCCCCAAGAAGCAGAAGAAAAGGTCAGATAGAATAAGAAAGTGGGACAGTTTTGAGGTTAGGAGAAGGAGGAAAGTTAGTAGGAGAAAAGTGGGAGAATAAAGTGTGCACAAACCGTGAATAAAAGTGGTGTTTCGTTTAGTAACTTGTAGTGTTTTCCTGTATCCGTCAAAGTTAGTGTGGATAAGCGTGCCGACCTTGAGGTATTTTTGTAGAGTCCCTGCATCGAGAAAGGTCTCGACTAACCACAAGTTACAATAAAGACATAAGGGGTTTGCTTGTAAACATCACGAGTTACCGCGATTTTACGAAAAAAAGTTTTGAAAAAGTTACTTTTTGCGTTTCTCTTTGTTTCGTCGTCCGTGTCTGTCACGGGTGACCATGAACGGCCATGATCGATGACGACCAACTTTTTCAAAACTTTTTTTCGTAAAATCGCGATAACTCGTGATGTTTATAAGCAAACTCCGTATGTCT
Source organism: Culex quinquefasciatus (assembly GCF_015732765.1). NCBI lineage: Eukaryota > Metazoa > Arthropoda > Insecta > Diptera > Culicidae > Culex > Culex quinquefasciatus. The sequence continues at coordinate 118,108,166 of NC_051862.1, forward strand.
ATATATCATTTTTTTTTGTAATTGTCTGCTCTACAACTTTGTAGAACATTAATACACTCTAAAAAATAACCCTGTAAAGTTAGAAAAAACACGAAATTACAAAATGAAAATTTTTGTTCTAAATGAAAAAATGACCCTTCTGGGTCAATGTAGATTCGAAAAGTTCATTAAATTTCCCATAAAATGACATGTTCCAAAAAATTTTACAGTCGAGTAATGGAAAATGGGAGAATTTTCCAAACTTTTTTAGTTTTTTTGCTGATGAAAAATACGTTATTTCGGAATTCTGAGTACGCCATCAAATTGGGCGTCTAATTTTACATAAAAGTCCCTTTGACAAAAAAAAACGAATTACCGAAATCTGGGAGAATTGCTCTACTATTCAGCCATTCCACGTCAAACAGGAAGTCTCCAAATCAAAAGTGCTCCGATTTGGCTCAAATTTGGAGTGGGGGTTCTTTGACCCAAATAATTCGACCCGTATTTTTTTGTTTGGCGACTAGGGTGCTCCTAATAGGGTGGTCCATAAAATGCCTATTTTCGTCGATTTTTGCAAAAAGCATTTTTTTAAACCATATCTCCGGAACGACTGAACCAATCATAGAGTGCCACGATTCAAAAGAAAGGTTATTAGTTGGGCTTTAAGGAAAAAGATGTAGAGGTTCGAAAAACCTAGCAAAATATTTGAAAAGGTTCTATGAAAATTTAATTTGCTAATTTGAAGGTCTCGGGACCACAGAGGACATGTCTGAAAATATTTTATTCTGATTCCTTGTAATATTTTACATAACATTACTAAAAATATTAAAAATATCCGTTTACCCAATTTGAAGATACAGTTTTTGAACAGAAAAACTGATATTTTCGACGCGCCGCAAGCAAAAATGACAAAAAACGGGTAAAAATCAACTTTTTGCACCAACACTGCGATAACTTGAGAATTTCAGCGATGACCTACATGTTACATGTACATGTATACGGGTCATTCCAGGTCAACTGAGTACACTTTTGGACTCGACCTTCACCGATTTGGACCAAACTTGAAGGGAACGTTCATCTATCGATAGTTAACAGATATCTCAAGTTTGGTGCTGATTGGACCATCCCTCTTTTTTGGCACCGCCCTCTTTTTTGACGATTTTCTAAAAAACTTTTTTTTCTTTTAATCATAACTTTGCAACTATTTGAGCAAAAGACTTTCTACAGGTTTTATTTTATAGAAAATTGTCCAAGAAATTCGATAAAAATAAAATGTTAACCCTGAAATGCCCACTAATATTATATTTTAACGTTTTAAGTATTAAAATTCAGTTTTGACCAAATGCTTATATTTTTATTTGTTTTATTTTATCACCATCGTGTTCCCCGGATAATTTTACATAATAATCAATGTCGACCTCAAACTAAAATGAACTATTGGCGAGATACAGCGATTTTACTGAAAAAGTTTGATTTTGCGCAGCACTCGGAAGTACATAGTGTACTTTTCAACAAAAAGGGATGAATCCCGCATAATTCGGTTTTTATATGTGAGAAACTTATTTCGGATTTGAATTCATATGACAGAGTGCAGCGCAAAATCAAACTTTTTTCAGTCAAATCGCTGTATCTCCCCGATAGTTCATTTTAGTTTGAGGTCTACATTGATTATTACGTAAAATTGTCCGGGGAACACGATGTTGTTAAAATAAAACAAATAAAAATATAAGCAATTGGTCAAAACTGAATTTTAATACTTAAAACGTTAAAATTGTAACTATCGTCTTGCGCGGCCTTATAGTTACATGCTACCAGGCAAGGGCATCGAAGCATAAAACTCAATGAGGGTTGTGGGAGGTCCGAATGACTCCCAATTTCTCTCAAGGGTCGGCATGCGCTCATGCTCACGAGGCAGGAAAACACAATGTGTCGCTTCAAGATAAACTCCTCGGTTTATTCTCTGACGTCACTTTATTGCACCGGCTTCCTCTTCTACCTGACCTCCTACCCTTTCCCACTATCCCACTTCCTTACAGGCTACCTCCTACCTCGACCTGCTTCTTCCCGGATACCGTGGGTGGATCTTCTGCTGATAAGGGGCCCTCAGCTACGCCTGCCGCTGCTCTGCTTCCGGATCTCCGGAACCGACCTCCGGCCGTCTCGTTCTGCTGCTCGCTGGCCTGGGGTGGACGTTGAACTCGCCGGCGTCCCGGCGTCGTTGTGGTTGCTGCTGCAGACTTCGCTGTCCCCTTCGTGTGCCTGTCCCTCGCGCCCTCGAGTATGGTGACGGACTCGAGCTTCCACGTCACCGAAGTTCTGTGGGAATTGCCCGGTTTCCGGCGCTGGGTTTGAGTCGTGGGACAGGTCTTTCGGAACCAGGTGGTTCTCTGGGTGGCTTGCGGTTCGGGGGTTCCAAATGGAGGACGCAGACGATCTAGCGATGTCGGCTAGTCGCTGCTCGTCGATACCGCAATTGACGACGGTAGACGGTGATTTTCACGGTCACGGATGTTGGGTGGAACCACGACCGAACCGAGGGATGTTCCGTAGCGAAGCTACGCGAACTTTAGTCCTAGACTAAGGGGTTCTGTGGATGAGATGAGGGGGATTGTAATGGCGGTCCTATCTAGTCTGGTCACTCGCGGCACAGATCAGGGTTGTGGGAGGGTTCGCGGGGAATTACCTGGAGTTCCTGGAGTTCTCGCTTCTCCCAGTCTCCTCTGTCCTCCGTGAAGTCCTTTGACCGCTTCCTGGCACTGGCACTTCACAACACTCCGTCGAGCTGTAGTCGAAGCTACGACGGCTTTCGCGACTTGTCGCACTTCAATACACCGGGCAAATGGCCGATGAAAATCCGGGCCTCATCCCGCGAACCTCTGATCCGGCGAATCCTGGAAAACCCGCCCATCATCATCATCAGTTTCGCCACCCCCAATGGCCGCCCATTCGTTGATCCTCGGCCCTCTGGTGGTGGCTAGCAGAACTGCTCCTCGTTATAGGCGCTTTAGTACGGAAATGGCTGCGTCCGTACACGGGAGACATAAACCGACTCGTCTCACTATCCACGAACACACGCATTCCCCTGCCTCTGTGTCACCGGAATTCTCCCACAACACACCCACTGGTTACACTCTCCTCCCACTCGGGTAAAAAAATATTAGTGAAGCTAATATTTTTTTTAACATTCACTTTAATAAAAGGCTGCGTCCTGCTGAACCTTGTATCATTACCACTACACATTGACAAACGAACTGTACACTTCTTATCTTTTCCGCGCAGTTGTTGACAAAATCTACTGGAATCAATTCGTATTCTACTAGGTCCTGCAGACGAATACCTGAAAGGAGACGTTTCGCACAGTGTGGACTTGTGTTGGGGTCATAAGGTTTCATCGTTGTAACCCGAAGGTCCAACTCCACGCTGTTTAATTGGTTTCACCAGTGTACGGGCCCTCAATGTTTGTTCAACTCCGGCCTCCAGCAACACAACACAAAGTACTACTAACCAACAAAGTCGAGGAACAATTCAAAACCTTTAATAAATATTTACAAATATATACAAAACAAAATATTTACACATTAAAATATATTTACAAATCAAGACTATGAAAAAGTCTGATAAAAAAAAAACAACGCATGCAAATAAATAACAAATTAAAATATTGAAGCATGCAAATAAATAACGAAGAAAACAAAGCAAATTATTCCGGGATATAAATTATTTACATATTTCAAAATACCGCCCATGTACGGTTTGAAATACTTCATCGCACATTACGATTCATGCGTGACGCGGTACACTGTCGAATAGTGCGCTACCAATCTAGTACTTCACTACTTTTGACATTCTTCATCTGTGTATGTGCGAACTCTGTAGAACAATCGGACTGTCAAATTCAATAACAAATGTGGTAAAGATATTTTGTGAAAAAGTACTGCTTGAAGATTCAGTCCGAAAATCTGAGATTTAAGCACTTTTTTGGGAAGGTTACCGTCAGAACCTTTGGCCAAAATGAACAATGACGTAACTAGTTCTCCTCCAAAGTGACTTGTCTCGATTTTTCGACTGAATCTTCATCAGATAAGTGATTGTTTTATGTATATGATTTTTAGGTTATGGCATGAGGATTAAATGCGATTTGAGGTAAGTTTAATGAAGTAACTCTTAACTGAAGTGAAATTTTATTAATTTGGCATTTTTGCTAATAATGACTAAAAATTGATTTATGTGGGTTCTAAATTTTCTTAAATTTGAATCATATGGGTTCATTGAGTTTGTTACCATCTCAAAAGCTTCGATTTACGATTGTTTCTCAAGGTCATTTTGGTTCATTCATTTATTTGGCACATACACCTACGACAATCGGTTGATCAATGGCTAACACACCTTGACAAAACTCTAAACACTTTTTAACAGAGTTCTGACTCAGGTCGTACGGCACAATCAATCATCCAATTACGTTTCATTCTATTACTTTCAATCATCCGTTCAAATTCATTCATAGTTCATTCATTCCTCAACATTTCACTTTCATACTTTTCCATTTTCTTCAATGATTTACATCATACAACACCAGCATACAAACTGGTCACAACTACAACCACAAATTTCCCACGTTACACACGTGTCTTCACTTGCTCCACTTGGCGTTACGACTAGGGAAAGATAAATAGTGTTTCTAGAGAAATTGTTAACAGAAACCACTACTACTAACCGAAATCAACCAAGTTTCGCGAAGCCATCTACTACTTCACCTTCTCAGGTAAAACAACCCAAGTTACGGCTGATACCAACAATTATGCGCAGCATAACTCATGCTCGCAGCTGGATTCACTCAAACCGCCAAACTAACTCACCATCCCGATGGATGTCCTATGAGTAGTTAAATATTGGCAACTCCTGTGCCTAAACTTCTTCTTATTTCTGTCCCGGGACTCCCACTTTACTAAATTTGCCACTCTTGGGCTAAACACGGGTCCTGCACCTTGCAGTCTCGACCCTGGAGCAACGGACACAGTCACCCTAGTCAGTTCGGAGTGATTATGTACAAAATTGGATTGGTAGACCTCTAGAAAAACTATTAGCAGAGGTAGCTACGCCCCAAGTGTACCACTTTCCTCACCAAACTAGTCGCTGTTCCTAATCTCCATTTAATTTTAGGGAATTTTTGGCCGAATTCATCGCACCTCCCTATCTCCTTCAACATCAACACAACTCACCAACAGGTAAGTCAACACGAAACATACAGTTCCAACTTCTACTAACACGCACACAAATTCCTAGACACCACATTTATGTTGCCATTGACTCACTGTAAGCACACCTCACAGACTGAATCAGTTGGAGAATCGACGAAAAAAGATTTATTAACTTCCTCGAAACCCATTGATCAGTCCAACTGGTTCACTCACAGGATTCTGGCTAAAACATAACAATTTTGAGGACTTTTCTAGTAGTTCTAGTACACATTGTTTGCCTCATAAACAACACATAATCACACTTTATAACACGTGGAAACTCAACTCCACAAACACTTACTTTCCTTTCAATCAGCCTTCAGCTGAAAAACCTTCTTTACTTTTGAACAAGATTTGGTGGAAACATCTAGGAATTCTATTAAAAGAATCAGACTTTCATTAAAAAATTGTTCTACGGTAAAATTTCTTCTTTGTCTCACATAACCCAAACAAAATTTGTGTTATGGAAACTCCTACAACATACATTCTCACTAAAATTACGACAAAATACATTTAATAGTGTGTGCACATTTGCACAACACCACATTCATTTTTACTGTGTTAAATCAGCAAAACTTTCACAGTTGCTCTAAAGCTTAAGTTTGTTTACTATTCTCTCTTCTAGTACATCATGTTTTTTATATCTTATCAAAAGAGCTTTTTGGTACAAACAATTTTCCTAGTACAAAATTTGTACACAAACACATTGGCTATTTTATGCTTTTCAGGGGTGGTGGGTGGAAAAATCTTTGAAATATTTCATTCTAGGGTCGAATTGGTAATTGTCGCATCATTCATTCAATTCCTTTCATTCAAACTCACTAATAATTGTAAAAGATCTACTTTCGCTTTCATGCAATCAAATATTAAAGTTTTTATAGCTTTCATTGATACTAATTTATAACATTTTGGATTCTTTTCAGCAAATATCACAGAATTTTATCCCAGAAGTCTCATCACAGATGTCAAATTTCCACTAGTTTATCGATCATCGTGGACCTGAAGCATCAGAACAAATCAGTTGATCCTGTTTTAGTACAATTAAGTAGAATTAGAAAAGAACTAAGGTGATTTACTTTCCTGTTAATTTGTTATTCTAGTTTGATACAAACGCTTGTTAATTTGAAAATTGCTAGTTATGATGCATTTAGCGAAAGCATAATTAAAATATTCTATTTGAAACAATCTCAAAAGAGACGAAAAATAATTGGAAAATCCTAGACTTGTAAAAGCTTTCAAAAGCTGTTCATCACAGTAAATCACATTTTGTTTCATGTTGTAACTAGGTTAAATTCCAAATAAATAGGTTTGTTTGTCCGGTGTTTTATTTACAGTCCTGAAAGAAACGCACTCCACAGATCAAGAAATGATACGGATTTCTGAAAACTTACATTTTTGACTAGATCTGGTAAATTTCCGACACCTTTTTAAATTGAACCTTCTCTTTGTTGGCAGTCTCTCACTATCATTGACAGAACTACAAAACCCCTCAAATATGAACTGATTCGTCAGGTAAATTTGGTCAAAAACAGCCGTGCAAGTGTAACTTGTAAGTTTATCAAAGTGCATTGGGAACGACCAAGGGCGTTTTCCCAGAGACTTCGGCAACCTGTTATTAAAGTTAAACGTGTTTCCTACACAAGTAGCATGAACTAATTTTAAGTTGGGCGCCAAATTGTAACTATCGTCTTGCGCGGCCTTATAGTTACATGCTACCAGGCAAGGGCATCGAAGCATAAAACTCAATGAGGGTTGTGGGAGGTCCGAATGACTCCCAATTTCTCTCAAGGGTCGGCATGCGCTCATGCTCACGAGGCAGGAAAACACAATGTGTCGCTTCAAGATAAACTCCTCGGTTTATTCTCTGACGTCACTTTATTGCACCGGCTTCCTCTTCTACCTGACCTCCTATCCTTTCCCACTATCCCACTTCCTTACAGGCTACCTCCTACCTCGACCTGCTTCTTCCCGGATACCGTGGGTGGATCTTCTGCTGATAAGGGGCCCCTCAGCTACGCCTGCCGCTGCTCTGCTTCCGGATCTCCGGAACCGACCTCCGGCCGTCTCGTTCTGCTGCTCGCTGGCCTGGGGTGGACGTTGAACTCGCCGGCGTCCCGGCGTCGTTGTGGTTGCTGCTGCAGACTTCGCTGTCCCCTTCGTGTGCCTGTCCCTCGCGCCCTCGAGTATGGTGACGGACTCGAGCTTCCACGTCACCGAAGTTCTGTGGGAATTGCCCGGTTTCCGGCGCTGGGTTTGAGTCGTGGGACAGGTCTTTCGGAACCAGGTGGTTCTCTGGGTGGCTTGCGGTTCGGGGGTTCCAAAATGGAGGACGCAGACGATCTAGCGATGTCGGCTAGTCGCTGCTCGTCGATACCGCAATTGACGACGGTAGACGGTGACTTTCACGGTCACGGATGTTGGGTGGAACCACGACCGAACCGAGGGATGTTCCGTAGCGAAGCTACGCGAACTTTAGTCCTAGACTAAGGGGTTCTGTGGATGAGATGAGGGGGGGGGGATTGTAATGGCGGTCCTATCTAGTCTGGTCACTCGCGGCACAGATCAGGGTTGTGGGAGGGTTCGCGGGGAATTACCTGGAGTTCCTGGAGTTCTCGCTTCTCCCAGTCTCCTCTGTCCTCCGTGAAGTCCTTTGACCGCTTCCTGGCACTGGCACTTCACAACACTCCGTCGAGCTGTAGTCGAAGCTACGACGGCTTTCGCGACTTGTCGCACTTCAATACACCGGGCAAATGGCCGATGAAAATCCGGGCCTCATCCCGCGAACCTCTGATCCGGCGAATCCTGGAAAACCCGCCCATCATCATCATCAGTTTCGCCACCCCCAATGGCCGCCCATTCGTTGATCCTCGGCCCTCTGGTGGTGGCTAGCAGAACTGCTCCTCGTTATAGGCGCTTTAGTACGGAAATGGCTGCGTCCGTACACGGGAGACATAAACCGACTCGTCTCACTATCCACGAACACACGCATTCCCCTGCCTCTGTGTCACCGGAATTCTCCCACAACACACCCACTGGTTACAAAATATAATATAAGTGGGCATTTAAGGGTTAATATTTCATTTTTATCGAATTCCTTGGACAATTTTCTGTAAAATAAAACCTGTAGAAAGTCTTTTGCTCAAATAGTTTCAAAGTTATGATTAAAAGAAAAAAAAGTTTTCTAGAAAATCGACATAAAAGAGCGCGGTGCCAAAAATAGAGGGATGGTCCAATCAGCACCAAACTTGGGATTTCTGTTAACTATCGATAGATGAACGTTCCCTCCAAGCTTGGTCCAAATCGGTGAAGGTCGAGTCCAAAAGTGTACTCAGTTGACCTGGAATAATCCATACATGTTTGGGTAGCAAAATTTTCGTATTTGAATTGGTTGAATTGAAGACGCTGTATTAATTTTCAAGAAAAGAGTTTTTCAATTTGATAGAAAACCAGTTTGAGAAACTTTATCAAATTAATATTTTCTTGCAGAGATCATCGCTCCCCACCCGGGAGAGTTCTCTTTCGAAACGATAAATCCAGCTGTTTGTCTAAGATTATATCACAGCACTTAAATCACAGTTTGCGCCTGAACGCCAGTCGTCAGTTGTGAACAGTGCAGAGCGCGCGCGCGCGATGAAATAAATAAAATGATTCAATTTGCACCTTTTCTCGCCCTAGGCTGAGAGCAAGCAGCAGCAAGTGGTGAGCAAACACATGCAGCATGAACATTAATTCTCTTTGATACCGTCGTCGTCGTCTGCCCAGGAAAGTCATCAAGTCCACAGACACAGATTGTGTGCTGGTGAGCGGTTGAAGTTAATTCCCCCTTTCTTGGCCGACAGGGCTAAATCCAGGATTTTCCCATTGCGCTGGGATAAGCATATTCCAGGCGGACCTGAACAATCCGTTCGCGTTGAAAGTCAAACACAAGTTGGGAATAAAAAATAGGAAAAATAGCAAAAATAAATTGCCGTAAATAGAGAAATGGAACCCGTCGGTCGTCTGGGGCACGTTTTGACGTGGATGGAGATAGAAATAAGACAAAAATGCAAATACACCGGTGGAAATAACAATTCAGTTGCCGTCAACACCACCTTCTGACAAACGCGGTTCGTAACTTACCTTTGTTCTGTAGAGTGGATTGCTAAAGTCCCAGTCGGGTGCCACGAATAAATATCCACGTTTTGACACCTTTCTCGTCGCCTGTTGCCGCAGAGAAAATGCAAGAGAAAGGAGAGAAAAAAAAAGAAAAAAATAATTAGCATTGTCGTAAGTTTCACTTGTCGCAGCAGCGGGTGTTATGTAATCAACAATAAAAGTTAAACAATTCAGATGATCGGTACAGCATTCAGCAATTGCAGTTACTATGGTAATGTTATAACGCTTTACAAACCTTTTTTTTAAATCGTTTTAAGCTGAAATAGAAGTCTGATTAACAGAAAGCAACTTGAAATGCTTTTTCTTGCATTTTTAATCATATTGTTTGAGTTTGAGTTCTTTTAAAAATATTATCATTATTGGTGAAATTACAACGTACAGTACAGCATAAAAAAAATCCGCGATTCTAATTCGTCGATATTTACACATCGACGTTGTCGCGCTATCTTGTCGCACGTCGCTTTTGACGTTTGGAGAAAAACGCGTTTTAACCTTGAGTAAACGAAAAAAAACAGCACGCAATGTAAACAATAACAAACAAGTTGTTCCTAGTTAAATCGAATTACAGCGGACTGTATTTACCTCGGTTCGATTTTGGTGGAAAAGACAAAAAACACACGTCTTTCCGCTCCATTTGATGGTCAACAACTTGACGTTAATTCAAAACAATACAAACATTCTGGGCATTGTTCCAAAGTTTGGTTGAATATTGTTGCTGGAGTCCAGAGTAATAATTACAAATTTTTATGGTAGTCGGGCATGTACGTGTGTCAAACGCGTTCTGACATGAAATCTCTTTGGCCAGTGCGGCACTTACAGACATTTTCAGGGTGTGTCATGATTGCACGACAGAATTGAAACTTCTTCAACATAAAGAGCGACAACAATGCATGGAGTTTTTTTTTGGTTTTTTATTGAATATCTCAGAATTAAAATTGAATTTTGGGGATCAAAAGGTCAGACATTGTGATAGTAGGTGGTAAGATTGAAAACGCTTTGGCTAAGGCAGTATAACATATAACATTGTTACATTTTTAGGTAATTTTTCGGGTGCTTTTTTTTGCTCGGGAGACCCTCAGATCCCATTTACTTTTCCGTTTTCCGATTTTCATTTTACAAAATCAGGTTCGTTTCCAAGGCAGGTGTCACCCAAGAAAAATCAGATTCTGGTTTTTAACTAGATTGTTTCTAATTTTTGTCAGTCAGTTTTTGTTACACATTAAAATAAAAAGGGCGAGTATCTACAGTCTACACTTCAACCAATAGAAATACCACATCTCTGATTTTACGTGTGCCAATTGAACTGAATTGAAATGGAATTTAAACATTATTATTATTGTGGAGCGCTCAAATATACGCTCCCACTTAAAATCTGCGTTATTTTTTAATTGTGCTCAGCAGGTGCCGCTAAAAAACAAAACATTCAGTTTTTAAGGTAAAGGATAATTATCCCTCCAGTCTTTTCTCCATTCCCGTAGCCCCCATCAATTTCTGTCTAGCCACAGGTACAAGTGTAAAAGAAAACGGAAATGTGCGATAAAACATGCGGAAAGTGAATTTTCTTCAGTCGCTACCGTTTTTGGACTTTAGGCACGACGGAACACCAACAACAACACATTACATAAAACATGAGTTTGGGCACACACAAACATATTTTACCAGCGTCGTTGCATCGTTGAGTAATGTCTTTAAAATTGTGATTTGTGGTAGCTGGCGTTTTTTTTTGGCTGGAACGTGTAATTACATCCAATTAAGTAGTTGTTTCTGCTCTGTGGTCCACCGATTCAACAAACTGGCAGACAGAGTTTTGCTGGTGCGCACACATTTTATCCTATTGACACACATTTTGGCGCGAAAAAAATAAAACAAAAACAATTTGCTTGAATGGCTTTTTAAACCACATGGCACATTTAAATGCCGTTTCATGAATTTTAAATTCATTCGGCTTGCTGTACAGTTAGCGTAACGGTAGAATAATTCGACGACGACGGCAACTCTGCCAAACTTTTAAGGCCCAGGGGGTTGTCTCCAGACAGCGAGGGCTCCGCAATTCGCGATGGCACAATGGCCTCTTTTGGCGAACCCCCTCGTCGTGGTCGTCGATGGAATTCGTCACGTAGATTGGTCCCCGCGAGATGGTGCCAAAAAGGTGACCACAGAGTTTGTACCTTTTTTTTTGGCACCAAATCATGACCTATCAACATTAAAGTTGCGATATAAAAAGTAAAACGACAAAGAATGATCATCCGATCAGGTCAGACGATCTTCGCCCTCACGTGGCCAACAATTTGTAAATTTGATTAGCACTTGGCAGATCGATCAACTCGTGGGTAATTCATCAGAATCATCGACACAGGTGAAGGTGGAACGACCTACAATGAGGACATCGCGCCAGAGATCTGTACAACATGTGTACAATTGTATGTTTTTTTTTTCGACTCGTTCATCATCAGAGTGCGCGAACCTTGACGCGTTCACATTTTGCCATATCGAGAATTGCTCTGTCATGGAGCAGCAACTGCTTGGTGGACCAAACAAACCAAGGTGTGTTGAGTCCGAATACGGATAGCGGTACAACAACCTACTAAACACCTGCCCACCACTACCTTTAGTATCTGGGGGTTTGATGTTGCCAGATAGGCACAACAAAAAGCCGCCACGACAATCAAAGTTGGGTTGGAGAGGTGCACTTGGACATTATGGTGTGAAAATCTGTTTTGTGGTTTATGCTGCTTTGAATGTACGGACGCGTTTCCAAACTGTTGATTTAAAAACTTAGATTGGTTTCTAGTCTAACTTTCTTGCTGAAGAAAAGCTATCCACAAATAATGAACTTCTCAATTACCTTTTCTTTCACCCTTATGACAAAAAACTGTGAAAAATTCAGTCCAGACTTGCTTATCCGAAGCCTCGATTATACGAAGGTTTGTATCGGCCTTTGAATGATCGAATCAAGGACAGGTCAAACTAAAATGATGCTTAAATACAAAGATATGGTAAAAACAAGTCATCCAACAGTGTTTCTTGTTCCAGGGAATCGTATTGACATGCTACAATGTTTGGAGTAAAGATTTTCAACATTTAGATACTTTTCGAGCAATTCCAACAAAAATATAAAAAGGTTGATTTTTCGAGAGGTCATTCTTGGCCAAAACGTACTTCAACTTTAAACAGCTGCCAAAGTGACAGGATTTGTTCTAGGAACGAGATTTTTTCAGCAAAGTCATCTTAAGATGTCACCTACACAACCCTTTTAAAAGAATTAAGTTTCATCAAGAAGAGAATGAGAAATTGTAAAATCCGTAAAAAAACACTTTGACCTAATCTCACCCCCACTGACAATACTTTTAACTTCAAATCCGAGTTCTGAGACTCCATTGTAGTCAAATTTGAATAGTTTATTGTCTATGAAATAACAAATTGCATTTTTGCAATATTTCTTCACCGTCATTCTGGCCGCGCAACAGATTCCCAAAAAAGTGTTCACGTGGTTTATGGATGGTCCCAAATTATTTTTTTCCAAGGCTTTCAGATAATAGAGTCTGGACTGTAGTGCAGAAACTATGGTAAATTACACACTCATCGAAGAGTAACCCCTAAGTGATTTTTATAAATTAAATCGCTATAGAATGCAGATTGCAAGACATTAATCTTGAAAAAAAAAAAATGCCGGATCGGAGGAAAAATAAAATAGAGTTTTGTTGCTTGATTTTATTTATAAACATTTACGTTAAAAAAGAGGTTCGATTTTCGCTCAAATCTAAAAAAAAACATATTCATTAGTTTTTTAAGGCCACGCGTCCATTGCCTGCAGATTGCATTTTTTTTTGTACCCCGCCCCTAAACAACTGGATCACTTTCTTCAGCACGTGACTTTACAGAGAGCCGAGATTTGCGGCAGTTGACCAACCGGCGCCAGAGAGTGGAAGTGTTGTGTTTCACCTGTGGCCAGCCGAGCCGGTTCGCGTAGAAGAATCTAGTTTACGCAATCTGCTCCGAGGCAAGTTGGACTAAAGTGGCGTTAGGCTTGGGTCTCACTTTTTTTCATTTTTGCTTCTTGGAAACTAACCTACTACTGGTGAAACTGTGTCACACAGATAAGTTGCTCCATAATTACCGATGCAAATGTATGTCTTCACTTTCTATGGCGACAGTTTTGAGGAAACGGTTGAAATTTCACCACAGTTATGAATGATTTAGTAATAAAATTGTGTATGATTTCGTTGAAAAGATAGATAAATGTGTTAAAAAAGGATTTTATTTATTGAAGCAATGCTTCAAAAATCATTTTCAAAAAATACTGTAGAGTTTAAAAGTACACAATCAAAATTGATTTGAATATCGAACAATTTAGAAAGAAAAAAAAAATCTGATAACATATTGAAACCTATAAGTTTTTAATAGAGTTTTCGTAAATATTACACAAAAAATTTCCAAAGATTTTTGTAGCCTAAAACTTACAAATTGTGTGCATATTTAATGATTCTGAAAACTGACCTACACTTTTTATGCACCGTCATCTGGGGCGAATTGGGACAGCTGTTTTTGCCTTGAATGTGACACAACCCAGTACGTCATGATCAAAGTAGGTGACGCTGCGCACCGAGGTGTGAATAGACACTTTGTTGCCACTCGGTCAAAGCAACCCACTGCGAGAGTACATTGCATTTCCTGGATGCGTGCTGTCCATCGACACAACATCCAGAGACAAACGACCAGGTGGGACAACCGTTGCGTCGAAGGTGATGCATCCAGCCGAGAACAAGATCGAATGTTGCACCGAGTTGCAGTAAATCACTAAACTAGGCTTGAAACTAGGTCCCGGGCTGAGCTGAGCAGAGCAAATCAATGCCGACGACGGCGGAACAGACGCGTTGTCACGCCATGTCACTGGTCGGTGGTGGACGAATGTCCGGTGCGGCCAGATTCATTTTCATACTGAGGATTTGGGCTGGGCTTGGTGAAGTGATTTACATTTGAGGGATTTGTTCAAAATAGGCAGAAGGCCCAAAAGGCTAGAGAATCATTTTTACCTAAATACACGGTAAATGATGAGTTTCCAAAATCGTAAACATGCATTCATACAAATTGGAACTATGGAAAAAGTTTTAAATCACATGGTTCATTTTTTTCTAAATTTAAAACTGAACACTTATAGATAAGGGTCATTTTACCTCAACAACACAAAAAAATGTTTCTTTTTCTGATCAAGATCAAATTTATATCAATATCAACACTATCATAACATAAAAGAATCCTGATTTTGTACCAAAATGGACCATCCCTTCTTTTTTGTCACCGACCCAACATTTTGCGAATTTCGACATTTTTCCAAAAAAAAAACATCTGTATAAAAATGGCCAAATGTAGGAAACAAAAAAAAAATAAAGAAAAACTCGACAGTTGTTTTTTAAAGTAATTGGACGCTGGATATAATTGCGTCATCAGATTTTCGATTAGAACCAAACTTTGATGCATTTAGTGCAATTGAAAACTTTACATGCAATTTTCTCCATATACATGTGAGCGTCCAATTTCCCGTCCCGGGAAAAAAAATTCCCGGGAATTCCCGGAAAAAATATTTCCCGTTTCCCGGGAAATTTGTAAATTTCCCGGGAATTCCCGAAATACAAGCAGAAGTATACATTTTCCTACCTTTTTGGCACCAATATTTTGAAATTATACAAAAAATAGTAATTGGAGATTTGATTTTTTTTATTTCCATCTACTGTTCATATTAACTAATCAGCTTGTCTGTAAATTTCATGTCAAGGTTTCATTCAAATAATATTTATTTCTGAAGCATTCACCACTAGGAATATAGTTTGCTTATATGTTGGACAACAAAACTTAGGCTGTTATGAAATGAATATAAACTATTTTATTTTGGACAACCTTCTTTAATGTTTTTTTTTGTAATATCATTTGAAAATAAGATATTTACATATTTACATTTCTTAATTTGTTGAAAATTTCCCGTTTCCCGGAAATTTTGTAACCCCGGGAAATTGGACGCTCTAGTCCCATCGTGTTCTCCAGACGAATTAACATTAAAAAAAAATCAAATTTATCGCTCTACAGCATTGCCTTCGCGTTCTCGATTGAGAGATTCCTACTCGAAACTAGGTGTCCGAAGGCTTGATTGTTGAGGCAATTGCAAACCTCTGTTTACATCTAAGCTTTCATCCACCCCGGCATTAGAACTGACGACCTTTGGATTGTGAGTTTAACTGTGTACCAGTGACTCCACGGAGACAGGACCCAGGGAGACGACTCCAACACCTGGATTGAGCTAACGACCCAACCCTCTAGGTTAGACCGGGGCCAAAATTTACTTCCCCATCCGACGGAAGGCGTGATCAGACAAATCTCGTCTCGAAAATGTAAAACCGTTTGGGGAACACGACGATGAGGTTTTATGTAAAATTTTAAATCTTATGTAAAATGAGAAAATAGCGTGTAAAGTTTTCAATTGCGCAAAATGCATCGAAGTTTGATTCCAATCAAAAATCTGATGACGCCTTTCAATTCTAAAATTTTTTGTTTCCGAGATATATAATCTAATCTAATCTAATATAATCGAACACAAGCGCAGCGAATCCGAAGAAAGCATCCTGGACAAACTTGTGGTTAGATTACGCCCCAAAACCGCAAAGACAGATTCTGAGAACGGATCACATTTCACAGAATCAACAGAGGAGGAAGGATGCGTGGACACACCATACCAAACGCTTCGAATGAGTTGTGGCTTGGTGTGCAAATGTTAATTTGGCAGGTAATTATTTTTTTTAGGAGGGTGAAAAGGGAGGAGAGGGTGGAATTTGGATTAAGGACATGGAAGATGGGGTGGGGTAGGAAGGATATTTCATTTGATAAATAGAATATAATATAAATTATCTAGCAAAAAAAATGGAAAAGTCTCACCAAAGTACTTCAAAGCATTCGACAAACCGAATATACATCGAATATGCTGTTGCTTCACTAGAACATCATCGAATCCAGGCAAAATTTTCTGTTTCCGAGATATGGTCAATTAATAAAAGAGTTTTTTTTTTAAATTGGCAAAGATTGCAAAACTTTGGGATGGTGCCAAAAAAAAAGAAGGTTTGGTTTAAAATCTAGATGCTTACATGTTTTATAGTATCAGTAGCTCCACCAAATTTGAGCTTGATCAAAAAAAGTCACATGTTTATTACATGTGTAGGAAAATTGATGAAATTTGTGTTTTTTTTTTCAAATTTGTTATATAAGGTGTTAAAATTTGCAAGCGGTCTTGCATTCTATCGTGGCTCTTACTTCAATTGCTAACCCTCTAAAAATTGAAGATTTGGATTCTTTCTGTTTTGTTTCAGATTAACTAGATCTGAATGCCTTTTTAAATTATGCAGTGTAGTGTAGTCGTTATGATGGTTGATGTTCAGAATAATTTGTTTGTTCTAAATACTTGCGATTGCTGCCTTCTTCCATTACAATAATGACGCCTGAATGTGTGATGATGCGTTACTCACCTGGAAGAAATCAGAAGAGAAAAAAAAACAATCAGTCATAGTTTATTAAGAGCGACTACGTGGAAAACAATATCACAGTGCAGAGAAATAGAACGAAGTTGTTGTATGCACCCACGGCTCAAGTACAGTCAGTCCGCAGCAGTTACATCAGCATGGGCAGGCAAGCGGAAAATAAACATAAATTCCTTAACAGCAGCGTCAATCACACCGAGCCCGCGGTCCACAAGAAGCAGAAGGGGTGTGTTGGTTGGTGCTCACAAATCGGGAAAACCATGGCCATGAAGCCAGGGCGGCGGTGGCGGTTGAGAGGCAAAAACAAAAGCGACCCCAAAGGGAAGACTATGGGCTCCAAATGCCAATTAAAATTCCACCGATTAATTCATACATGTACATAATTTCGCGTTCCAAAACCGAGACCCGAAACGGGGAGTCTAGGAAAAAATGTGCCACAATATTACTCTTGGTTGCAGTATAACAGGATTCGTGATCTAGATAAAAAGCTAAAGGAAAAACGTGAATTATGAATGATTCTATTATAATTTAGTTTGGTCAAAAAGTTCAAAATTTGATAATTTTTTAAAACGCAGTAGAATTTCATGTCATAAGATAAATCTCAGTTTAAAGTCATTCTCGACAACTGAGTGTAGTATTACGAAGAGAAGGGGCACAGAAGAAGGCCCGTGCTTCTCCCAAGCTTTAATGTTGGTTTAAATGTACAATAATTGCATTGCAAAATTGCAACAAAAAACGGGTAGATCGCACATAGAAGAAAATAGAAACAACAAAATCGAAAGCAATTCTGCGGAATCTCTCGTACAAAAAGTAATGTTCCGACAAAGTGGAGCAAATCGCTGCCAACAACAAACAACCTCGGCCTCAGTTCCCTTTCCTATACAACCTGTGCGTGGCAGCAGAGGAAGCCCACGTGTACCGCACACGTATCTCGCACCCATCACTTCGCGTGGCCATCAACCAGAAGAGAGCGGCGCGGCGGATGTTCAGCTGACCTGACGCAGCCAACAATGGCTCTGTTACGAAATGCTCGGGTAACCCTGACCTGGACAACCTGCCTGCGCCGGATTGGCAAACAGCACGAGAGAGAGGTCATTTAAACACACAGAGAATACATAATAAAACTGGTTCATTCGCACAAAAATAAAAGATAAGCTGTGCGAAATTAACGGGATGGAAACGGAAAATTAATTGAAACATAATGCGTTAACTGTGAGAGCTTTTTGAGTTGGGAATAAATTGAAATAAAATGATAAATGCGGCATTTCAAAAAATATATTGTGCAATTGATTTTTTCAAATTAATAAAACAAAAATACGTTCTTAATCCACATTAAGGTGGTTGTTACATTAATTTACTGTAGATAAAAAACGAAACTATTGGCACTACGCCCCCCGGGGCATGGCCTTCCTCTAACGTGGGATTTCTGCTCCAGCGCCTCTGACGAGACAGGAGAAACCGGGACCGACGTTTTACTTCACCATCCGATAGAAGCTCAGTGGATAAGGCGGGAATCGAACCCGCGTCTCATAGCATCATCGGGATCGGCAGCCGAAGCCGCTACCCCTGCGCCACGAGACCCACTTTACTGTAGATAGGGTTGTCAAAACCAAAACGATCCAAATCTGTTATGCCAGTCCAGAGATAATTGAGTGCATTGTTTCGGTGCATGGACTCACTTCCAGACACGCGCGATGGGTATAAGTTTAAGTGGGTCTACGAGGTCGATTTAAGATGTTCATTTTTCGAGTGATTTTATAACCATTCCTCCGTAAGGTGAGGAAGGCAAAAACCTTTTCAATCCACCTAAGTTAGTGATTTCTTCCTTACAAAATCATTTCGTCGCCATCATGCTAACTTGTAGTACGTGCATTTTGGGCCAAATTGAGTTAAGAACGCCATTTTGTGCGGCTCACAATGCTTCACCTTTTGACCTTCACAGATCCCCAAAATTCGATTTCAAGCCTGAGATATTCGATAAAAACCAAAAAAGCTCCGCGTATTTTTGTCATATGAACGAAATTGCAATCTTGTTGTAATATCTTGTCCCTGAAAATTGATGTAAGTACGACAATTGGCCAAAGGGATTTGAGGTCAGAACGCGTTTGACGCACGTACAAGTTAGACTACCGTAAAAATTTGTTATTATAACTCGGGACTCCAGCAGTGATGTCAACCATCGCGGCGCTCATTTTTGGTTCGCGGCACATTTTTCGTTTGTGGTGCTTTTCAGTTACGGAATTCGACAAAATGGTGTTCGAAGCATTTGTAGAACTCACCAACAGCAACATTTCTTCAAAACATTGTATAGCTGTAAAATTCATACGCAAAAAGTTACAAGAAGATTTCAGACCTCAGGACTAATGGTTCGCGATGCTTTTGTTTGCCTAACGCATTTTTGGTTGTAACTTTTTTTGTATTCATCAAAAATTAACACTATGTTCAGCAAAGTTGTTCGATTTGGTGTGTTCTACAAGTCCTTCATACACAACTTTGTCAAATTCCGTAACTGAAAAGCACTACAGAGCAATTCTCTACGAAATCGGTCTTTTTTCTTCAACTTTAATTTTTGTATTTTTTAATCCGACTGAAACTTTTTTGGTGCCTTCGGTATGCCCAAAGAAGCCATTTTGCATAATTAGTTTATCCACATAATTTTCCATACAAATTTGGCAGCTGTCCATACAAAAATGATGTGTGTGTGTGCAACCAACCAAACGGGACCACGCGGTCGCTTCTTACAAATTGAGTTGTTTCCATGTATTTTTAGCTCTCATTCTATACATGCAAATAACTCATAGGCATTTGGAAGGTGTTAGCTCTGCCGAGCTTCGGTGACCCAATTCTTCGCTGGCTAGCCGAGCGCGAGGTACTTCAGCTATGTCGACAAGCCCCGCCCTGAAGAACGTTTGGACCAACCAGATTCAAACGTTATTTAGAACTTCCGAACCCTTGTCAAATGGACAAGGACCCAGCGCGTATATAGTTGATGGTGGTAACAGTATTCCTAATTCCAGTAATAGCTAACCAAGTCGCGATGGCCTAGTGGTTAGCATTTTAGCTTACCAATCCAAAGGACGGGGGATCGAACCCCGACTCGAGCGTAATATTTAATGTTTGGCCCTTTTGAAATGTTAGTCTTGATTTGAAAATTTTGAAAATATTGTTTTCGAAAAGATCGGAAAATTTCACAAATGTTTCATATTTTGACATTGAAAATCGGACCATTAGTTGCTGAGATATCGACATTAGAAAATGGTGGGTTGTTTGGGTGAGACTTAGAAAACGTCAATTTTCCTGTTTTTTAACCTTTGCATGGCAGTATCTCAGCAACTAAGGGTCGTATCAACAATGTTCAATAATGAAAAATATAGAGAATTTTCTCAGCTTTTCAAAAATATTTTTTCAAAAGTGGGCAAACATGTGCACTAATTTAAAAAAATTAAAAACTGCGACTATTTTGAAAAAAAGTTACATAAAAATGGCTATAACTTGAAAACGTTGCACTTTATCAAAATTTCACTTTTAGGATACAGATTTTTGAATTTTCATACATCATTTTTGTATGGACAGCT
This sequence comes from Culex quinquefasciatus, assembly GCF_015732765.1. Classification (NCBI taxonomy): domain Eukaryota; kingdom Metazoa; phylum Arthropoda; class Insecta; order Diptera; family Culicidae; genus Culex; species Culex quinquefasciatus. Next base: position 118,128,632 of record NC_051862.1, read on the forward strand.
GCCAAATTTGTATGGAAAATTATATGGACAAACTAATGATGCAAAATGGCTTCTTTGGGCATACCGAAGGCACCAAAAAAGTTTCAGTCAGATTAAAAAATACAAAAAAAAAATCGAATGACCGAAATCCTCCACTCCAGTAACCAACTTCAACCAAACTTCGGGACAATGCACATAATGGTCAACCAAACAAAACGTGTTTGTTATTGTTTACATTTCGTGATTTCGTTTTTGTTTATTCAAGGTCAAACAATAAAACGCGTTTTTTTTCGGAACGTCGAAATGGCGGGTGCGACAAGATAGCAAAGCATAGCAGTTGAACCTAATTATAAGTACCAATCTAATTCATTTGAGATCATCCAGATCTTAACAATTCCTAATATACCTCAACACTATTCTATTATAGTCATTTATTATTCGTTAGAGGCATTTCAACCTGGAATCTTCTACCATCAAATATCAAAACTAGTATGGCTTTACCTTATTTCAAGCGCAAATAATAAAATACACGTACGCAACTGCCGGTGGTTTAAAAATAGTCATCTGATTTTTCGACGAAACCATTTTCTGAGGCCTTAATCATTATTTAAAAGCATTACTGGAAAACATTTCTCCAGAAAATAACTACATTTAGCGTTAAAAAGGCTTAAAAAGGCTGTCAAACTAAACGCGTTAACTCCCATAAAATCAAAATTCTATAGCTTAGAAAAAGTAAAGTAAATCTTTCCCAGTTCCTGAGGGGAACACCCTTGAAGAGTATCTGGGCCGGCATTTACAAAGCGGATTCAGTGGCAGTTTCATTCTCAACTTAATGTTAACTAAGGTTAATGTTAACATTCCATAGGCCGCCTCCCTAAGGTGTCGTGATAAGGTCCAATTTGTGAAGATACACTACCTTCCCTTTACTAAGCAATCGATTCCAGAAGGGAAAAGATCACCAGTTGTGTTGGTCCGAGCCGGGATTTGAACCCCGATCTACCGCTTACGAGACGGAAGCGTTACCACTGGGCTACGTGGCTCGGTCAGATAGCTTAGAAAGATCTTTAAAAATTAAATGAGGGTTCAGGACAAGTCCGGAAGGCTTAAACAAAAAGTTGACTTTTCTAGCGATTTGACGGCCTTGCCTCAGTGAGAAAAGCAGAATTCAGGATATTCGAAAATTGATAATTTTTCATTCATATTTTAGAAAAATGATGCATAAAGAAAAAAAAAAATGTTTCTGTTAATACCTTATGAATTCCACATTCGTTCTTTTAGCTTGTTTCACAAGTTCCAAAAAAATCAACTTTGTTAGTGTGCGTTGGTGTATAATAGGAAGGTTTCTAAAAATAATTGAAGATTAGCTTTTTCAATTGATTTAATCAATGCAATTTATTAGCTTTACCATGGCGATATTTAGACTTGCAAAGTTGACAACATTTGATTTCGTAAATTCACAATTTCTTATTTGTTCTTGAATCTTTGTTTTCTCTACTTTCGCATAAATACACTTTTTCACATCCATGACTTTTTTTCTTGAATGTAGTTGCTTTTAAGCACCTGTTTTAATTAAATTACAAAAGTTTAAATTGTTAAATTGTTAACAATAACAAGCTTGACCCGACAAACTTCGTCTTGTGGTATATATGTGGTATATATGGGTCATTCCATCTGAAGCGGAACAGCATTTGAAAATTACCCTCTCCGATCCTGCTCAAATTTGGCAGAGCTGTTGATACTATCAAAGCATGCAAGAATCCCGAATTTCATCCAAATCGGACCACCCCCTCCATTTTTGTACCTCCCCAAAAAATTGACTTTTTGGCGATTTTTGACCAAACCTCCTAGTTTCAAACGGCGATAGCTCAGGAACCACAAATCTCAGAAGGTCTGTCTTAGACTCAATTTTGAAGGAAATCGGACGTAGAATCCATTTCCGTGATCAAAATTTTGATTAATTTATTTTTTCTACCTGTATTGCGCAATTGAAAACTTTAAACGGCCGTATCTCAAAACACCCCAACTTATTTTTTTGATTTGACCTCACCATCGTGTTCCCCGCCAATTTTACATAAGAATCACTTATCGACAGAAATGAATATGTTTCATTCCAGAGATATCGAATTTTAAAGTTTAGTGTTTTCGAGATTACCTACATCAGCTTCATTCGCCGCATCTGCTAGAAGCACACAGGCGAGCTGATCAATAACTGCTACCTGGTCATTTATTGAAATAATATTTCATCATAAATAATCTTTATCAAATTGGGCAAAAAATAACTGTATAACACTGTAGGAAACTGAAGTTTAATCGCGAATGTGTATCTGCTCAAGAAAAAAATGAAGTGAATTTCTGTGCTAACCCATAGGACAGAGCAATAACGACACACAGTTAAGGGCAGAATTGGAATCCGACGAAGCGAGTAGGAAAATGAAATCTTGTTAGTAACACTGAACAATAAGTGCACGATACATTATTGAGTAAAACATATGAAAAAAAATTGTTTATACGTTGTACTCAAGTGGAGTATGAAAAGGATTTCTGGATACCTTCCAGAAATCCTTTTCATACTCCACCAAAAATTTAAGAAAATAACAAAGTTTGATCTGCTGCAAAGTGGCTAATTCCCCAAATTTAGTTGCGATGATTTTGACACCGTCCGAACTACAGTTTTTTCTTCTTTAATTCTTAGATTCTTGGAACACAATACGGCTGCTGTCCTCACGTATAAGGATTTTTTTATTAAATGTACCTTGACCAAAATCATCATTTAATCAAATGGAGCTGGCTCACAATATAAAAATTGATTTAATATGATCAATCTTTTAAACCATAAATCAGATTTGCCAAATTATGGCAAAGTGTCAATAATAAACTATAATAATAATAATAATAATAATAATAATAATAATAATAATAATAATAATAATAATAATAATAATAATAATAATAATAATAATAATAATAATAATAATAATAATAATAATAATAATAATAATAATAATAATAATAATAATAATAATAATAATAAAGCAGGTTTTGGGGTTTTGCTGAATGGCACTATTTTGCTACCGCCCATGACAAAGGCCCTAGTCATGGCCTCGAAGGTACTCTAAAACGGTTAGCAACACGTAAAAACGGTGCATTCAAAATAACCCAATAAATATTCCTTTCACAAAAATAGATTGATCAAGGTAGGGAACAGCATCTAATTTCAGCGTTCCTCTAATGTTGCCATAGCTTATTAAAAGCGTTTTCAACTGAAATCGAGTGATAAATAGCTCAATGAGAAGTGAACAAGCAAGTTTCTATCAAAAGTTTTGCAAATTTTGTTGTTCAAATAGTGAAAATGAGCAAATTGGATGAAACTAGGAGCGAGGACTTAACCTGGCAAACATACGAGAATTTCCCTATTAGCCATTTGAATAAATATTTGCGTAAAATTATAAAAATATAAATTAAATTAATCATCTCCCAGAACACCAGGTAGCAGTTATTGATCAGCTCGCCTGTATGCTTCTAGCAGATGCGGCGAATGAAGCTGATGTAGGTAATCTAGAAAACACTAAACTTTAAAATTCGATATCTCTGGAACGAAACATATTCATTTCTGTCGATAAGTGATTCTTTTGTAAAATTGGCCGGGGAACACGATGGTGAGGTCAAATCAAAAAAATAAGTTGGGGTGTTTTGAGATACGGCCGTTTAAAGTTTTCAATTGCGCAATACAGGTAGAAAAAAATAAATTAATCAAAATTTTGATCACGGAAATGGATTCTACGTCCAATTTCCTTCAAAATTGAGTCTAAGACCGACCTTCTGAGATTTGTGGTTCCTCAGCTATCGCCGTTTGAAACTAGGAGGTTTGGTCAAAAATCGCCAAAAAGTCAATTTTTTGGGGAGGTACAAAAATGGAGCGGGTGGTCCGATTTGGATGAAATTCGGGATTCTTCAATGTTTTGATAGTATCAACAGCTCTGCCAAATTTGAGCAGGATCGGAGAGGGTAATTTTCAAATTTGCACTTTTTCGTGCACAGTTGAGATGGAATGACCCATATATAACTTTTCCCATACAATCTGTAGATGGGAGCGGCTGTGGCTGAATGGTTACGGCGTTCGCTTTGTAAGCGAATGGTTCTATGTTTGATTCCCATCTGCTCCCACCGAGAAAGTAAGGATATAGAAATACTTGAAATGCTGAATATGAACGAAAAATCAGAGACGGGGCGGGGTTCGAACCCCCGTCCTTTGGATCGGTAAGCAAAAATGCCAAACACTAGGCCATGGCGACTTGGTAAGACTATACTGGAATTAGGAATAATGTTACACCATATTCTTGATTTACACAATGAAATGGGGGTGTTTAAATCGAGAATCGTTTAAAAAAAGAATGTCCGTGACTTAAATGAAGAACCTTTGGGATTTCGTAATTTGTCGGAGAATTTTCAAAATGTATCAATATTATTTTGTTTAGTTATGTTATAAAAGCATTTTGCATGGTTTTGGAACACCTGGGATGTTCTAGTCCATCCGAAACATCCGGAAATTTTGTGCAACAGGCTAACCAAAGAAACAAGTTGAAACTTCAAAATTTTGTCAACGGATCTTACCCAGACTGCTTCAGTGAGTGCGGTAGGCTACAGTGCATTGTTGTATCAACTTATTGGGATGATCTGGGTCATCCAAGGACTACCTGGAGTTAAGATCTGTGGGTCTACCGCCGTAACAAGCCAGAGGTTGACGGTTTTTTTCCCCGGAACATATGTTGAGATGTTCTGGATCATCCAAGGACAAGGTTGAAAAAAAAATCACTTCGAGCGAATAACGATTGCCCGAAGAAAGGCCCTCTGAGTATGCTTTGATCACTTCTTTCCCGACTAGCACTTGATCGCTGGCTGTGGCAGAGACGAATAAAAATTTGAATGATTCGGTTTAGTCGTCAACTTGCTGCGATCTGATTATAATTTTCCCCATTTAACATCAGCATTCATGGGTTGTTATAATCAGCGGTGGTACACTCGATGAATGACAGCTAGTCGTGGCAATTTGAGAATAAAGATTATTCTCAGCAGTCTTATTCGTGAGGTGTTACAGGCAGCGATAAATCGCAAAATTAATCATAGTCGTCAGATCTTCAACACTGGACCAAGGACTCTTCTGGAGATATGATAGACCACCACATCATAACTCCAAGGAGTCCTTGGATGACCCAAGTCAGCCCAACACATCAGCAAAGTAGTCTACCATACTCACTGGAGCTATGCGGATATGTTCCGGGGTCAAAATCCATCGACCTCTGGCTTGTTACAGCGGTAGACCCACAGATTTTAACTCCAGGGAGTACCTTGGATGACCCAGATCATCCCAATAAGTTATTAGAACAATGTACTGTAGCCTACCACACTCACTGAAGTAGTCTCGGTAGGATTCGTGGTCAAACTTTTGAAGTTTCGACTTGTTTCTTTGGTAAGCCTGTTGCACAAATTTTCCGGAAGTTTCGGATGGACTAGAACATCCCAGGTGTTCCAAAACCATGCTAAAATGTTTTTATAACATAACTAAACAAAATACTATTGATACATTTTGAAAATTCTCCGACAAATTACGAAATCCCAATGATTCTAAATTTAAGTAATATTCTCAATTTAAGTCATAGACATTCTCATTTTAAGTCATGACTTAAAAAAAGTTGTGTAAAACGAGAATCGTTTAAAAAAGGTGACTTAAAAAAAGAATATGGTGTACAACCATCCCGTTACGCCTTTCGAGGTGTATCCTAGGGTTCTACCTCTCTTACTAATATTGAGTCCAAATACTTCCTTTAAACATCTATACCACTAAGGTGACGTAGGGGTCCTTGCGCACTTTAGATAGGTGTTTACTAACGATCCTTCCAATCCCTGAAGATAGCTTGGACCCGGTCAGAACCCCCTTAGGCCCTGGGTAGTATTACACACTCATCCTTAGATAGGGCGTCCTAAAATGCTAATGCTAATTTCAATTCCTAAAACACCATGCGTAAAATAATTTATTAATAAACAATCCGTTCCTTTTTTTAAAGGTCTAATACACAAAGAATTCCAAATGTTTTAAAGAATGTGGAAACGTAACATGATAATCATTTTTGTTTGAATGAAAAATTGGACCACAAAATGCAATTCTACATTATCATTAAAATCTTTTAGCGTCTGCCTTGTTTTCGATTGAGCTTACATTCATTCATAGAGGGCATATTACGAAAATTGCATATTTTTATTGTGCTATTGTCAGCAGCAGCAGCAGCAATTTTGAGCCTCCCATCGTCGTCACAAGCCATTTTGGCAGTGGGCTTTAATTCAACAATCATATTTTGTTACCGCTCACTTCTCGAATTGTGAAGCCTAGTTCGTGTCCCCGCAATGTTGCTGACGCCAAATTTATGTCTCAACATTATTAGCGTGAAGGTGTTTTTTTTTTTATTGTTGTTGTTGGCTGGAGGTGCAGCCTATGCTTGATGCCCGTTTTGGTTCTCGTGCGAGCTTTCAAGGTTCTGGTTTGATGGTGTTTGGGGTGCTTGAAATAGTCAACGATTCGGAAACAAATCCCTGGACCTACATAGATTCTTAATCTTTAAAACGTATTCATTTCAATCTGATTCCGTTTACCGATTTGTTGTTCGTGACACTGAGTTCGAGTGAGTTATGCGAAACGTAAGTTCATTGAAGCTTAGGTCAAGGATAAAAGTAAACCAAACTTATGTTAAAAAAATTCAAAAGTATAATCGTGTGAATCAACTGATCAAATCGAAATTCTCTAGAAATTACAGGATAATTGTCGTCGTCGTCACTTCCATGTTAAGGACCACGTTTAATCGTGGCATCCGCACCACCACCCCTCTCACACATAAGCACTAAGCACACTAATCCATTTTCAAGAATGTTTTAACAGCTTAACGCTTCGCATGAAATAGGTCAGTGCAAACCAATTTGCACCGTGTTTGCATCGGGTGGCGCGCGCGCACACACCCACTTTCCCGCAACAAACAACAAACCGCGAAGCGTGCGCCGACGTGATCTTGGGTGAAAACAACAAAAAAAAAAGATTGCCGAGCTGGTTTAGATCTCGGGCGCGCGCCAAACCAAGCTTGGCCGGGCCAAGACCAACGCACCAACCAACCAACGTGTGGGGATCGTAGATTGCATCTATTTATGATTATTATTACCATCCTCCAGCTCAAGACACACGTTATTAGCCCGATTTGCGCGCCCCTGGTTAAGCCTCTGGAACCACGTGGCTGTGTCGGTTTGTGTGTGTGTGTGTGTTTGGACTTGCGCATATAGAGTAGAAATAACATAAATTTTGCTGTCGATATTTAATTCCGAACCACGCCAAGGCGGCCACCACCGCCAATGCCGATTTCTCAAGAAATGTGATTTTTTTTTTAATTCGGATATATTTGGAATACAACTTTGGTTGTATAGCAAAAAATTCCACATTTCAAAATTATATCATTTTTATTTTTTAATATAGTATTTTGAATTTCATTTCATTTCATTTATTAGGTTGCTTTAACAATTACATTGATGAGGTTGTTATCCTGAGCTGAGATATGGACTACCTTTCAACAGGCGAAATGGGGAGAGAATTTACTGGTATTAAGGAGAAAGAATTGGACAGAGAAGGAAACAATTGTCAAAATAACCTTCAAAACAGCTAATAACGTCATGATTTGAATTCCGGACACTTAGTAGCATATCATTTTTGTTACAACCTGCAAAAATCATGTAAATGTATAAATATCATCAGGATATAGTATAAACAGTCAATTCTATAAGAATGCATGCAAAAAATGCCTGTTCTAACCCATTCATCAGAATATTAAAATTAAAATGGCTTGTTGTGCTTCGAATCCGGGACACTGATAAAAGCTTTTTCGAAATCCGGACACTTTTGCTTCGAATTTCGGACACTCGTTTTTGCTAATGAATCACACAAATTTGGACTGAAATTTTAGTGAATGGCATTCTTTAGATCTCAGATAAACTGTCAGTGAAATGTTTCACATGTTCGGTAAACTTATTTTTTTTTTATTTAATTGTGTTGGCATTGACCATCTACGTGATTTTTTGCAAGCTATAACAAAATGATATGCTACTAAGTGTCCGGATTTCAAATAATGACGTTATAATATTTTGTATGGAAATGGAATAAACACGTTGTATAGAAAATCAGAACTTTGACGTACAATTACAGCTAATAAAAAGTGTTTTCAATTGCAGTCGAGTGATAAATCGCTCAATTAGAAGTGAGAAAACATGTTTCTACCAACAGTTTTACAAAATAAGTTGTTTAATTAGTGAAAATCATCTAATTAGATGGAGCTAGGAGCAAGTGCTTAACCTGCCAAACACACGGGAATTTCCTCTAGTCTAAAAGTTTGAAATTATGATATTTGTGTACTTTTTTGAAGTGAGATCTGTTTGTTAATTTAACCAGAAACAAAGTTTGATGTCAATTTTTTTTCATTTCCAAATCTTTTCTGTCAGTAGTAAGGAGTAAGGCAACAACCACCTAGGCGGATTAAGTAAGTTTTTACCAATAATATCACTTTTTAAAAAATGTCATTGTGATTTCCGAATTCAATTGAAAAAATAAAATGGAAAACATAATAAAGATATCTTCTACTTAAGACAAATTAATGTTGTTATTGTTAACACTCAAATGCTCTTGTACATGTTTTGATTTGAGTTAAAATTTTACAACTTTGTTCACATAAATTTAAAGTGAATTAGCTAAAAAAATAAAATAATTTCAAATGTATTTTTGTTCAAACTGATTTGAGCTCTTTTGAGAAACAATTCATTCAATAAAATATTGGTCTTGCTTTTGCAAAAATACAAATATGGAACTAAACTGCAGAACCCAGTTTCCAAAAATAATCTGAAGTTTTCCAGGTCTGTTTCTTATCAGAAAAATTGGATTGCATTATTATTGGTGTCGTTAAGTGAGCTAATCTGGGCGAATCAGTATAGCTGTTTTAGTAATGTTTCACAAAGGTTTTATTTTCGATATTGTAAATGGATCAATAGTTTTCTAGATATCGTCGATTGAAAGAATAGGTGTGTAGCAATTCGTCACTTGTGTGCTTTTTTACAGCAAGCGTGTCACAAGATAGCACACAGGCGACGAATTAGAATATGGATTTTTCCCGATTTGCCTTCATTGAAACGCCAGCAACCAAAGATAAGATAAAAAAAACGAAGTTGACTTTATAGCTGTCGGCCACCATTGCTAGTACCAACCAAGTGTCTACCTTTTAACTACAAGGACTTCTTCGCTCTGGGCTTCTAAGTGTTTGAGTACGAATACCCATACTTATTTTATAGAATTTTATAGCCGATTCGAACCATCAACCTCTGGATTGTGAGTCCAGTGCGCGTTCCGATTGATCCGCACGGGCGAGACGGATAAGATCAACAATGTTCCTTTCAGCTATTTGAAAATAATATTTTTGGGAAGGACAAAGATTTATTTCATTTCATTTTATTAGGTTGCTTTAACAATTACATTGGTGCAGTTGTTATCCTGAGCTGAGATATGGACTACCTTTCAACAGCTGATTTGTTCAAAATGGGGAGAGAGTTCACTGGTACTAAGGTGAACGAATTAGACAGAGAAGGAAAAAAAATGCAAAAATAACCTTCGAAATAGCTAATAGATGTGGGATAGTTAGAGGAAAGGAGGCATTACTTAATCTAATATCACAGCTCAAGAGGACAACCGCTGCAGGACAAAGATTTACAAAAGACAAAATGGAAAAAAATAAGTTGGGCTACATCAGATTCAAAATTGTTTTTTTTTTTAAATTTAGTTTAATTTTTCATTATTATTCCATTTCGGAAAACATTACGAACATTTAAAAAAAATCTAAGAATTATGTAAATCATTTGAGCAAATCTTAAATTTGCTTTATGCCTTATGTGGATCATGTCATATTTCATTTTTGAATTTCTTACGACGGAGTGCGCAAAGTCCATCGGAATCAAAAGCCGCAAAAACTAGTTACGCGTTTTCCCAGAGAACTGCATTGCCATTGGGTGCTCTGAAAGCGGCGGCCGCACTTCGGGATGGGTTCTTCTCTCTTTATTATAACGGAACTCGTAATTATTGTTTGTTCGCAAGTGGTGTGTTCAACGCGATCGCACGAGAGCGTTCTCCTGTCGGTTTGTGCCATTCGTCGTCGTCGTCGTCGTCACGTCATTTTGAGCTCCCGCCAACAACGCGGCCGCGGCTGATGGCTGCAAAAAGGAGGTGATCGCGGCATTTTACAGGTTTCGACAAGAAGGGTGACGAGAGGAGGACGACGGAAAGGGCAACAAATGATTGCAAATTTAGGTGGATTGTTCAACACCCGGGAGTGAAACCCGGCAGAATGGGATTATGGTGAATGTACGACAAGAACGTGGACATGATTCTTTCACTTCTCTAGAACGTGAAGTTAATGCTTTTCGACGAGTGACTGTTGAACTTCGTGCTGGATTCTTGTTTTAATGGCATCTGATGCTCGAAGAAAATAACGATATTCAAAATAGAATGATCCAAACAGATGCTGCGAGTTTCGACATGATGTAAAAAGTTATCAATGGAAAGAGATTACACCAATTAATTTAACCACTTCATTTGCAATTTTCTCACGATTGCCTCTAATGTGATATCAATTGGGGAAGCGGTAATGCATACGAAACGGCACGAACCCAGCTGATGCACGCTACCAAAACATGATGAAGCTGACCCAATAATTGCATTGCCTCTTTTACTTTCTATCAAACCGGAGTTTGAGACGACAATCGAAAATGCACATGTCCCATGAGAAAATAGGGGGGAAAAGGGCTTACGACTCATGTTGCACATGTCAGCAAACGATTGCTTAGAAAGAGAAACTGCACACAACAATCGCAGACGAAAAAACATGTGACAAAATGTGCATGGTAGCGATTTGAGGGTGCATTCGGGCGCTGTTTGTGTACTAGGGTGCCCAGAAAAAATGACCCCCTGCTCCACAAGCAAAAATTGATTTTTTGGGTTATTTTAAGCATCTGTGCAAATTTTGAGCGAAATTGGTTGATATTAACCCATTGATACCCGAGCCTAAAGTTGGTGAACAAAATGTTTTTCATACAAAAATGACTTTTTTAAATCGCTAATAACTTTTCAGGATCGAGTTTTACAGCTTTGGTTTGTTGTACAAAGTTGTAAAGCATTAAATTTTCAATAAGAATCTCACGTTTGGGAATATTTGGATGGAAGTAGCGCACCGGGCAGACCAAACTGTAAGAAAATTGGGTTTTCCATACATTTTTTCGATTTTTCTCATACAAACTTCACCTTCGAGTATCAATGGGTGAATGTTGTCCGTTTTTGCTCATATTTGGCCCAGAGTCCTAAAATAGCTAAAGGAACAATATTCAGCTTGTGGAGCGAGGTTTTGAGGAAAAGTCCCATATTCTGGGCACCCTATTATGTACATAACCTATAAACTATCCAGCGCTGTTTGGAGCGACTAACTCACGATGTTTGGAATCAATACTTGAATCAATAATTACTTCAGGGTAGCTTTAAACTGCATATAAATGAAAATTAATCTTTTCTTATTTTCATGGACAAAGCGAGAAATCATGTACAAGAACGAGCTGAACAATGTATCGATGCCTCTGTGCTCTCTTATTCTAGCTGGATAGCAATTACAGCACGCTTAATACAAGAGAGCACAGAGGCGTTTGTATACTGTTTGGAGGGATAGTTGATAACATTATTTGAGTAGCAATGCAAAGTCCAAAAATAAGCAGTTCTTCCCGAGCAGGGGTAAATAACAATGGAATACCAAATTTTGGTATTACTTGAGTTCTTAAAGCTTTTGAAAAATAACAAGATTGAAAAATAAATGTTATTAAAATGAAACTGGATTCAAGTTCATCTAAAATCCAACAAAATATCAATCGTTTCGTTAGTCAAAGTATTTGGTTATCCCGACCTCAGAATTTCAACGATTTAAAAAAATCTTTGTGGGTTTGCATGAGCATGAGCATGGTTGACTGCCAATGAGCTGCTACTCCGTTATTGACAGATCAGCTGAAGTTAAACAATGAATCAAAAATGATCAGTGGGAGCCAACCATCCGTTCACTGTTTAACCCCTGAAGACCCCGACTTTATTAGTCAATACCGGCGCCCTCCCAAGAAGCCTGCAGTTCAACGAAAGGGAGGAATGTTAGTCCGATAGTTGAAGTTGCAGACTCATCAAGCACATAGTTTTTCGCTATATACTTGTTGATACCGCTTGAGACCGTTGAATCCACAGCATCTCCTTCAAGCACAACGTGATTATTTTTTTTTGGGTTAGTGGGATAAGGTATTGGCTTTTCGATGCCTCCCGAGCTACGACGCTATGGGGAGGACTTTCATAACAGACCCGTCGGCGAGCCTTCCGAGCAACGATGCTATGGGAAGGTCTTTCTGGTTAACACACAAAATCACTCACACACAGTTATTTTGCTCCACTATTAACTCAACGATCCAAATTGTCAGTGCGTCTTTCGTTCATTATATAGAATTGGCTTTTTCACCGCAAAAAAAATTAAACCTTATTCGAAAAATTTAAACACAATCCACCCGACGCCGTGCCTTCCGATCAACGATGATATAGGAAGGGCTTTGAAAATCACAAAAGAAATCACTTTTCACTCCGCATATTTTTTACGACCACGCGCTCCCTTTACCAATTATGCACTCTGTACTCGAACAGCGACACAAAAGAGACGGAAAATAACACAAAAAACAGGACTTCGCGTCCCACAAGCACCGCACTACTGATGCCATTGTTTAATTATAATGACCAATCACCCCATGCACTCGAACAGCGATACAAAAGAGACGGAAAATAACACGAAAAAACAGGACTTCGAGTCCCACAAGTACCGCACTACTCAAAAAAAAAATCTTTGTGGGTTTATGAAAATCAGTTTTAACATTTTAACGCAAAATTAATGCAAAAACATTTTCCATAGTATCAAAGGAATTTTATAAACCAATGTAATACCAAAATAAGACCATAATGTGGCTTCCTGACTTAGAAATTTTTACTTAATTTCAAGACATTTCTTTAGGAGATATTTAAAAACAATCAAAATCTGGTTTGAAATTTTCGGTTATCAATTAAAGCATTCGCTTTGAGACATAATTTTAATTTTAGCTCAAAATTATTTATCTTGTCAAAATTGGTCAAAATTATCCCATAGCTCCAGAAGAATTTGATAAATCACTTTAATACCAAAATGTAGTGTCCGATCATTGACAAGTTCTGCAGTTTTAACATATCAAAACAATACCTTTAATTGGTATGATACCAAATTTTGCTCTTGCATAATCCTTAAGACAAATTTAAAAGGGTTTAGGAATACCAAAATTTGGTATTGATAGCAGAGAAAGGTATTATTACGCATTTTCCTTGTTATTTACCTATGCTCGGGTTTAAAAAACTTTTTGAGATAACAATCTAAATTTTTGTTTTAGTAATATTTAATCAAGTTTGTTTTTGATTAGTGCGCTGACCACGGGGACGCGCTGTCTTGTTTTTGCATGCTCATTTTCATTTCATTTGTGTCGCTGTTTGTGTGCATGTTATTATATATAGGTGATGGGATTTTATTAAATGATCATTATATTGCATTATTATATTTAATTGATTATATAACCACACTATATTTTACACTTAACACATTATACAAAACACATATGAAACTGTAAACAAGAGCGTTTGGTACGGTATGTCCACGCATCCTTCTTCCTCTGTAGATTCTGTGAAATGTGATCCGTTCTCAGAATCCTCTCTGCGGTAAACACAACGTAGTAGGGCTGGCCGCTTTAATTTTTGCAATGCATTTTCGGGTGTTCTCGGATGTACTGCAATTATTAATAATGACAAGAAAAGTGCTTGGGGCGTAATCTAATCACAAGACTTTCCAGCATGCTTTCATCGGACTGGCTGCGTTTGTGTTAGATTAGATTAGATTAGATTAGTAATATTTAATCAAGTTTGTTTTAACATGACAAGTTTAATGAGAGAAAGTTTTAACTCAAACATTAATAAGTTTCTTTTTTTGTTGCACATTAGAATAGGAAGATCGTCATGTGAATTGTCTCAAAGTTTGATTGAAGTTGGTTGCTGGAGTCCCAAGTTATAATTGAAAATGTTTATAGTAGTCGGGCATGCCCGTGTGACAAAACGTCCACTGCCTAAATTCCCTTTGGCCAGTTGCCGCACTGGCAGCAAGTTTCAGGGTGTTCCAAGATAGCACGAACAGATCTAAACTTGTTTCACATGAAGAGTACCGTCATCTGGGGCGAATTGGGACAACTGTTTTAGCCTTGTTACTGCACAATAATATTTTTGGTTTGTTTCGAATAGAACAGATACAGATTTAAAAAAATAGTGCAACGATTTCCAAATTTCAAGCTGTCCCTATTCAGACTGAAGTCCCGATTCACCCCAGATAACTGTGACAAAAATTAATGGAGTTTATCCGGGTTTTGTTGAACATCTCAGGATAGAAATCGAATTTAGAGAATCTGTGAAGAGCAAAAGGTGGGGCATTGAAAGCTGCACAAAATTACTTCCTCAGCACAACTCAAGCACAAAAACGACGACATAATAAAACATATTTAATGCATTTTGCATTTCAATGTTTAATGCAAATTTATCTGATTTATTTGTCTTTTATTTCCATAAGAATTTAATATTTAAATAAATTAAGCAGTCCCCCCACAAACACTTTAAAATGTTTTCAAAATGCATATTGCAAGATATTACTGGTAAAATAAGACAAACAAAACAAATTTGGCCATCAAAAATGAAAAACTTCGGAAAAACGAGTTAATTGTAAACAAACATGTTTCCCCAAAGTTATCAGCATTACTCACCATAGAGAACGTTGATTCAGCTGTTGCACAGCTCTCAAAACAAAACTGTGCATCTCTACTTCTACATTGCACAAGTTGCATTGCTCACCGTCTATGCTCAGTTTCGTGTGAGCCAGGGCCGTGTACAAGGGGGGGGTTTTAGGGGTTTAACCCCCCCTGGCAAATTAAGTTAGTTACACCCCATGCGCCCCTCGGCCCGAAGGGCCGATTTTTTTTTAGCCATGTTGCTAAAATGCCAAAGAGATTTTTTTTTTTTTCAAATCGATATGAAAAATTTGACTGGAGGCGCCCTAATGACTAAAACATTTTTATGAAAATTATGAAAATTTAACTGGACGCGCCCCTTAGACTTAATTTTTTTCAATACGAATATGCAATATAAAAATTTGACTGAAGGCGCCCCTACGTCTTAAACATATCATGCAAATTCTCGATATGAAAAATTTGACTGGAGGCGCCCTAATGGCTAAAGCATTGTTATGAAAATTATGAAAATTTAATCGGAGGCATCCCTAAGACTTGATTTTTTTCAATACGAGTATGCAATATGAAAATTTGACTGGAGGCGCCCCTACGACTTAATAAAATCATGCAAATTCTCGATATGAAAAATTTGAATGGAGGCGCCCTAATGACTAAAGCATTGTTATGAAAATTATAAAAATTTAACTGGAGGCGCCCCTAAGACTTGATTTTTTTCAATACGAGTATGCAATATGAAAATTTGACTGGAGGCGCCCTTACCAATTAATAAAATCATGCAAATTCTCGATATTAAAAATTTGAATGGAGGCGCCCTAATGACTAAAGCATTGTTATGAAAATTATGAAATTTTAACGGGAGGCACCCCTAAGACTAGATTTTTTTCAATACGAATATGCAATATAAAAATTTTACTGGAGGTGCCCCTAATACTTTAAAAAAACTGAAAATTTGACTGAAGGCGCCCTTATGACTTAAAAAAATCATGCAAATTCTCAATATGAAAAATTTGACTGGAGGTGCCCTTATTACCAAAACATTTTTATGAAAATTTTGAAAATTTAACTGGACGCGCCCCTAAGACTTATTTTTTTTTTCAATACAAATATGCAATATAAAAATTTGACTGGAGGTGCCCCTACGTCTTAAACAAATCATGCAAATTCTCGAAATGAAAAATTGAATGGAGGCGCCCCTACGACTTTAAAAAAATCATATTAATTTTATTACGAAATTGACTGGAGGCGCCGTTATGACTTGAAAAAATCATGAAAATTCTCGATATGAAAAATTTGACTGGAGGCGCCCTAATGACTAAAGCATTGTTATGAAAATTATGAAATTTTAACTGGAGGCGCCCCTAAGACTTGATTTTTTTCAATTCGAATATGCAATATAAAAATTTGACTGGAGGTGCACCTAATATATTTAAAAAAATCATACAATTTTTTTTTATGGAAATTTGAATGGAGGCGCCCCTACGACTTTAAAAAAATCATATTAATTCTATTATAAAAAATGACTGGAGGCGCCCTTATGACTTGAAAAAAACATGAAAATTCTCGATTTGAAAAATTTGACTTGAGGCGCCTCTATGATTACCACATTTTTATGAAAATTATGAAAATTTAACTGGTCGCGCCCCTTAGACTTATTTTTTTTCAATGCGAATATGCAATATAAAAATTTGACTGGAGGCGCGCCTACGACTCAAAAAAATCATGCAAATTCTCGATATGAAAAAATGAATGGAGGCGCCCCTACGACTTTAAAAAATCATACAAATTTTGTTATGAAAATTTTACTTGACCCTTATGACTTAAAAAAATCATGCAAATTCTCAATATGAAAAATTTGACTGGAGGCGCCCCTATGACTAAACATTTTTATGAAAATTATGGAAATTTAACTGTAGGCGCCCCTAAGACTATTTTTTTTTCAATACGAATATGCCATAGAAAAAAAATTGACTGGAGGCGCCCCTACGACATAAAAAAAACATAAAAATTTTATAATGAAAGTATGACTGGAGGCGCTCTTATGACTTAAAAAAATCATACAAATTCTTATTATGAAAATTTGACCTATGACTATGAATGAAACATTTTTATGAAAATTCTCAATATGAAAATTTAACTGGAGGCGCCCCTACGACCTTATTTTTTTAAACATATTCTCAACATTAAAAATTTGACTGGAGGCACCCCTACGACTTAAAAAATCCTGGAAAATTTCGCTATGAAAAATTTAATGGATACGAAACCTACGACTTTATAAAATTCATACAATTTCTTATTGTCAAAATTGACTGGAGGCGCCTCTATGACTTAAACATTTTTATGAAAATTCTCAATATGAAAATTTAATTGGAGGCTCCATTACGACTTAAAAAAATCATGCAAATTTTCGATATGAAAAATTGAATGGAGGCGCCCTTATGACTTGAAAAAACATTAAAATTCTCGATATTATAATTTGATTGTAGGCGCCCCTATGACTGAAACATTTTTATGAAAATTCTCGATATGAAAATTGAATTGGAGGCGCCCCTACGACATAAAAAAATCATGCTAATTCTCGATATGAAAAATTGATTGGAGGCACCACTACGACTTTAAAAAAATCATACGAATTTTATTATGAAAATTTTACTGGAGGCGCCCTTATGACTAAAAAAAAAATCATACAAATTCTTATTATGAAAATTTGACGCCCCTACGACTTTAAAGGCATATACTCGATATGGCAACTTGGATTGAGGCGTCCTTATGACTTAAAAAAATCATACAAATTCTTATTATGAAAATTTAACTGGTGGCGCCCCTACGACTTAATTTTTTTAAACAAATTTTCAATATTAAAATTTTGACAGGAAGCGCCCTACGACTTAAAAATCATGAAAATTTTCGCTATGAAAAATTTAATGGATGCGTCCCTACGACTTTAAAAAAATCATACAATTTCTTATTATGAAAATTGACTGAAGGCGCTCCTATGACTTAAACATTTTTAAGAAAATTCTTAATATGAAAATTTAATGGGAGGCGCCACTACGACTTCAAAAAAATCATACTAATTTCATGCAAATCATGCAAATTCTCGATATGAAAAATTTGACTTGAGGCGCCCCTACGACTTAAAAAATTCATGCAAATTCTCGATATGGAAAATGGAATGGGGCGCCCCTATGACGTAAACATTTTTATGTAAATTCTCAATATGTAAGTTTTACTGGAGGCGCCCTTATGAGTGGGGAAAAAAAATTGATAAAATTATTGAAAAAAAAGTTGATTAATCGGTGCCCAAAGCAGCTTAAAAATGATAAAAATATTTTAAAAATAAGATTTTACTGGAAACGCTATTATGAAAAAATTAAAACATTCAACAAAAAAAGGTTTGACTATCGTCGCCCCTCTAGCAACATAAAGACTGTTTAATAAGAGCCAAACAAAGTTTGGCGTACGATAACATAACAAAATAAAAATTCTGTTTAGCGTTCTAGCTACAACAATTTTTTGCGCCTGTTGGCACACTTTGTTTGACTAGTTTTGAACAGTCTTTATAGCTTGAGGAGCACCGATAGTCAAATAATTTTATTTTGTTTTTATTTCAACAAAACGCCGCTGGTAAAGGCCTTTTTTCAAAATCTCTTTGATCATTTTTATGTTGCTCTATTTTTTATTTTTTTTTATTTTGTCATGAGGGCACCTCTAGTGAAATTTTATTTTCAAAAAGGTAGTCAAATTGTTTTATTTAATTTTTTTTTATTTCATCACAAGGCGCAACTTTTTATCATTTTTATGTTGCTTAAGCTAACTTTTTTTGATTATTTTTTTACGTGTTGTGAAACTTTCTTTGAAATCTTATTTTCAAAATATTTTCATCATTTCTATGGTGCTTTTCAGGCGTTGATAGTATTTTTTGAATATATTAATTATTTTATCATTTTTTAAATTTTGTTTATGAGAGAGGTGCCTTTTCGGAACATTTTCTGGGGTAAATCGAAATATATCTTTGTTTCCTGTAGCAAATTTGTTACTTTTTATAGATTTTCTAGGACGTTTCTTCAGAAAAGTCAAGGAATCGATAGAAATATATTCAAAATTATCTTTTTTCATTTTTATACTCAAAAAGTCTGTTACAAATGATTGACCCAAAAATGAAGTTTCTTATCTAATTTTTCAGATTTTCAGAAAATTCCGTCCAAAGATACAAAATTTCATACGTTTACATACCCATTGCAGCCCTCAAAATTGTATGGAGACTTGTATGGAAAAACAAATGATGCAAAATTGCTTCTTTTGACATAGGGAATGCAAAGAAAAGTCGATTGAAAATCGAACCAGTAGTTTCCGAGTTATGATCAGTTGAATACTTTCAGTTTATCCAGCTACAACCCAACCCCACCTCTAGACGGGGTTTGATTTAATAATTATCCAAAAATCAATTTTTTAACCAATTTTCGACCCTTAAAAAACATTGGAAAGAAGAACTCTTAAAATTTGAAAAAAAAATTAGGGTTGAACGTGTGACTTGTTTGATGTAACTGTACCAATGTTTAAAAAAATGATTGTTTTTTTTTTGGCTTTGTTTTTCACTAATATTTTCTGTACTTTTTTTTCTATTGTCTCAAATTTTTTTAACAATTTAAATGATGATGGTTTGTTCTAGAGTAAAAAAAAAATGAAAAACATACAAAAAAATAATGAAAAATTGGCTGTAAAAAACATGACAAATTAGGTGCTAGAATAGGGCAAATACTACCAAAAACAAATATCAACTAAACAAGATAAATGCAAATATAAAAACTAAAAATGAAACAAAAACAACATAAAACTGGAGAAGTAAAGTTTTTCGTAGAACAAAAGTTGCACAAAATGACAATGGAAAAATTAAAAAAAAAATCGAAAAAATGGGCAGCAAAGGGTTAACACTTAGAAAAAATCAAGCTCATCGATTTGATTTCTTTAAGATTGTGTATCTCAGAAACAAATTGCTCGATTTGAAAGTTTCAAAGAGAAAGCTGTACAAAATTTTATTGGCTCTTCAAAAATATTTTTTAGGGGTACTTTAAATTTCAGAAGTGTTATTTAAAATGAATAGAAACCAAAATAAATTGAAAATGCAGTCCTAAAATTAGCTTTAACCAGAAAACGGTACATTTTGTTAACAAAATTGCTTCAACCATTTTTGTCCACTTTTTCGTTTTTTTTTTCTTCAAAAAAATCATATCTCCTGAACCAGATTTTGCACCATCACTAAAGTTCCGTAGATGTCTTTTTAGTCCCCTAAAACATAAAAAATCGGATTTTTTGCTTTGCCCAAGACACCAAATCGATCAGATAATCCCTTGTGAAGATATAGAAATTCATTCATTTGCATATAAATTTAATATGACCAGTCCCCAGAATTGTATGGACATTTGTATAGAAAAACGAATGATGCAAAATTGCTTCTTTTGACATAGAGAATGCATGGTGCATGGCAAAGTTTCATCCAAATAAAAAAAAATGAAAAGTTAAAAATCGCGAAAAAAATTTGCGAAATCGTAGAGAACTACTCTTAATATATAAAAAAAGAAAACTTATGAAAACTTGTTTTGAACAATTACTGCTACACTTCTTCACTAAACCCCCGTTTACGCTCCACAAGTGAACGGCACATCCCTCTTCCGATTTACGCCAAAACTCTCATTTGCGCAAAAATCTCAAATTCGCTCAAACTCCGAATTAACGCCCCCCCTTCATGGCGCTATTCAACACAATTTGCAGCGCCAATTCAAAAGTGTAGTTTCCTGTTGCACCAATGTAAAATATATAAAAAAACGAAGCTGACTTTATTTCTGTCGGCCGGTACTAGACCAACCACTGTCTTCTTTTTAACTACAAGGACTTCGCCGCCCTGTTTGAGTAAGACACAGAGCGACGGCGCCGGATACCCATATTTACACTTAGAATTTTAAAGCGTCCGCCTCGGGATTCGAACCAGCAAAATATATGTAAAATATACCAAAGTATTATTTATTGAGATTAAAGATTCACTGTTAGCGCCCTTTCGCCATCTAAACAAGCACCCCATGCGCCCCTTTCGAGAAAACCCTCCCCTTTCGAAAATCCTGTGCACGACCCTGGTGTGAGCAATCGGTTAATCGTCGATTTAACTAAACTCCCCCTGGGATTTCGATCCGTTCAGTCTGTTTCTGTTCGATTTGCAAGCGCGCGCTCGCTCACTTATGCTCAGACTCACCTTACCATACCTTACCTTGACCCCCCCCTCCCCTTTCTTCACCCACTCAATCAACCGACTGTGGAAGCAAAACAAAAACAAAACATGTGTGTCTTGGTCTCGACATCGTTCTGGTTCCCCATTCACCCACATTCCCACAGCGAAATCGAAGCTTTTTTAATGCTCTTGCCTCTGTTATTTGGCCGCACCGCGCCTGAAACAAAGTATGTTGCATGGTGGGTTTAAATTTCTGGCTGATGGTGGATGCTGATTCGAACCGGGGGTAAATGCAAAAGCTCGATTTCGGTTTTGTTCTCATCATGACTCACACAGGGTCTGTCCCACGAGGAGAGCTTTCAAATTTCGAAACATAGTTAGGCTGCCGTGAATCGAACTGTTAGATTTTTCTGAGAATTGGCAAAATATCGATACAATGGGGGTGATTTTCAAACAAACACAGTTGAGTCAGTGTTTTTCAAACTAATAACATAAATGATTTTCTGGTTTTCTTCTGCTCGAAGCCTCTCTACCATGATAGTCTCTTGAATTTAATTTTATCCAAAAATGCTTCCCTCTTGTCATCACAGATTGGGTAGGCCAAACTAACAAGTCAGTCTTCATCAAGCGTGTAAGCAACCGTTTTTTGGGCTAAAGCAACGGTTAAATAACACAGTGCGGGCAAGTGATTATTGCTTCGAGCAGTACAAATTCTAAAGAAGAAACGTTGAATTGATACCCCATGAGAAAAGAACTCGATTGCTTCCTAGTCGGTGGCGTGTGCAATATGCTCCCTTGCCAATACGCAACTCAACGTAGAGCTCAAACAGCCTGCACTTGCTGCAAGACTTGGCAATCACTTCTTCGCAACATTCTTGTCTCTAGCGGCAGCAGCGAGTCAAGTTTTTCCACGGTCAATAGGTGAACAGAAAAAAAACGGATCCATTGTGGCAGCAAAACTCGGTCAGACTCAGCCACAGATCATCTTGGACAGCCTTCTTCGCATATAAACTACTTTCCCAATTCTTTCAGAACAGGTTTTCCTGTTGGCTGCACTGGGCTGTCACGCCCCGTGCCCGTGCCGTCGATGTTCTTCCTTTGGCTTTGGCATGCGCGTCGAGCCTGGTCGGAGAGCTGCATCCAACAACATCCCATCCCAGGTTGGAGGCAGACAGCCCGCGTTCCAGCCAGACCCGAGCGGAATCTCGGTCAGTGTGAAAGCAATTTCAGCATAAAAAAGGCTATCAGATGATGAAATCAATTACACAAAATTCTTTGCCCCGTGCGATCCTTTGACCGCGTTGTTGCTGTTTTCATCGCGTACTTACAATGCATGCCTTGGAGGTGTGTGTCAGTCGGAGCAGCATATGTAAATATGTAAGAACGATTCGTTGAATTTATAAACTTCAATTTGTTTTAATAATGAAAACCGCTTTTTTTAACAATTATTTTAAATACTTTTATGGATTGCAAAATGTCCTCCTGAAAAATCCAGAGGTCAACGGATTTCCAGTTAAGTTGGTTGAACATATTCCCAACAAAATTCCTGAAACAGATTTGAGTTATAGTAGAAAGATTCTGAGTTATTGGCAAAACCTGAAACACACACGTCAAACCTTACCCCCTTGCACAGTGTTCGGAATGGCAAAATTAAGTGGAATAAATTGATAACTCCTTTTTTTTACGTCCTAGCCAAATGGTGTCTTCGGAAGAGTTGTTGTACTTGATAAGGGCTATCTTTTGAAGTTATTGACATACAGGGTGACGACCTTCCAGGGTGTCAACCAAAATCTAACTTTGTTGGATGACGTTGTAGGGCTTTGGTGTCTTCGGCAAAGTTGTAGAGGAGAAAATTTCATGAAAGTTTGTTGAAGGCGCTAAAATTGTAGCTCTTAATCTACTCGAGATATACGCCATTTTTGCAAAAATGGTCCAAAAAAGCACTTTTTTGGTGATAACTCAAAATGTTTGCATTTTAACGGCCTACTATGTTCTGAAGAGTTGTTTATAACATAAAATTACACATCTTTGCCCAAGATAGCAAAATGTTTTGAGCCTTTATTGAGGAGTTAAAATCTTATTGAAAACGTGGTAATAATCGGTAAATTGAAGGGTAAATTGATCGATTTTTATGGAAAATACATTGTCTTTTGAAAAAAAACGACAACTTTTCTAAAGTGACCAAATATAAAAGGAAATATTTAATTTTAAATACGAACAATTTTTTAAAATTTTAACTTGCATTTTTTTTGGGCTAAACAAGTTTTTATTCATAATTTTAGAATGTGTGTCATAATTTTAAGCATAGACAATGTATTTTCCATAAAAACCGATCAATTTACCCTTCAATTTACCGATTATTACCACGTTTTCAATAAGATTTTGCTTAAAAATTATAAATAAATTGATTAAAAACCGTCAAATTCAAATTGAGATATCTAAAAATAGACACCGAAAGACACGGAGATATTTTCAGGAAATGTAGTTGAAAGTGTGTACTTTCAGGTGCATTGTTGGGTTTTGCGCCAAAATGCGCCATTTTGAAAACATAGCAACTTGAAAATAGGCTTGAAAATCACTTAAAAACGGTTATAACTCCTCAATAAAGGCTTAACAAATTTTGCTATCTTCGGCAAAGTTGTGTAATTTTATGTTATAAACAACTCTTCAGAACATAGTAATAGTAGGCCGCTAAAATGCAAACATTTTGAGTTATCACCAAAAAAGTGCTTTTTTGGACCATTTTTGCAAAAATGGCGTATATCTCGAGTAGATTAAGAGCAACAAATTTGGCGCCTTCAACAAACTTTCATGAAATTTTCTCCTCTACAACTTTGCCGAAGACACCAAAGCCCTACAACGTCATCCAACAAAGTTAGATTTTGGTTGACACCCTGGAAGGTCGTCACCCTGTATGTCAATAACTTCAAAAGATAGCCCTTATCAAGTACAACAATTCTTCCGAAGACACCATTTGGCTAGGACGTCAAATAAAGGAGTTATCAATTTATTCCACTTAATTTTGCCATTCCGAACACTGTGCCTTGGGAAAATGACACCCCCACTACGCTATAAGCTATGCTATTTACTTTAAAGTATATGTACTGTAAAACGGGGTGACATTGATAGGATTTCAATCATTTGTGGAATATTTTCTAACTGTTTTTTTCGGTTTACTCATGGTTATTATTTTTAAACATGTACTGGGGTAGACCACACAAGATCCATGCACTAGTTTTGAAATAGTAGTTTTTGCAATTCCGCCGTGAAACGTCTTACTTTTTCTGTCACTCTCGACCTTTCAAAACTAATGCTGAAAAGTTCTACTTTTCAGCACTGAAATGGGTGCTGAATAGTTGAACTTTTCAGCAGTAGTATCGAAAAGTAACATTTTTTTTGTTTTGAAAGGTGAATTGTTGGATATTGAACATAAAATTCCATTCAAAAGACGTTTTCGGAATTGGAAAAAATATTGTAAACAACTAGTTGCAACACTTAATTTTTTCAGCACTCGTCGTATTTATCCAACTCGGTGAACCTCGTTGGATAAATGTACGACTCGTGCTGAAAAAATCTTCTTTTTGCAACTTGTTGCATAAACTACTTTTGCAACGAGTTTCATAAATTTCCATGTATTGACGTAATAAACTGTTTAGATCAAAACAATGTTGAAAAGTAATACTTTTTGATACAAGTGCTAAAAAGTTCAACTGTTCAGCATCCATTTCAGTGCTGAAAAGCAGAAGTAGAAAAGTGTATCTAATCGATTCTGTTAATTTTGGTAGGGCAAAGTAGGCAGTTTCGTCGTTCGAGTATGACAGGACAGGAATTCTGCTGTGAAACTGTCAACTTTGCCTGTCCTTCTGGAAGAACGAAACGGCCTACTTTTAACTACCAAAAATCACACTGAAATGGATGCTAAAAAGTTGAACTTTTCAACACTTGGATCGAAAAGTAACATTTTTTCAATATTGTTTTGTTTTGATCGGTGAATTTGCTCAACACGTGAATAATTGATGATTGGTTTTGGGCTTTAGAATGGATTTAGACGAACCATAAGGCAATGGTCTTATAAAAGACGTCAAATAATATTACCACACCGAACACGACGTTTAAATTCCTTGTATTGAAAAAGTTTGGTCAATGCTTATAATGTTACTAACCCAAGTAACATTTTTTTCCAGGAGTTCTACAAGAGCTCTTCAAGATAGCTACAGCATAGTAGTTTGGACCGCGGTAGGATAATATTCTCTTCAAAACTTCTTCAGGAATTTGGAAGAGTACTTGAAGAGAGTTTTATCCTACCGCAGTCCAAACTGCTACGCTGTAGCTATCTTGAAGAGCTCTTGTAGAACTCCTGGAAAAAAATGTTACTTGGGAAATATTACTACCAAGGTAAACAAACAACAACGGAACCTTTATATCATGTAGAGGCTTGGTGGTGGAAGTGTTAAATTAAAATCCACTTGGGGCAGAATGGACCAGCCTTTTCCTGCCTTATAAAAACAATTAAAAGTTATGCAATTTGAGTTAAATTGATCATTTCACTCCACCTTTTTAGTTGTTTTGATACTTATTTGTTAAAATAGTGTCTTATTTTAACATATTTACTTTTTTTTATAAAAATTATTGTTTTGTTAAGTTACTATTTTTTACAAAAGTGATCAAATTTCATGGAAACTATGTTGGAAAGGTCCCTCAAGTCAATTCTTATCACCCTTAAACGTTGTATTACACGAAACGGCTTGTTTTTTTTTTTTTATGGTGGCCCATTTTGCCCCGCAGGGTGGTCCCGCACTTAAGAAAAGTGGTCGAAAAAATCAAAAAAATCAAAATTTTATGAAAACTTCTTCTTTAAGTACTGTGAACACTTCTCTGCCGTGGTCAGTATGATTCCATAGCATTCCGTATAAACTTAATTTGTACTCTTCATTTTGCTGAAAAATCTCAAACCTATCAAAATCACCCCGTTTTGCGGTCCCAAAAAATGTCTCTCTCTTCAATAATTTAAGCTGTAACTTGTAGAAATATGTGTGCCGGGACCGTGGTGTAGGGGTAAGCGTGGTTGCCTCTCACCCAGTCGGCCTGGGTTCGATCCCAGAAGGTCCCGGTGGCAAATTTTGAGACGAGATTTGTCTGATCACGCCTTCCGTTGGATGGGGAAGTAAATGATGGCCCCGGTCTAACCTAGAGGTGTTAGGTCGTTAGCTCAGTCCAGGCACATCGGTAGAACTTGAGATTCAAAAAGAGGGATTTATACAGTGCTGCCTCTAGCGGTGGAGAGCTCCAACTTTTATAACAGATTTTATAATAGATTTAACCGAGGGGTTGATCAACAGCACGTTTTTTTCTCCAGCCTGAGCAAATAACTCGAAACACAACTTTAGAACCCCTTGACTGATAGAAACTGGCATAAACTGTTATACACATAAAAGAAAACAGCATCGTAGCTGGCCATGCAAAAAAAAAAAAAAAAACAATTTTCTAATGTTTACAAATTTCCGTCCATCTTCAGGAACCATTTTCGTTCATATTCCATTGCGTCCTAAAAAAACGGATTTCCATAAAAAAAAATCTGATGAAAAATGTTTAGTGTGAACATCACTTGATCGAGAACCAGAGAAGTGCCATCTGAATGGATTATTTTCCGGTGGTTGGGGATAGTTGGATTTGTTACGAGCATTATTTTTATGAATCTTGTACAAAGAAGACATAAGTTGAACTGAAATAAACATTACGCTTGAAAGGTACGGTAGTTATTTGAAAACAAGTGGTTCAATGAAGCAATTTTAAATGTGCCTCCAAGTGATCACTTCTGTTGTCTTAGTTGACGTCACCAGGCCAAGTTTTTTTTAACTTTTAATCTGTACTCTTGTTAAGATGGTTGTTTATGGAAGACGCAAAACGCAAAACGCTTAACATTGCGTGTGATGGCCAGTTTAACGGAAACACCTTTTCACTCAATTTTTAGTTGATAAAAAGGTACAAATCGTGATGAGCTTGTTTGTTTTGATTCGTTGCCACGAATGTCAGTCTAACTGGTATACATTTTCTTTTATGAGATCGTAGTGTGCTGTGAAATCATCCAGGACAAATTTATCGTAGAACACTAATGAACTGATTTCTCGTCACACTTTTGGAGCAGAAATTTGTTCAGAGTTCCACGGAGGTGGTCCAGGTGTAGGAGTCGTCTCCCTGGGTCCTGCCTCGGTGGATTCGCTGGTAGGCAGTTGGACTCACAATGCAAAGGTCGTCAATTCGAAACCCGGGGTGGATGGAAGCTAAGGTGTAAAAAGAGGTTTGCAATTGCCTCAACAATCAAGCCTTCGGACACCTAGTTTCGAGTAGGAATCTCGCAATCGAGAACGCCAAGGCAAAGCTGTAGAGCGAATAATTTGATTTGTAGAAATATGTATATTTTAGAAGTTCTATCCTATGTCCCAGAATCCTATTAACCAGGGATAATCATTCCTTTAAATTGTTAATTAGTGTTGTCTTACCAAAATAATTAATATCAATGAATTTGATAATGAATGAATAAAAAAATTCAAAGATATTATCTCTTCTTTTAAATAACTTATAATTATAAAATTTGCTGGGACCGTGGTCTAGGGGTAAGCGTGGTTGCCTCTCACCCAGTCGGCCTGGTCCAAGGATGCCAGATGCACAGATTTGTCTGTGTTTCACAGACATTTGAGCTTGTGTCAGACATTTTTTGAGGTACACAGACTTTTGAAAAACTTAATTAAATTAATATTTTGCAAATTTTTTAACCGAAACTTATTTAGTTAGTTCTCAAATGCTTAAAAACGCAATTTCTGATGGATTTCAATGACTGAAAATTGATATATTTGAATTTTAGACAAGTGGACAGACATGCACAGACTTTTTTACAGACATTTTAAAAAACCATCTGGCATCCCTGGCCTGGTCACCTAGTTTCGAGTAGGAATCTCGCAATCGAGAACGCCAAGGCAATGCTGTAGAGCGAATAATTTGATTTTTTTTTTGAATTATCAAATTTAAAAATACAAAACACATATCAAAATTTATGCTACTACACATTCTCAACCATATCGGATGCTGGAATGCCAGTGAAATAAAGTTTTTGCAGTGATTTTGTTGAAAAGGTAAACTTAGAGGCTGAAGCCTCACAGACCTTGAAGTCTGACTTTCACGAGAGTGAACGGGATCTCAGCCGGTTGTGCTGCAGCCGTCGTGGCACGAAGCCGCACAGTTCAATGATCCAAGGCTCGATCCAGCAACCATTCTCTATTACGTGCCCCTTTTTGCCATCCAGCTCACATAACACACCGCATCGCATCGGTTATATCGTTTGTCTGCGCGCACAAATTACACATAAAAACGCAAGAAAACCCAACCAACGACTTCTGACATAAAACACATCTCGCGTGAACAAAACAGAAGAAAAAGATTCAGTGACGACTACGAGCCATCGAGAGTGAAAGCTTCAATCAAATAATCATAATCTTTCCTTCTATGTTTGAATTCCTGTCAGCATCCTTCCTCCCTCTTCTTGCGTCGGCCCCTAAACAGCATCGGAGGTGGAATGGCTGTCCGTCCAAGCCCAAGCAACACCATCTCAAGACACAACATGCAACCTCACCACCCGCCATCGCCACGGGATGCTCTGTGCTATTTCCTTTCGCCGAGGCAGCATACCTGTTGGCAAAGGTAAAGTCCCACGCCATCATCACCGCGGTATTCATCGTCATCACCAGTTTCGTCAGCTCTGGGGGTTTTGTCTAGCCAAAAATATTATCTAACTTTGAGTTCTACTTTTAAAAAGTATCCTGGAAAACTTGAGTTTTTTGTATCACTTTAAACATATTTTTTTAAAAGCCTTTTTCTACAACGCTTCTAAATTTGTTCTCAATCAAAAACACAAGAATATGTTTTCTTCAAGAGATACAAAAAATCGTTAGTAACAATTTCAGTTTTGGAGAGATTCAAGTTATCTTGGCTAAAAATGTTCATAAAGCAATTTTATCTCCAGGACAACATTAAATCAGCATCAAACCTGAGTCTACTGACCGTGCATAATGGACCGAATCGGCATGCACTCGATCACCCTCGGATAGGTGTACCCCGTTACATCCGCGCTGGAGTCAGAAATGGACGAAAAGTATCACTTGTTTATCGGGATTACAAACTTTGGTAAAAGTTTCTTTAACACTAAACCGACCGACTGTACAAAATATTTGTGAGTTGACGGATCAAGTTCAAATAATCTGGAAATATGCTTTCATGGAATAGTGTAGTTTTAATTTAGTTTCAAAGCAGTTTTTACAATGCTTAATAGTCCTATAAATAACCTCTCTGGGATAGGTTTAAGAGAAACAATGAAGTGTGATGTAAAACTATGTTTCACACAGAAAAGCAATTTTCAAACCTTTTATAAAACTTTTATAAAAGCATTTTGCTTGTTACTTGGGATATTAAAATGATAAGTGCCTTGAATTACTTCCATAGTAACATTTTTAAACTTACTGGTTTAATCATGGTTCTGAAAACCCTCATAAGGCCTGAATTGGCTTTTATGGCCTACTTAAAACCTAAAATGCTACTAGGGCAGAAATATTGAATGAATCTAAATAAGATTAAAAAAGATCAAAAATATTTATAAATTGTGAATACAAGATTACAATAACGCAAATATACCACATTCAATAAAAGTAGGTTTTTCGCAAGATAAAATATAACTCAATAAAACTGAGCAAATCCAAAGATGCTCAATGTTTCCAATGATAATAAGGGTAAACACTATACACAACACAAAATCCCACCTCCTTCAACAAAGTTGAACTAAGCTGGTGGGCCCAAAAGAGAGTGAAAAGTGCCCGGCGGCGGGGGTGGCGAAGGTGGATCGAATGCTGGCATAATCGATCGGTCCTCGCCGTTACAAAATATTTTCTTCCCTCTTGCCTTTCATAATATCTTTCAATGGCAATGCTAGCAGCTCACACAAAAAAAAGCGAAAACGAAATGTGCAAATATGCCAAATGGTCGAAAATAGCATAATTTTCTTCTATTTTTTCTTGTTATTACCAAAAGCTTCGTAGCCTGGTACACCTTCAGAAGGGTTTCTCCAATTTGCTAGGCTGTACGTTGGAAAGGTGCAAAAACGCCGGGAGTTATTGCTGTCTTCCGTACCCTGTTCGATCATAACTTTTTGAGTGGAACAAAATACCATAAAATAAGTTGTTAGTTAGATAATACGACTCGAGGGAAGATCGAAATGGATTTCTGGCCAAAGAGACTTTTGGGAGAGTTTACGTGGTGAGGAGTTTAGTTGCGTAAACTCTATAGATTTTTTGACAAAATAAATAATTTAAAACTGAAAACAAAGGTTCTAATTTAAAAGTTTTCAAACCTTACTCATTGGAGCAAATCGTTAGGTTCATTTGAGAAAGACCCAAGAACTATTCAAAAGTATCAAATTTCTTCCGTCTGGCGTCTCATTACCTTCCCAAATGAGGCGGTCATTTCCAAATTTGAGAATGTACCAATAAAACTGTCCAAATTATACAAATGAGTTCCCAATGGCGGATAATATACGGCCAAATATGGTGTGTGCTTTTGTGAGTCTTAGAATCTTGTTTTAGAGAGTCGTGTGTGTAAACTTCGTTGGCCAACCCCGGTTGATTAGATGTGATCTTTCTAGTTCTTGGTCTGCTGTTGTTGCTGCTGATGCTGGGGCAGGTCGTTGCGTAATAATTTATGAACCTGTTGGACGAGGGACTACAGCTAAGGCAGCTCGCCTTTGACGGAGAAGGGTTTCTCGCTTGCCGCCGTTTTCAGAAAAAAAAGAAGTTCTCTAGTTAGTCTCCGATAGATGTGTGTATGTGGCTACAAACCGTTAGACCATAAATTATAGAATTTGTATGTTGCACTCACCTGTAAGGAAAGAAAGAGAGAAAAAAACAATGGCATTAGTCAAGTCCCGACAAATCAGACGATAAACTGTGAAAATGAATTCCTCGAAAGGTCAAACATGGTAATCAATTGTTGGAGAGATTTAAAAGTCGCACTTTTTCTTTGCGATTCCAACATGGCTCAAAGAAGCCCTCGTGGCACAGCTGGCCCCCTCTCAAGATTGCGTAACAACCAAAACATTGCGTCCTATCGAAATTATAATTATTAACTATTACTCGAACAAATCGTACGACGAAGGGGGCTCGCAATGTTAAACCATTTTTGTTGGCCAACATACCGGCGGGCCCACCGATTGCCGATCCGGCGATTCGCGAGCTCGTGGTGTTACTCACGGCGTGTGATTGTTTGGCGCGATTTGAGATCGATTGAACATACGGGGGTAGCAGAGTGAGTAACAAATTTGAATGAATTCACCTATTTTGAGGAAGGGAACCTTTCTAACAATCTGTTGCTATAAAAATTAAGATTTTGTTTACATGAAAATGACAGGACAGAATTAGGGAAAACATTTCGTGGGTCGTGTGAATAAAAATCATGAAAATTATTAATTTAGATAAATTGTCCAATATTCGATACCGAGTTTCGCGAATTTGTAGAAACTTGATGTGTTTTTTTTTTTCGTTGATATTCAGATTTTTTGAAAACGAGTTGTTGTACAACATAACATACATACATAGATTTGCTCCGACTTTGGTCCTGAGTAGATATGTATACGTGAAGGTGGGTCTAGGAGGGGTAATTAAGAAGTTTATTTTTTAAGTGATTTTATCAAGGCTTTTAAAGCCTTTTCTCAGAAGGGCAAATTGAAAACTTTTTTTTGTAAAATCGCGATAACTCGTGATGTTTATGAGCAAACCCCTTATGTCTATACATCAAAATTTTTGTAATTGTTTGCTCTACAATTTTGTTGAACATTGGTACACTCTAAAAAATAACCCTGCAAAGTTAGAAAAAACACGAAATTTTAAAATTAAAAATTTTGTTCAAAATGAAAAATGACCCTTTTGGGTCAATGTAGATTCGGAAAGTACATTAAATTTCCCATAAAATGACATATTCCAAAACAAATTTACAGTCGAGTAACGGAAAATGGGAGAATTTTTAAAACTTTATTAGTGTTTTTTTCGATGAAAAATACGTTTTTTTCGGAATTCTGAGTACGCTATCAAATCGGGCGTCTAATTTTACATAAAAGTCCCTTTGACACCAAATTTCTATCTCATCACCGTTTCAGGCTGCAAATTATTGAAAAACACCTCTTTTTTCGCATGTTCAAAAATGGAAGGGGTCGTACCGCCCCTCCGTCACGAGATATCGAAAAATGGACCTCGGATTCGTGATCAGAGACAAAAGTTACCCCTTAGAACAAAGTTTCACGCAAATCGAAGAGGGGTCGGGGCAACTTTTCCCGATTTCGTGTGAGTTGGTGGAGAATTACCCATTTAGTTTTTTAGTTTTAAGTTAGGTTTAGTTGTCAAAGTATTTATTTTTTACCTAAATGTATTCTATTTAATACAATAAAACGAAAAATACAACAAAGATGAAGAGCATTAAGCCATACCACTTAGCATGTAAAAGAAATGTAATTATTATAAGAAAGTTCAATAAAGACATATTCAATTTAAAAAAAAATTACATAAAATGTTTATTTTTTATTAATTTTAAAACCATTCAAAAAACAAACGTTCAAAAAATCTCCAATTCACATTAGGGCAATATCTTTATTTTGGACCCAGTAGGGGAACAGCATCTAACTCCATCGTGACTCTAATGTTGTCATGTCACGAATGGGTGGCCATTGGGGGTGGCGAAACTGATGATGATGATGATGAGCGGGTTTTCCAGGATTCGCCGGATCAGAGGTTCGCGGGATGAGGAACGGGATTTGATCGGCCATTTGCCCGGTGTAGCGAAAAGCGAGAAGTTCACAAATACCGTCGAAGCACCGTTAGCTGGACGGCAAAGTGAAAGTGTCCAGTGCCTGCTAGAGGACGAAGGACATCAAGAAGGACAGAGGAGCCTGTGAGAAGCGAGAAGCAAGTGACCGTACTCGTTCTAACCACCTCTCTCATTCGAGCAGTCAATTGAATGTGTGAATGACTTTGCGTTGTGCTCAGTCGTTCGTGTGAAAGAATGAATGCAGAAAGTCAAAGCCATTCACTGATATTTTGACCTTCCCTATGACCAAAGAAGCTATTTTGTATCATTGGTTCACCCATAAAAGTCTCCATACAATTTTGGCTGCTGTCCATATAAAAATGGTACTTAAATATTCAAATAGCTATAACTTTTGAGTGAATTTTCTGATCAATTTGGTGTCTTCGGCAAAGTTGTAGGTATTGTTGAGGACTTTTTAGAAAAAATAGGTATGTAGATGGAAAAAAATTGCGGATTTTTTTATCAACTTTTTTTTTACAAAAACTCGTTTTTCCATTTTTTTTTATTTTCGGGATTTCTTGATATGTTTTAGAGGACAAAAACCCGCAACTTTTGAGCCATAGAGAAACATGGTCAAAAAATCTGCCACGGAGTTATGAATTTTTGAATAAATGGTGATTTTTGAAAAAAGTCGAAATTTCATGCAAAAACAAATTTGACGTAATTTTTTAATGTAAAATTGAATTTCCAATCGAAAAGTACTCCACAAATTTTTTGATAAAGGGCTCTGTTTTTAAAATATAGTCACCGAAAGTTTGATTTTAGCGAAATATTTGCAGTTTTTCGATTTTTAAAAATAGTGACCATGAGTGTCCATTTCTAAAAATAAATTGCTATAAAATTGTCTAAGAGACATTGAAGATTGAACCTCTGGTTGCTGAGATTTCTTTTTTTTTTTTTTGTTGAGCCTTGATACCACTGCGACCAATTAGAGGAATATTGTGGTGTGACCCTTTTTTTTATAGCAAATCAGGTTAACCCAACATCATGGAACGATGAGAGGCAGCTCCTGTTTACTGCGTGTTGTCCCAGTTAGGTACGACTTGTTTTATAAAGTCTATCACCCTACTAGGACGGAATATATTGATATTGGAGGGCTGTAAGACCCCTTTTCCGAAAAATGAAATTCTACTTTGGGTCAGGGCACCGCAATTGCAAAGCAGGTGCTCTGATGTTTCATTTTCAATATTACAAAATCTACAAATTGCGTTTGGGATTTTCCTCATATTGAATAAGTGATATTTACATGGACAGTGACCAGTTAATAAACCAGCGATCACCCTTAAATTCTTTTTGTCTAGTTTTAGTAGTTCTCGAGAAAGTTTCTCTTTTGGAAAGATAAATCTTTTTGCCTGTCTAGAAGAATCGGTAGAATTCCAAATAGATTGTATTGTTGATATTTCCCACCGTTTGAGCTCCATTTTTAGAGAACAGTCTGGAACACCGCTGAGATACAGCGGCTTAAAGAAAAAGAAACATGAAAATTAAAGTTTTCTGAGTCTCACCCAAACAACCCACCATTTTCTAATGTCGATATCTCCGCAACTAATGGTCTGATTTTCAATGTTAAAATATGAAACATTCGTGAAATTTTCCGATATTAATAATTCAATTTAGAGCATATATAACACATTTTTTGTCACATCTAGATGTAATATTACTACCTTGTTTTACTTTGTTCCAAATTATGAATCTTCCCGACTATTGAGTCATGTCTTCCCAAGAAAAATATTGAAAACACGCGTAAAATTTGCAATACAGTCAACAAAGCTTTGGCGCACATTCGAGAGAAAAAGAGCGAGAATGAGAGAGAGAGACCAAGAAAAAAAGACAGATTAGAGTTGAAATGGAAGGATAGAAGGGAGTCAGTGCGAAGTAATACACACACCAACATCGAGAGAAAAAAAATACTAACAAAAAATGATTGATCGAAAATCAATGATTAGCGTTTGCGCGCGCGGCAATGCTCACGATTTATGGTGGATAATATATTTTGATGTAATGGCTCTTATGCGAGCTCAGTGCTCAAATTAGGAACGCCTGAAGCAGAGGGAGGAAGGTTGAAACAGAAGTGGGCTTTAAGGTTCCCCCCGATGTGAGTCGTTGAATGGTCGTCGGGATCTTCAGCCAGACTTCCAGGTCGCCCGCGAAGGCAAAAGTATCATTCTAATGCCGCAATTTAGCCGCCTAGAACCGTGAAGTAAAGTGTATGTATTTGGTGTGATTGCCACCTGAGCTTGAAGGTCGTCAGCGGAAACTGAATAATATAGTCCGTGGTTCGGCCAACGCTCGAGACAAGGTGGAACGGTTTTGCATTTTGTTGAATATTCAATTGTAGTCTTGTTTGCTTGGGACGCGGTTTTCGACGCCGTTGCAGACGTATCATTCGATTGAAGTAATTACTTGTAAGCGTTATTTGATAGTTTATGTACTGGATACAACGGACAAAAAGTGTTGATTTTGTTTGAATGTCAAGCTTCGGATCGAATTACAGACTGCAGTTTTTAAATGCTGATTTGGTAGATAATTAGTTCGACTTTGAAATCTTCACATTTCCAACGATTTTCAAACTTCCAGCACGAATTTCTCGGTCCAACGACTGCATCTGAATCTCATGACACCTCGTTCGGCTCCGGTGAGCACAGAGTTGTCACCTTCAGAAGCCGCCTTCAACAGGTCTCGGTGGCACATTCCAACCAGTTCCGACGTGCATCAACAGATCATTTTGATTGATCGGCCAGTTCTTCAAGTGGTTTTATTGACTTGCGTGAGTTTGCTTTATTTCCTGCTGCAAACAAGAACCTGTCCCGCGTCACCTTTAAAACATGATTGATATGACACGGAGAGAACTGCACCATAGCTAATTTCCCTCCGATGCTACTGGGTGCCGCCGGGATTCACGGACGTGCAGAACCTGACGGAAACAAACCAGTTTTGCCCTGACCTGTTATCGCCGCCACCAAAACAAAACAAAACAAAACACAAAACCGAAACTCAACTCTTCGGGGACTACCGGAGAATGACCGATCGTGGTCAGCCGGTAAGGTTAATTCCTGACTGGCAGCCGCCCTGCAAGCCTTACAAGTGCATTAGTCACTGCAAAATGCGGAACGAGGCAGCCTCGGCCAGTTATTTGAGTGCACGATGGTCGATCGAAGCAAGCAGGCCTGCTCGCCTACCAAGTCGGTGTGGTTGCTTTGTTTGCAGTGTCAAGCTGGTGGCACTTTTTGTCACCTCTGTTCGTCAACGCGTGCTACGCCAAGTGCGGTGAACTGGCACTTTTGCTGCTAGCTTACGTATTGGAGAATAAGCGAATAAAGTTTGAGAAATTCAGGGCGTTTTTTTTTTATTTTCGAACTTTGATTTATTTTTTGGGGCAATCTACATAAAAGGGTAATTGACTAAGTTATCTTTTCAAAAATTTCTTAAACGAATGAAATTTGTCTCTCTTAATCGTAAATTTTTATTTCTATCAATTCTGAAAATATCATCAAGATATTTCATGTTTAAAAAGATTTTTATACAATTTATGTTACAAATTTTGTCACCCACAAAGCGAACTTTAACACTTGAAACGCGTTTTCGTTTTTGTGTAAATTGTGTAAATTCATGATCTTAAATTAAAAACAAAAATTTTTTCACCAAACACTGGAAATTGGGACAAATCACGAAAAATGTAACGAATTAGGACAGCTATTTAAGTATTTTTTTTTGCACAATGGTTTAAATGGCTTCGATTGAAACAGGAACAGGAACAAAACTCGGTTATCCGATGTTTCAATTATTCAAACGGCGATTGTCCGAAAATTTGTATGGGACTTCAGATAATCGAAGCACGAAAAAAATGATTTTCTTTGTTTTTCTATTTTCCTACTTGAACTATCAAATTTTAATTCTGCAACCCAATTTTAGTCAAATTTGAATGGTTGATTGTCTTAAAAGTTACCAAATGCATTTTTTAAATATTACATAGCCGCCAGCTTGGATTTGAAAATTCCCAATCACTTTAGAGAAGTTAAGGGGTCATACAAAAGCTTGAACATCAAAAATAAGATTGCATAAAAGGTGGAAAAAAGTAATTGCGTCTGGACTGTACACCGATTTCTAAATAAATTGATCTGAAATCTCTTGTATCTATTCAGACTGTCGTCCCGATTTCAATTATATTTTTTTACAATTTTACATTGACGAATATAATTTTATTAGATTTTATTTATTCTTATTTAGACTTTTTCAAATAAAATTGCCGAGCTTTTCTAGTCTTGTCATATAAATAATATATAAAAGAAAAATATTTATGGAAGACTCATTTACTTTTAACCACATTGGATAAAAAAAATTTTAGTCCATTGAAAATCCAAAGCACAAAAAATAACAAAAAAAACATTCTAAATTTCCTTTCAGCAATTTGAAAACTGTCGGCCTTATTTAGATTGAAGTGTAGATTATCGCCAATTAATATTATCGGGCTTATTATATGATTTGAAGCTTGAAAAGCATAACAAATATAATGAAAACATAGATTTTATGACTGTTCAAAAAATTTCCCGGGATCCCGGAAGTTCCCGGGATTTAAAAAACATGTTTCCCGGAAATTCAAATCCCGGGAAAATTAGACACCCTAGTTGAGCCCCTTATGTTTATACATAACAATTTTCCTAATTGTCTGCTCTACAAGCTTGTTGAACATTATTACACTTCTAAAAATAACCCTGTAAAGTTAGAAAAAAACACGTTTTTTTTCTAAATGAAAAAAATACCCTTCCGGGTAATTTTAGATTCGAAAAAAATGCCTTAAAATTAAATGTTCCAAAAAATTTAAAAGTTAAGTAACGCAAATGGCAGAGCATTTAAAAATTGTTTAGTATTTTTTAGTGAAAAATACGGGATTTTCGGAATTTTGAGTGCGCTATAAAATCGGGCGTCCAATTTTATTTATAAGTCCTTATGTCAACAAATTTCCATCTCATCACCTTATCAGGCTGCAAATGATTGAAAATCATGTCTGTTTAAGCATGTTGAAAAATTTAAGGGGCCGTACCGCCCCTCCATCACGAGATATCAAAAAACGGATTCGTGATCAAGGACAGAAGTTGCCCCTTAGGACAAAGTTTCACGCAAATCAAACAAGGGTCGGGGCAATTTTTCCCGATTTCGTGTTAGTTGGTAGAGAATCACCCCTATACTTTTCTGTAAATTCACGAGAAAAATCTGTTATTCGATACAATGAAACAAATTCACACGCTTAGTATATATGTGTTCAAAAAAACCCGCTTCAGATGTGGAAATCTTCAAATGTCCCACATCGAATCATTTCCCGTTCCCAATAAAAACACATCACCTGCTCAAAAGCTATCGCACAGCGCACGCTGCTCTGCATAAATCAGCGGATCGATTTCACTTCAT
Organism: Culex quinquefasciatus; assembly: GCF_015732765.1. Taxonomy (NCBI): domain Eukaryota; kingdom Metazoa; phylum Arthropoda; class Insecta; order Diptera; family Culicidae; genus Culex; species Culex quinquefasciatus. The sequence continues at coordinate 118,167,072 of NC_051862.1, forward strand.
CTAAATGATACATCTCGTTGATACTAATTACAGCATCGCTAATCCACGTTCACGACATCCATTGCAGGTATCCAGAGACCAAACGACTCCCTCCGTGGTGCGCTTTGGTCGTCCGCTCTCAAGCCATGTGTTGTTTCTCCTTCGTCGTGGCATTTTCTGCTCTACTTGTTCGAATTTTTCACGCATAAGTTCTTATTACAGACACGCTCCATTTGAGGCCGGGCCTTTAAGCTGCTGAATTCAGTGGCACACAGTGGCCATTCGGCTGATGATTTTGGGGTCCAGAAATGGGGCTGCAAACGTGAAGTTTAGGCCCAAGAAAGCATTTTTTTTTTCGGTGAGGATCGTACAGCGTATGCAAACATTCAGCAAGTCTATGATTTCTTTCGTCTGCTGATGCTGGTTTCGATTTCTTTGCCCAAGATTCATCTATATTATCCACCGCCACATTGGCCAATAATAATGGAAAGTGCTAAAGCTCTATACTTGTGCGCGCTTTTGAACTCGATCCAAGAGGCTCACCTCCTCCCCCCTTTTTTTCGGCTGTGTATAGGGGAGAGGAGGGTGTAATGTCGGCGAGTCGTGAGTTTGGCGCGAAAAACCCCTCCGGTACGCAGCAGCAGCACCAGCAGCAGTAATAAGAGCACACAGCATCAGAGCATATTCGTGAACCATTGATTAGTGATGATTAGCGGCCGTTGGGGCCGTCCGCGTTTAAATCTGGTTCAATTGCACGAGCTGAAACGGAGACTTGAACCGGCGTCGAGGGGCCGTCATCATCATCATCATAAGCATGGTTTTCATACATGTTTACCGTAAACAAAAGGGAGATTGTTCAATTTGAGGAGGTGATCTTGAACTTTTGCGAAGCAGGTGTGCAAGTACTTATCTTTAGTTGAAATCTCGTTAACGATAGTCTGGAACCATGTTACCTGACCAAACATATATTTTAAATCTTAAACTCAAAATTATTAAATAACAATGTCAAAAATAAATGTTCATATATTATTCGAACCTTCGCATGACCGAATCTTCGGATCATTGAGGCTTCGGTTAATCGAGTCTGGACTGTAATGATACTTAAAAAATGCGATGAAAAAACAAAATAAAGAATACACATTTATTTCAAGGTGAATACTTAGATTGCATGAATCTTAGGCGTTTTTAAATTGAATCTACATTATCACGCTTGGAAAAGCCTTATATAATTCATCCAATAAGGTTTGAGTATAATTGAACGCTTTCTTATTAGAAATTAGAACATACCAATCACTAGGCTTAGTGATTTTTCACGTTCAAAAATAGGAAATTCCACGGGGATCATTATTTTGAAACACCAAATTTCACGGAAATTTCGCGGAACGTGGAAAATGTAAAAAAAAACGTAACTTAATCCACCCTAGGGTGGTTGGTGCCTTCCTCACATTTAAAGGGTGCTATCCAAAATAGACACAAAAGGGCGATGTTTTTCAGTGTTTTATCAATTTGACTCATTATTCATACCACTAGATTGGATAGTCTTCATATTGCAGGGCACTTATATGCTTACACCTTATGATAGGGTAGCCAGATCCCCAATCCAATTCGTGCTTGTTGAAAAGGTCTTTTGATTACCTATCCAACGATATGTCGAATGAGAGATCCGGACAACGTTTTCATCAACATATCTGAGATCCGGCCTCCAAAAAGTGCAAGAATAACACTTAAGTGCCTATAACTTTTGATAGGGTGGTCAGATCTTCAATGTTTTGGACGCGTTGGAAAGGTCTTTTGATTATCTATCCAACGATATGTCGCATGAGAGATCCGGACAACGTTTTCATCAAAATATCTGAGATCCGGCCTCTTAAAGGTGCATAAATGACACTTAAGTGCTTATAACTTTTGATAGAGTTGTCAGATCTTCAATGTCTTGGACGCGTTGGAAAGGTCTTTTGATTACCTATCCAACGATATGTCGCATGAGAGATCCGGACAACGTTTTCATCAAAATATCTGAGATCCGGCCTCTTAAAGGTACATAAATGACACTTAAGTGCTTATAACTTTTGATAGAGTTGTCAGATCTTCAATGTCTTGGACGCGTTGGAAAGGTCTTTTGATTACCTATCCAACGATATGTCGCATGAGAGATCCGGACAACGGTTTCATCAACATATCTGAGATCCGGCCTCCAAAAAGTGCATAAATAACACTTAAGTGCTTATAACTTTTGATAGGGTTGTCAGATCTTCAATGTCTTGGACGCGTTGGAAAGGTCTTTCAAATACCTTTCTGAAAATGTATAACATGACAGGTTTTCTTACAAAAACCACCCTTTTTACAATCTTCCGAACTTTAGTCAAAATTGTTTTTTTTAGCATAACTTTTGAAGTACTTAACTAAACTGCATAATTTTTAATAGCGACTTATGGGACCCCAAGACGGATCGAATGAGGCCAAAACGGACAAAATCGGTTCAGCCAGTCTCGAGATAATCGAGTGACAATTTTTTGATCAACATCCCACCACACACACAGACATTTGCCCAGAATTTGATTCTGAGTCGATAGGTATACATGAAAGTGGGTCTAGGAGGTCTAGTTGAGAAGTTCATTTTTCGAGTGATTTTATAGCCTTTCCTCAGTAAGGTGAGGAAGGCAAAAACATGAACGTGCCTTCCTCACATTCATAAAGTGAATACACTACACAGCTTCAAAAAAGTGTATAAATAACAATTATTTTCATCAAAATAACTGAGATCCGGCCTCAAAGAGTGTATTAAAAACACTAAAGCACTTATAACTATTGCTAGAATTGACAGATTTTGAATCTTTTGGTATCTTTGGAAAGATCTCTTAATTACCCATCCAACGATAGGTCGCATAGTAGATCCGGACAGCGTTTTCATCTAAATATGTGGGATCCGGCCTTTAAAAGTGTATAAATTACACTTAAGTGGTTAAACGTTTGATATGGTTTTCAGATCTTCAACGTTTTAGGCTCGTTGGAAAGGTCTTTTAAATACCTGTCTAAAAATGTATAGCAAAAACTAACAAAAACCACCCTTTTTACAATCTTTCGAAGTTTATCTTTAATCATTTTTTAAGCATAACTTTTGAAGTACTTTTATAAACTTACTAATATAAACTAGGGTCTTGTGGAATCCCAAGACGGACCGAATGAAACCAAAACGGTCCAAATCGGTTCAGCCAGTCCGGAGATAATCGTGTGCATATTTTTTCGGTGCACGGACTTACAGACATACACACGCACAGACATTTGTCCAGAATTTAATTCTGAGTCGGTAGGTATACGTGAAGGTAGGTCTACGAGGTCAAATATAGAAGTTCATTTTTTGAGTGATTTTATAGCCTTTCCTCATTGAGGTGAGGAGGGCAAAAACTCATAAAATGTTATGTTAAAATCACAGAACACTCTTTATGGTTTGTTATATATCATTCTTCAATAAACTAAAGAAAATCTTCACTTAATTTGAACGTGACACAAAAATAACTTTTCTTAATTACCAAAATAGTTTCCACGTGGTTTATGGATGGACTTCTTTATATATTTTGAAACGAAAAGTAGGGCATATGCTTATTCTCATTTATTGAATTCCTTTTTTAAATATTTGACCAATTAGTAAAAAGTTTTCACTGATTTGCATCCATTTTATGTTTTCACATTTTATTGAATTTTATATCAAAGCAAGATTGAAATAATTTGAATTTTGTACGACACATACTTTTTAAAGGGTATCATCTCACTTTTCAAAGACTTAATTAAAATCAATATTCAATAATATTGTAATCTGTATCGAAATCTTTAAAATTTTAATCAAAGTCAGAACATAAAACAAAAAAATGGAAGGTATTTTTTTAATTTCCACGGAAAACCCCAATAATCCAACAATTTCATAAATAACACTTAACTTTTGATAAGGTTGTCAGATTTTCAATGTCTTGGACGCGACGCGTTAGAAAGGTCTTTTGGTCACCTATCCATCGACAGGTCGCATGGTAGATCCGGACAACGTTTTCATCGACATATATAAGATCAGGCCTCTAAAAAGTGCATAAATAACACTTAAGTGCTAATAACTTTTTATAGGGTTATCAGATCTTCAGTGTTTTGGACTCGTTGGAAAGATCTTTCAAATACCTTTCTAAAAATGTACGGCATGACGGCTTTTCTTACAAAACCATCCTTTTTACAATCTTGCGAACTTTAGTCAAAATCGTTTTTCATCATAACTTTTGAAGTACTTTACTAAACATAATGGTGAATATGACCTATGGGACCTGTGGACGGATCTAAAAACACAGATTCGGACAAAATCGGTCAAGCCAGTTCCGAGAAAAGTGAGTGAGAAAAAAAATCTACGTCCATCCACACACACAGACATTTGCTCAGAATTTGATTCTGAGTCATTATGTATACGTGAAGGTGGGCCTACGAGGCCTATTTAAGAAGTTCATTTTTCGAGTGATTTTGTAGCCTTTCCTCAGTGAGGTGAGGAAGGCAAAACCTGTGCAATCTTTCCAGAAATTGTCACCATATCTAATCTAATCTAATCTAACACAAACGCAGCCAGTCCGATGAAAGCATGCTGGAAAGTCTTGTGATTAGATGACGCCCCAAGCACTTTTCTTGTCAATATTAATAATTGTAGTACATCCGAGAACACCCGAAAATGTAAAACAAAAATTAAAGCGGCCAGCCCTACTGCGTTGTGTTTACCGCAGAGAGGATTCTGAGAACGGATCACATTTCACAGAATCGACAGGGGAGGAGGGATGCGTGGACATACCGTACCAAACGCTCCGGTTATTGATTGCATAGATATTGTGTAGAGTATGTCAAGTGTAGTAATAGTCATTTTATAGAATTTCAATATATCATATATCATATTTGTTTTAATAGATTACCTTCATACCCAGCTGAAAAGCTTTAAAGTGGTTTGTTATTGATTGAGACAAAGCGAATAGTAGTAGAAAAGTTGGGACGTGAAAAACCTTTTTTAAATAAGAATATTAAAGAAACGGTAAGGCTTTATAGAGCGAGAGACTTAGTTGAGGATTCGAATAAAAATTTCGCGAGATACTCTAGTAGAAGCAGTTAAAATTGAATGAGAAAAAGAAAGATAAGAAAAAGAGAAAAAAAAAGATAGTGAAATATTTAAGAAAGAAATATCACAAATTCTCTGCAGAAGGATATTAGGTGGAGCTCTGTTCAGCTGGTGTCCTCCGTTGGCCATTCTTGTAACGGTCTCCACTTCCAACTGCTGATGTACCTCCATCGGTAACACTTCTTTCAAGAGCGGTTTGCTGTAAGGATAGTGTCGTTTAATTAAATCGTATTTTACTTGAATGAATGTATGAATATATTTATAAATATTATTAAACATTATCGTATTTAAGCTATCAGCACGCTAATGAGGATCAAACCTTTTTTTTTAATATATTATAAAGACAAAACAAACAAAACCTGTTCTTTTTTTTTTTTTTTGTTTTATTTTTTTTTATATTTTTTTATATTTTTTTTTTTGGGTTTCTTTATTTGTCACTTGGTTAGCTAATCGGATTCCTCTGATAGTTCACTGTCCGACGGGTCTCGAACAAAGTAACGTTTCTTTCCAGAAATTGTCACCATATACTTGTTTAGTCAATTTTAACAAGTTTTTGTTGAAAATGCCTATTTTTTTAAAAAAAACCTTTTTTTTTTGGTCTGGAATCAAATGATTGATATTATCTTCCTTGTGATAACTTGGTGATCCGAGAGTATGTTTTTTTTCTTTGAGTGATTTTTGTTAACATGATTTTAGTATTTGCAGCATTCACTTCTCAGTATTTTTGTTGTTATTGTATGTTTTGTAAACAATTCTTCAAATGGTTTATATAACGCTTTTCAATTAAACACTAATAAAATTTATTTAAAAAGTCTTTATGGAATAAATTTTTATTGTGTTGTTATTTCGAAGAATTTTTTTAAAAAGGTTGATAAATTTCACGGGATTTCACGGAAATCCCTCAATTTCACGGATTTCACGCTATCCGTGAAATCGTGAATATTCACTAACCCTACCAATCACCTTCCTAAAAACCTATAATTCCAAGCGAAACTTACTAATACTGATACTGTGGAGATTTTCTCTTACATTCTGAAAAAGTGGAGCATCAATACCTTCTGCCTTCCTTATATTTGGTCCCTGTCATGGTGTTGAGAATCAGGTTCGAGTAGAATTGGTTCTATTCCCAATTGATTTTCATGAAAAAAAAACCTTTATGTAAAAAGAGTCATAGTGGGCAGATCAATCTTACCAAACAGATTATGGTTTTATTGCACTTTTGCGTTGCAAAATTAATACATCTTGTAGATCAAGATTTGCTTGCAAATTAAGAGGCAGTATTTGTAGATTTTGCTCGGTTTGTTCTAGAGGTCGTATCGAGGTGCTTTGATTTGGATGAAACTTTCAGCGTTTGTTTGTCTATACATGAGATGAACTCATGCCAAATATGAGCCCTCTACGACAAAGGGAAGTGGGATAAAACGGGCATGGAAGTTTGAGGTCAATAAAACATGAAAAATCTTTAAATTGCTCGCATTTCCTTAAAACTTCATCAATTCCAACTATCTTAGTTGCATTCGAAAGGACTTTTGAAGCCCTTCAAAATGCGCTATATACATCCAGGATTGATTTGACTTTTTCTCATAGCTTTTGCAAATTACTGCAAAAAAATGATTTTTCTAAAACTCCAATTTCTTTTTGCAGCAGCCTCCAACACCCTTACTCCCATAGGTCAAAAGTTAGGGAATTTCATGGACTATAAGCCTACGGTAATAACTTTTTGGCCAATCGCAGTTTTTCTCATAGTTTTTCGATTTTTCTATAACAAACATTTTATAACGTTAGTTTTTGCCCTATAGGCCAAAATGACGGCACTTTTTGGGTTCAATTTTTACATATTCGGAATCCTCGGGAAATTTCACGTAAGTTTGAAGTATTGGAGTTGTACATTTGATTTAAAAAATAATTAAATAAAACATTTTTAAAAAAAGATATAGGTCTCGTTTACCCTTGGGATCAATACGTCAAATCGACGTCGTCGTGCTATCTTGTCGCACCCGCCATTTTGACGTTCCGAGAAAAACGCGTTTTAATGTTTGACCTTGAATATGGGTAATTCTCCGCCAACTCACACAGCAGTTGCCCCGACCCCTCTTCGATTTGCGTGAAACTTTGTCCTAAGGGGTAACTTTTGTCCCTGATCACGAATCCGAGGTCCGTTTTTTGATATCTCGTGACGGAGGGGCGGTACGACCCTTCCATTTTTGAACATGCGAAAAAGAGGTGTTTTTCAATAATTTGCAGCCTGAAACGGTGATGAGATAGAAATTTGGTGTCAAAGGGACTTTTATGTAAAATTAGACGCCCGATTTGATGGCGTACTCAGAATTCCGAAAAACATATTTTCATCGAAAAACACTAAAAAGTTCTAAAAATTCTCCCATTTTCCGTTACTCGACTGTAAAAAAATTTGAAACATGTCATTTAATGGGAAATTTAATGTACTTTTCGAATCTACATTGTCCCAGAAGGGTCATTTTTTCATTTAGAACAAAATTTTTCATTTTAAAATTTCGTGTTTTTTCTAACTTTGCAGGGTTATTTTTTAGAGTGTAACAATGTTCTACAAAGTTGTAGAGCAGACAATTACAAAAATTTTGATATATAGACATAAGGGGTTTGCTTATAAACATCACGAGTTATCGCGATTTCACGAAAAAAAGTTTTGAAAAAGTTGGTCGTCATCGAACATGGCCGTTCATGGTCACCCGCGACAGACACGGACGACGAAACAAAGAGAAACGCAAAAAGTAACTTTTTCAAAACTTTTTTTCGTAAAATCGCGATAACTTGTGATGTTTATAAGCAAACCCCTTATGTCTATATATCAAAATTTTTGTAATTGTCTGCTCTACAACTTTGTAGAACATTGTTACACTCTAAAGAATAACCCTGCAAAGTTAGAAAAAACACGAAATTTTAAAATGAAAAATTTTGTTCTAAATGAAAAAATGACCCTTCTGGGACAATGTAGATTCGAAAAGTACATTAAATTTCCCATTAAATGACATGTTCCAAAATTTTTACAGTCGAGTAACGGAAAATGGGAGGATTTTTAAACTTTTTAGTGTTTTTTCGATGAAAATACGTTTTTTCGGAATTCTGAGTACGCCATCAAATCGGGCGTCTAATTTTACATAAAAGTCCCTTTGACACCAAATTTCTATCTCATCACCGTTTCAGGCTGCAAATTATTGAAAAACACCTCTTTTTTCGCATGTTCAAAAATGGAAGGGGTCGTACCGCCCCTCCGTCACGAGATATCAAAAAACGGACCTCGGAATGTGATCAGGGACAAAAGTTACCCCTTAGGACAAAGTTTCACGCAAATCGAAGAGGGGTCGGGGCAACTTTTCCCGATTTCGTGTGAGTTGGTAGAGAATTTCCCATATTCAAAAACGAGAGCACGCAATGTAAACAATAACAAACACGTTTTGCTTGGCTCACCATTCTGTGCATTGTCCCAAAGTTTGGTTGAAGTTGGTTGCTGGAGTCCCGAGTTATAATAACAAATGTTTACGGTAGTCTAGCTTGTACGTGCGACAAACGCATCCTGACTTTCCTGGCCTGAAATCCCTTTGGCCTTTTGTCACACTTACATCAATTTTCATGGAGTGACAAGATAGCACGACAAGATTGAAACTACTTTCATATGTAAAGTGACAAAAATGCACGGAGTTTTTTCGGTTTTTGTTGAATATCTCAGGATTGAAATCGAATTTTGGGGATCTGTGAAGGTCAAAAGGTGAGGCATTGTGAGCTGCACAAAATGGCGTTCTTAACTCAATTTGGCCCAAAATGCACGTACGACAAGTTAGCACGATGGCGACGAAATGCTGTATCAAGTAGGCGAATACCTGTTTTACCCTTAATCCGAAAATTTGGTAAAAATTATTTTAATTCGTTTTAAATGATATTTTTTTCAATCAAATTTACAACTCCAATACTTCAAACTTACGTGGAATTTCCCGAAGATTCTGAATATGTCGAAATTATGACCATAAAATGCCGTCTTTTTTGGCCTACAGGGCAAAAACTAATGTTGTAAAATGTTTGTTATAGAAAAATCGAAAAACTATGAGAAAAACTGTGATTGGCCAAAAAGTTAATACCGTAGGCTTATAGTCCATGAAGTTCCCTAACTTTTGACCTATGGGAGTAAGGGTGTTGGAGGCTGCTGCAAAAAGATATTGGGGTTTTAGAAAAAATAATTTTTAGCAGTAATTTGCAAAAGATATGAGAAAAAGTCAAATCAATCCTGGATGTATATAGCGCATTTTGAAGGGCTTCAAAAGTCCTTTTGAATGCAACTAAGATAGTTGGAATTGATGAAGTTTTAAGGAAATGCGAGCTTTTTTAAGATTTTTCATGTTTTTTTTACCTCAAACTTCCATGCCCGTTTTACCCCACTTCCCTTTGTCGTAGAGGGCTCATATTTGGCATGAGTTCATCTCATGTATAGGCAAGAAAACCGTGACGTAGCAAATGAACTCAAAGAACTCAGTATTCATTTTGTGAGTGCCATTTGAGTGGTTTGACAGGTGTCAAATCGGGACTTAGCATTTTTTTGTATTTGCTTCCGATTATGCGAAACGTCATAATCCGAGTTTTTTTTCCGTATTAGTGCTCGTGTGCTTGTCCGTGCTTCTGGCCGTGTTCGTGTACGTGCACCTGACCACGTAGTTGCCTGTTCCTGGTCGTTCCCGTGGCCGTGATCTAGGCCATGTCCTTGTCCGGACTCCTGCCCGTGTTCGTGTCCGTGCTTCTGGCCGTTTTCGTGTCCCTGGCCGTGTAGGTGTCTGTTCCTGGCCATTCCCGTGGCCGTGTCCTTGCCCCGTGACCAGGAGTGTTTGTGTCTATGAGAAACGGAACAACCGGAACAAAATTATAATTTGCCGGAACTGACACCTGTCAAAAAAGTTCATTCGGTTGTTTACCTTTGAGGTTAAGTTCCGAGCTTTTCTCATGTATAGACAAACAAACGCTGAAAGTTTCATCCTAATCGAAGCACCTCGATACGACCTGTTACACATAGAGGAGAAAATCGTGACGTCAGAAATGAACTCAAATCACTCAAAGTTCATTTTGTGAGTGACTTTAACATTTTGACCTAGTTTGACAGCTACCTCGTTCCCAGGTTTTCTGTGGGAGAGAAAAGGAGGCGAATATTTTATGAAAATCATACCTGTCAAAATTTCTAGCCTCAAAATTTTGTCGCGAGTTGCTTTTCTCTTCTATTGGTGAAAAACTCGCTCTTAAACAGGTTGAAATGAGATGATTCTCGAAGATTTCCGAAAGCTAAATTAAAATATTTTATCTAGTCTTGGATAGTTTGGGATTTTTCAGCAATATTTTATTAAGTGATCATGTTCAATAGATTTAACCCGATCGTTCAATTTTAATTTCGTGGTACGAGAAGAGGGGGTTATATGTCCCTTCTACTTAACTGGTTATTAGGAAGAATTATCCGGGAGAAAAATATAGGAATTATAAATTAAACATCTAATTTTCCTAAGACTTTCAATATGATTTTTGGGCAAGGCCAAAAGTATTTATTGATATTGTAAATGTTTTCATGTATAGTTTTTGTCATAATCGTGATTATTCTATAGATTGATATGTCTTAATACATTAAAAATGTATGTTTGATTAAATGTTCTGCTGTGATTGTCCTTTGTAAAAATAGCGGTGTCATTTTGTGGTGACTAGTGAAAACTGCCATCGCCAGGATCAAGCACGTCTTGATACACAAAATGTACGTTCTCAATAGAATTAAAAAACATTGTATCGGTTTATTTTGCGACACATTTTCCTGTGTCGTAGTTACTACTTTTCGATACAAAACATACTCTCAGCAAATTACGGTTAAAATTGATGCAAATATCAGGCTTCGACAATCAATGTTAAAATTTATTTACTAACGTCATTAAGAATATAAGAAAATGTTCGAAGTTATAAGTATGTGGAGATTTTATTTCCTGAACGTTGATTAAACGAAAATTGTTGTGGGGTTGCCAATTTTTTGGTCATTTTAAGATGAAACATAAATTCCAATCTACCACAATCTACAGTGAATACCCAACGCCGGTCCAACTGATCGTGCCTCCAAGCCACGTCTTGCAACAAACAAATGAGCATCAAACTTTGCTTGGTCCACTCGTGTGTGTGTGTGTATGTGCGGGGAGGGAAATTTTCGTGATTGTTCTGGTTATTTTTCCCTGATTGCTCACTTTCCTCGGCTTCGCTACAAATTGCTAATTAAAGGCGCGAGCGACCCGGCGGAGGAAACACGCACGTGTGGAGAGAAATTGAAAATTTCTACATGATGGAAATTGTTTGCACCGTGGAACGGCCAGAGGTTACATGCATGATGGCCGGGCCCAGGAACGATGGCAACAACGGTAGCAGATTAAAATGATGGACGTGGAGCACGAGTTATGGTTTATTGGAAAATGTGATTAAAATGGACAATATAATCACGTAATTCTGTACTACAGTAAACTAAGAACAACTCAATCAAGCAAGTTTCCTTCAAATTGTTGTTTGCTTTGAAATCAACAAATCTAACATTTTTAAAAACTTGTTTTCTTTTGAGATTTTAAGTATTTATATGACATAAGAAGCGGGTCAACTCTAATAACCCTTCCTGATTATGTTACAGAAGATTACGACTGCACACAAACACTTGCCCAAGGGATCAGGTTTTCTTCCGCCAAGTCCTTTTATGCCTCCACGCGGCTTTCTCCTTACGGAGAAGGCAAGCCGTCGTCGGCAACATCACACATGGATGTGGAGTTTGAACATTTCTCGGAGGTCTCTCCGAGATCTCCGGCATGACTTTCGCTTTCATCTGCGGCATGGACACTTGCGACTGGTGTTGACTTCCCCTCGGGCGCCGAACAGCACTGAAAAGCTCACATCACAGGCATCCACACCGTGTGGCCAAGGGTTTCTGCTGGCAGGTTGAGGGTTTAGAGGTTGAGGTAAAACGGGGCCCTGAAGGCCTCGAACAGCAGCATAACGACGATCGCGCGCGGGAGGGCACATTACGGAATGCCTCGGTGTTACGATAGCGATCGTCATGATTTCATTTTCACGTGCTGGGTTCTGCATAAACACAAACACACACATGTGCCGAATTACCGTAGGGTGGTCCTTTAAACGCTTGGAATTACATAAGTTTGGTCTTATCAAAAATTTTAAGTGTTTTAAACATATTGGGGTCATTCTCCGCCGACACAGCAGTCACCCCGAGTCCCTTCGATATCCGTGAAATTTTGCTGAGGTCAATTTCCCGATATCTGGTGACGGTGGGGTGGAACGTCCCCTTATTTTTTTGTATTTTTTTAACTATGACACGTTTTTCAGCGAATTGAAGCTTGAAGCCGTGAAAAGATAGAATTTTGGTGTCAAAGAGACTTTTGTGTTTTGTGTTGGATCCCCGTACCCCTTCCCAGATGTAATATTACCATATTTTTTTTTTTTTCTGTGCAGCCTGAGCCTCATCATGACAGACAAACTGACAGACGGACAGAGGGCATCGAGCTGCCATATTGGTTGCGAAATTTTGCCTGTTTCAAAACGTGATCTTATCGGAGATACTTTTTTACAGGGTCAATTTCGTTTCAACCGCTATCCGTCGTCGTTGCATGCAATGAGCAATAATACAACAACCAGCATCCCCCTTCAGGAGGGAAGGAGGGAGGTGGTGTGGAGTAATGCAATATGAGCGGGTCATGTACAGGTGAGATAACATCATCTCGACATACTCGCACAAACACTCACAGCCGCTCTACGGGAGGCATCACACCGGGCTGGGGCTGCCCCCTGGCCGTTTTGTCGTATGTAGTTGTTGTGGCGGCGGCGGAAAGTGACATGCGCACATGACACGGTGGGAAAATAGGGGGCCGTACCGTTTTCCCGCGGGCCAACTAGCAGCTCGTAGTGAAGTGTTGCGCCAGAGCAAAGATGGTCTCCGGTCAGATTGCGAGTGTAGATTTCAACGGAAACGTCAGGGGTTGATAGGCGAACCTTGTTTCGTAAGGTTGATTAAAATTGTAAAAAAAATTAAACCCTGAATTTTTAACTGCAGAGAAACATTATTGGGAGGCATTAGAGGTTCAATATTGTATTGTTATGAATTTCTTGGACAATTTCCTAGGAAATGTAACCAGAAGAATGTCTTTTGGTCTAATAGTTGGAAAGTTACGAGTAAAAGAAAAAAAGTTTTCAAAAAAAGAGGCAGCGGTGCCAAAACTAGAAAGATGGGACGGCATCAAACTGGGGATTTCTGTTGACTATCGATAGGTTCTCTCCAAGTTTGGTTCAAATCGATGAAGGTTGAGTCCAAAAGTTTAATCAGTTGACTTGTAATGCCTCTTATTCAAGATTCGTTGGTCATCTATAAACAACGTGTACACTTTAGGAGGGCGGGGTTTGGCGATTTTTCACAAAAAAGATGTTGTTGTATCGACAACGGTTCACGAGGGGTGGAGGTGGGGAGGTAAATTGGCTACACAAAATTAAATTACTGCAACCTCCGATTCCCATTTGGTTCTGATGCCGTCGTTACTGCACATTTCAAACGCAACCCCAAATTAAGTGCCAAATGCATATTCCACATTTCATTGCTCAACTCCCAAACAGCTTAGAGACCATCATCAGTTAGCCCGAACAAAAAAGCACATTAGCGCTGTTGCCGAAAAATGTGCCCACCCACGTGCCTTAGTGCCGACCGCCAGCAGCATCCCACTCTCAAGCCCGGCTTCCAGCGTTAAATTTCGCACATCTTCACATCTCCACCGCCGCCGCTCCGTTCAAGTTCAATTTCATTCACAAACTATTCTCTCGGAGAACTCCCACGCACGCTCGCACAATTGCCGCCTCTTCATGGAAGGCCTCGTGATTCATCGGTCGGCAAAGACTTGAAACTGAAACTGAAAGTGCAATGAGCCGCCACACTTCCACTCCAAAGTTCGATTCCGAAATAGATAGACCGCCAAAAAAAACCTGCTGAATGTAGCGGAAAAAGCTCATTCCTTTGAAATCACGTCGGCGGCCGCGCCGCAGCGGACATTCCAATGAAATCGAAAAGTCTTACGAACAAAAAAACTCTCACTTGGTCGCACAATCGTCGCCGGGTTCAGCATGGCACGCGGCCACGTGGCCACGTGATCGTCGTTACAGTCCAACGGCCGGCAACAAATGGCTGCGCGAAAAGCTTTGAAAATCAATTGCAACAACCTTTTCCACGGTTCATTCAGCAAAAAGCGTAATAAATCATACAAACATCCAATCATTATCATTAGTCTTTTTTTCTCTTTCTCTCTCTCTATTTTGGCCGACCGATCCGAACCCACTGGAGTTGAACTATGAATCCAATGGAATCTCCGGCCGTGGCGGTCTGCAAATACCTGTAGCGAAGAGTTCATTGTTGGCGGTGAGGTTCTTCGCACAAACGATTAATAATGGGAAAAGTCGATTCATATATTGGGAAAATAAGGCCCGCGCTCGAATTCGAACGGTTGTGCGAACGTGCGCGCAATTTGTTTTGGAGGCACGCGCTATCTGTACGGCTGGTTGAAAAAGATAATCCACCTCAATATATGCATTATATCTACATAATAGTGGGGATTTGCAGGCTTTTTGTGGACGTGAATTAAACTTCATTGGATTGTGATTTTTGAAAAACTTTCCTTGGGTAATGATTTTTTTTTGGGTTTTGTCTTGTAATTTTGAGGTTGTTATTTTTTATTTTTTTGATGGTAAAATGCCTGGAGGTAAATTTATCTGTTGAATTTTACAACTTTGAAATTTTTCAAAAATTCATAACTCGGCGGCAGATTTTTTGACCATGTTTCTCTATGGCTCAAAAGTTGCGGATTTTTTTTTTCGAAAATCAAAAAAATACGTATTTTGGAAAATAGAGTTTTATTCAAAAAAAGTTGATTAAAAAATCTGCAATTTTTTTCCGTGTACCTATTTTTTCCTATGTTTACCTATAACTTTGCCCAAGACACCAAATTGATCAGAAAATTCAGTCAAAAGTTACAGTTGTTTGAATATTTACATACCATTTTTGTATGGACAGCAGCCAAAATTGTATGGAGACTTGTATGGGTGAACCAATGACGCAAAACCAATGACACAAAATAGCAAGTTTGAGTCAAATAAAAAAAATACAAATAAAATCCATTTCCGATTTTAGTACAGAATTGCTCTCCTGTTTTAAATAAGTCAATCAAAACTTAATGCAAAAATGGCAACAACAGCTGCCTTAATTCGATGAAAAATAATTTAATATGATATTTTTTCGAATTCAAAATAATAAATATACGTAAATATAGTACCCAGTCTTTAAAATATGTATAAAATTAAATAGAAAATATTATGTTAACTAAAATTTAAACAATTTTCCCTAATAAGCCAAATGAAAAGTGATATATGCCGAGTAATAATTTTAATGCTTTAAAATTCTTATCGATTACTAAGTATTCAACTTGTTATCGTTTCCACAATAAAATCTGAATTTCCAGAATAATTTTTTTTCCAATTTCGGGAATTCCCGGGACAAAATTTGAAAAATCCCGGGATTCGGGAATTCTCGGTTTTGGAAAAATCCCGGGATTTTTGTCCCGGGAATTCCCGGGATGGACGCACTAAACCCGGTATTTCTAGAAAAAAACGCTCAGAAAGTTTGACAGTCCGCTTTGCGCACGTTGAGTTTAAAATCGTCTCTAACTCAGTTTTATCATTTTATATCTTCAAGAAACTTTCTGGAGTGATTGAAAATAATCTTTTTAGTGGATTCAATAAATTTTCTAAAATATGAAATTTTGTGATTTTCTACATGTATGTAACCCCTCAAACAGTATTTTTATACAAATGAAAAGAATGAGTTTCAATTTGACTACAGTGGACTCTCACTGTGTAGATATTGAAGGGACCGTCGAGAGCGGGAGGTATCAAATTATAGAACGAAAAAATCAAAGCAAATCGAGGGTCGACTGTATTTGCGCAAAATATAAGAACTGTAAACTGCTTATGTTCGCATAAATATGCGGTAAACCACGTTGGATAAATTTACGACTGTGCTGTCTACCTTTCAGAACTGAACTGGATGCTAAAAAGTTGCACTCAATAAAAATAATTTAATGAAAAAAAAAAACTCGTTAAAAAACATTATTTTTACAGAGCAATTCCATGTCAAATAGGGAATCGGTTGAACCCGGCCCTCTCCGATTCCAATGAAACTTTGTAGACATGTAATTCTACGCTTATATAAGCCATTTTCGTGTATATGGAGCCAGTTACACTCGATAAAGACATTTGAGAAGGGCGTAAGTGTTTTAAATATTTTTGTATTTCGTAATTTAAATATTGCTGTATCTCGAGGCCGTTGCATCGTATCCAAAAGTGGTCAAAGACAAACTTGTAGGAAATTTGACGGGCTTTCCGAAAAAAGAAAAAACACTCCACTTTTATGAGATTTTTCGATTTTTAAGTGTAAAAGTCAAATTTGAGGGGAATCCCACATTTTTTTTTCGTTCAATTTTTTTGTGAAAATAGCCTAAGATGTAACAAAAAGACTCACGAAAAAGGCAAAATGGAGCAACGCACCTAAAAAATACAAAAATCATTTATTGAAAATGTTTTTTTCAAAGGAGCTCTAAACATCAAAATTTTCAAAATCCGAACACGAGAGTCGATTCTCCAGACAATTTCACATAAAAGTCTCCATATTGACCATTGTCCTAAGTCCAATCCTTGTGAAGTTACAGTGATTTTAAAAATAAAAATGTTGAAAAAATAGGTTTTTTGATGGTTTTTCGCAATTTCTATATGACAGACTTGATTTTTTAGTCTCGAAAATATTTTTATCGGAAAGCTCGTCAAATTTCCCATAAGTTTGCCTTTGATCACATTTCAATTGGATGTATGGGCTTACGGATATAAGCTAATTTTCTATCCAGGTTACTATACTACACTGAAAAAAATTATGTTATCAGTTATGAGCAATGTAATAAGCTTATATCTGTAAGCCCATACATCCAATTGAAATGTGGTCAAAGGCAAACTTTGACAAATTTGACGAGCTTTCCGATAAAAATATTTTCGAGACTAAAAAATCAAGTCTGTCATATAGAAATTGCGAAAAACTATCAAAAACCTATTTTTTCAACATTTTTATTTTTAAACCCGCTGTAACTTAACAAGGACTGGACAAAGGACAATGGTCAATATGGAGACTTTTTTTAAAAATTGTCTGGAGAATCGACTCTCGTAATCGGATTTTGAAAATTTTGATGTTTAGAGCTCTTTTGAAAAAAAACAGTTTCAGTAAATGATTTTTGTATTTTTTTAGGTGCGTTGCTCCATCGTGCATTTTTCGTGAGTCTTTTTGTAACATCTTAGGCTATTTTCACAAAAATTTTGAACGAAAAAAAAAACGTGGGTTACCCCTCAAATTTGACTTTTAAACTTAAAAATCAAAAAATCTCATAAAAGTGGAGTGTTTTTTTCTCTCAGTGTATTTTTTTCGGAAAGCCCGTCAAATTTCCTACAAGTTTGTCTTTGACCACTTTTGGATACGATGCAACGGCTTCGAGATACAGCAATATTTAAATTACGAAATACAAAAATATTTAAAACACTTACGCCCTTCTCAAATGTCATTATCGAGTGTAACTGGCTCCATATACACGAAAATGGCTTATATAAGCGTAGAATAACATGTCTACAAAGTTTCATTGAAATCGGTGAAGGATGAGAAAAAAGTACCTAAAAAAATTCCTGTTTTGGACTGGAATTGTTCTACAGCACTCGGTGAACCTCATTAGATAAATGTACGACTCGTGTTGAAAAATTATCTTTTTGCAACTGGTTGCATAAACTGCTATTGTATCGGCCTGGTCAAAAGAAATTTTTAAAACTTTTAATAAAAGTTGAACTTCTTGTATGATCTCGTCATAAACCAAAAAATAAAATTTCTTATTCGTAAATCGTGATTATTCGACCCAGACTCGATTATTCAAAGCCTCAATTACCTAAAGTTTCGAAGTTCAATTATCGGATGGCATTTATTAGACTTTGGATAGTCGAATGATGAATATAAAAAATAATTGCTCTTTTTCCTTAAACAAATTCAAGTTCTGCAATCCCATTATGGTTAAAATTTGGTCATTGTTATCCGAAGATTCTATTATCTGAAGTGAGGCCTTTGGATGATTGCGTCTAGACTGCATACATTTTTTTAGTTTAATTTAAAATTTGTAAACCTGATAAAATACAGGTTTTCTATTGTTTTAATTCAAATCATGATTAACGTACCAGAACAACAGCCAACTCAACACCCTTTGTCACCGCTCAAAAACAACGACCCACCTCCGGTTGCGATGTAATCTAACGGTTTGCCTGACAATTTACCCCAATTCACGTTTGTAGGTATATATTTTAATCATATATTGTTGAAATTCACATTGGTTGTCATTTGGGATATCGGATTAACGACTGGCAGCAGCACCAAGCCCTAGCCTGTTCTGATGTCGTTTTGGTCAAACAATCCGCATAAAAAGGTACAATGAACAATCAAAGACAACGGCAACGTGCGACAAACCAACGTTAGCTTTTTGGATAGGGAGAGTAAAAGTTTTTTTTTATACAGTTTAGTGAAATGTAGTTGAATTATATTATTTTAGTGTGGTGAGGACGAATATAAATCATAGTCACGGCGAATGAATAATGTGCATTCAAATTCAACCTTTTACGTCCAGCAGCAGCGGCAGCAGCAGCAGTAGCAGCTGGGTTTTGATTATAAAATGGTACGCGATATGTGTATGACAATCTGATGTTACAATACAATGTTGGAAAGTATTGAAAATTTCAATAGTTGTCGTCTATAATAGAAAATCATCTGTAATAGAAAAAATGCCTTCCTCACTTTTTACCAACAATGGGTAATATGAGTGGTTTGGACACATATTTCAGCTATTTTTTTAGGTCTAGAAAAATAAGTACACAGATATAACTTAAGTTGTCATAACTTGAGACAGGGTTGCCAGATTTTCAATTATGAGGACTCGTTGGAAAGGTCTCTTGATTACCTAACCAACGATGGGTCGGATGATGGTCCCGGACATCGTTTACATACATTTAAGTGAGATCCGGCTTCAAAAAAGTACATAAATATCACTTAAGTGGTCATAACTCGAGACAGGGTTGCCAGATTTTCAATTATGTGAACTCGTTGGAAAGGTCTCTTGATTACCTAACCAATGATGGGTCGGATGATGGTTCCGGACATCGTTTACATACATTTAAGTGAGATCCGGCTTCAAAAAAGTACATAAATATCACATAAGTGGTCATAACTCGAGACAGGGTTGCCAGATTTTCAATTATGTGGACTCGTTGGAAAGGTCTCTTGATTACCTAACCAATGATGGGTCGGATGATGGTTCCGGACATCGTTTACATACATTTAAGTGAGATCCGGCTTCAAAAAAGTACATAAATATCACTTAAGTGGTCATAACTCGAGACAGGGTTGCCAGATCTTCAATGTTGTGGGCTCGTTGGAAAGGTCTTTCGATTATCTAACCAACGATGAGTCGGATGATGGTTCCGGACATCGTTTACATACATTTAAGTGAGATCCGGCTTCAAAAAAGTACATAAATATCACTTAAGTGGTCATAACTCGAGACAGGGTTGCCAGATCTTCAATGTTGTGGACTCGTTGGAAAGGTTTCTCGATTATCTAACCAACGATGGGTCGGATGATGGTTCCGGACATCGTTTACATGCATATAATTGAGATCCGGATATATGTGAAAACACATTTTTATACATGACTTTTGAACTACTTATCGAAACTTCAAACAATTCAATAGCGATGTATGGGACCCTAAACCAAGTCGAATGCAACTGGTTCGATCAAAATCGGTTCAGCCAGTGCTGAGAAAACTTGGCAAGATTTTTGAACACATACATACATACACACACACACATACACACACACACACACATACACACACACACACACACATACACACACAGACATTTGTTCAGTTTTCGATTCTGAGTCGATATGTATATATGAAGGTGGGTCTTCGAGCTTTTAATAAAAAGTTCATTTTTAGAGCAGGATTATAGCCTTACCTCAGTGAGGAAGGCAAAACTGGTTGAATCTTGAAAAGCTCATATTTGTTTTTTTTTCTTCTAACAAGTCATGAGGGAAAAGCAAATAATTGCTAGTTTAAGAAATTATGTGCATCAGTGCACATAAATAGACCACTGCCAAGTGCGAAGGTAAATTTGTATCGCATGTTGATGCCAAGTGCAACAATCATAAAGAGAAAACCGCACACAATCACATGAAATTGCATGAAATATGAAATTAAACAAAGTTGAACCCCGTGCCCTTGGTCTGCGTGCGCTGTGTATGCAACTGAGTGCACTCACGAATGTGATCTTCGTCGAGAGCAGTAAAAATAACTGAGAGGCATATATTTTTTTTATTAGCTGCATAACTTTCAATTACAGACGTACATACACACACACAAACAGTAAGATAAAAATGCAAAACGCGCACGCGTGCATCAAACCGCAATGTTCAAGTTTATGGTGGGCATAAATGCATGGCTGTGAGGGTGGGTTATTTTTTGGCTCAGAGCAAACAGTTGGGATGAAGGTTACAGTGCACCTGCACAGTTTGGTGAATCAGCTGGTGATGTCATGGGTGAATTTGAAGCTGGGTGGATTTTTTCTTGTCTGACGGGATTTATTTATTGCATCGATAAAACAAATTGTCAAATTTCTATTGATATTTTCTTAATTTCTAGCTTTTTTTAGTATTATTCAAAAAATAATTTTTAAATTCCATAGTACGATAACACCAAAGTAGATCGTCCAACTACCCGGGGTTACGCAAATTCCAGGAAACGGGAAATTTTCAACAAATTTCCCAGGAAATCACTAATTCTTTGCCAACTCACACGAAGTCGGGAAAAGTTGCCCCGACCCCTCTTTGATTTGCATGAAACTTTGTCCTAAGGGGTGACATTTGTCTCTGATCACGAATCCAAGCTCCATTTTTCGATGTTGCGAAAAAGACGTTTTTTTCAATAATTTGCAGCCTGTAGTGGCGATGGTTTGGAAATTTGGTTTCAAAAGGACTTTTATGTAAAGTTGGACACCCGATTTTATGGCGTACTCAGAATTCTTAAAAAAAACGAAAAGCAGTTTGTAATTTTTCGTAACTCGACTGTTAAATTTTTTGGAACATGTCATTTTGTGGGAAATCCAATCTGCAATAACCCATTCAAACGGAAGAAGTCTGTCGGTTTATTGATCTATGTGTGAGGGAGAGAACACCAACATATTCTTTTCTTTGATGTGTTTTGGCTGGAGACGCGCCAGCATTATACTTGTTACATTACACACGAACAAATTGATATACGATCTTGCTGCAAAATCTGTTATAAAAGGGAACAGTTTTTGTTTTTATATGTGAGAAACATATGTCGGATTTAAATTCATTGGACAGAGTGCTGCGCAAAATCAATTTTTTTTGGTAAAATCACTGTATCTCGCCAATAGTTCATTTTAGTTTGAGGTTCACATTGATTTTTATGTAAAATTGTGCGGGGAACATGATGGTGATAAAATAAATGAAATAAAAATATAAGGAATTGGTAATAACTAAATTTTAATACTTAAAACGTTAAAACATAATACATGGGGGCATTTAAGGGTTGACATTTTATTTTTATCGAATTCCATGGACAATTTTCTATAAAATACAACCTCTAGAAAATATTTTGCTCAAATAGTTCAAAGTTATGATTAAAAGAAAAAAAAAGTTTTTTAGAAAATCGTCAAAAAAAGGGCGGTGCCAAAAATAGAGGGATGGTCCAATCAGCACCAAACTTGAGATTTCTGTTAACTATCGATAGATGAACGTTCCCTCCAAGTTTGATCCAAATCGGTGAAGGTTGAGTCCAAAAGTGTACTCAGTTGACATGGAATGATCCATATATTTTTGCGCGAAAAACATTTTTTTACCAACTTCAGACTCGGGTATCAATGGGTTAATCTTAACCAATTTCGCTCAAAATTGGCACAGGTGCTTAAAATAACCCAAAAAATCCAAGAAATCAAATTTTCAGTATTTGCATTTTGGGTGTTTTTTAAAACCCCTGACTCAAGGCGGTTTCAAAAACACCCAAAAGCAAAAACTGGAAATTTGGTTTATTGGACCTTTATAAAAAAAACTCCAGATATGTGTTTTCGCATGAAATTCTATGTCAGAAAAGTGGCCTAAAGTCAATGCTGTTATACTATACATAGTAAGATAGGCATTTAAGAAACCATGTAGCTTGAAAAACTAGGAACCATGTCTCAAGTTAAAACAAACAAGAGGTAATGCAATGTATCGGAAATCGGAATAAATTTGATTGAACGGTGTAAATTTTTGCAAATGTAAAAAGTACATTAAGAAAATTTATTCCATACTCAGAAAAATTAAAAAAAAATGTATTCTGCTAAATTGCGGAGGCAATGCCTTCTTTGATAGAAACATTCATCCGCCATCTCCTCCTTGGCATTGAGTGCCATCTCACGCTTCACTAATGCTGGCTGTGCTTATCTTCGCCGTTCGTTTGAATCTGCTGCTAAGCTTTTCGACGAGTGATGAGAGACCTCGGTCCAAATTGGATGATGGGAATAATCTCGCGCGCCATGGCAGCCACTTAATTGTGTGAAATCAAGCGATGCAAAATATGGCCGATTGTGTGTGGAGGCGATGTGTGCTCCCGTGGCAAATTGTTACAAAAATAATGTTTTCGGTGAGCTTGAGCTAATTGCCGGCAATGTATTACAATCTTACAGGTGTTACTATTACAGACGGATTGATGTTTTCCGAACGCGCTACACACAGCGGTTGATTGTGCACATGCCTTGTCTGTCCTCCAACGCAACACGACTAATTTAATTACACCTGTGGTCGTAAAGGTGTGTGTTATTTTTTTTTTTATTGAATCTATCCCATGCGCGGGATTTATTTCGGCATGGCGACATTCAAGCACAGACAAATTGACGTGAATATTTAGATAAAAACAGCTGAAAAATTACTAGAAAGCAAAGCAAGTTAGAAATACGAAAATAATAGGAACCAGATAAGTAAGAAGTCTCTCGTCTTAGAAGAACTCTTAACTCTTCTAGAATTGTGTGACAACTTCGAAATCCGAGTTTAATTCATCAAATTTCGAAATTCACCTAGAAATTCATCTCACTCTTAAAGTTTCAAATCCGTCTGTCTGTGATTCGACGCTCCGAGACAGGTTGTGAACGAACGACGTCCGTCCGGAGATTGTTCATTTTTTATGATCACCCTGTTGCACTCTGATCTGGCTTTTGTCGGTGCCATATTCCGCGCGAGACGGCAAAGTTTTGTCATTCCATGGCGCGCCGGTCGGTCGGTCGAATCTCTCAGGGTTAATGAACGGAAAAGTTTACGTAATTAACAGCGATTAATTGACGCCTTTTTGTGGCCGCGCGCAAACTCGGAGGAAACGCGCTGAGGTCGAACGCACTCGGAGATAAAAAAATGGCCATTTTCAGATTGAACTGTTGTAGGCTTGCGATACCTGGCCTCCATGGCTAAACTGGTTCAACCCTCGTTAGGATAGGAGAGCGGTATATGATTAGCTTGATCGGCCCATAAGTTCGTTTTATTAAATTGGAACGAGCTCATTAGGATGGGACAATTTTCTGTCACCGATTCGAAGGTAGGCCACATTGTGCGGTGTGCTAATTGGATCTGCTAACAGGTGTTGTTGGATAATTCATTTTAAAGAATTCAATTGGTAATGGGATCACCAATGGCGTAAGAATTCTAAGCAACAATGCGTCAACTTTTGATCCTGACCAAAAATACACATTTCTGCCCCATAACCTAACAATTTCTATGATTGACCTGACCACCGAGCGGGATAATCCGGCAATCCTTCAAATAAGGTTTCCCACCGCCAGCGTAACTGCTCGCTCACGTGTAGCTAATCACATTTAGCCGAGTTGCCCTATGGGCTTTAGAAATACGTGTGGTGGAGACGTTTTATACTTTCAATTAAATTAGCAAGAGGTTGCGTGGTTGGTTTTTCGATCCACTGAATGGAGCATATCCAGCTGAAAGGCGCAGTAATTTAACGCAGCGCTTTATTGGATTAGTAACTGACTTTGAAGTTGTAAACAGTAGTAATTCTAAATTCCTGCAAAGAAATAAAATTCCATCGACAATTTTATTGATATCACTTAAGAAACTTGTTTATCCTTAATTTCAGTATTTACAATGAGTGCCGAAAATGCAGAAAATTCAAAATGTTCAGATTTTACTTCAAAATGATGTCTTTTTCACTCTCAGTTGTTAAAACCCTTAATTTATTTATAAATTGTGAATCTCAAAAAACACATTTTTTGTAGAACGTTAATCCCTGGGTGCAGAATAGTTATCCGCAAAGCGGCCTCAATTTAGAACTGTCAAAGTGGAACCAAGAAGTGGCAAGTATTGTGATCGATCATATAATTTATTTTGTCAGGAATATGAAAAAGTTGATGGCGTCGAGCTATTAAGGTATTCAAAGTCAAAACATCTTAAGAAGAGGGTTAAAATCGAGATTGGCATGATTCGTTGCTAACATTTCAAAATTGCTATGTCTCACGCAAAACCTATGTTTATGACGCTTGTTGAAATGTTAGCGACGAATTATCAATAATTATGAATGGTACCTGCCTAATAATATTGGATAATCTTACTCCGATATTATCACTGCACATCAAAGATACATAATCTCGGAACTTCCATTCGGTTGCTCTTCTGATTCACGAAATTCCACCCACTTTTGACATAATTTTCCATCACGTGGAAAACAAAAAAGGGCTCTTTTGGCCGCCCATCGTTTAGAAGAAAAAAGTGGGATGCACTTATTTTTTCATCGAAAACATCAACATCAACAGATCCAAAATGTTTCAAAACAATTCACTTCAGCAGCAAAAAATATGTCACGCTTGAGCTTGAACATAGCCTTCTACTTTGTTTATGTTTACAGCTGTAGTGCTGTTGTCTTAGTGGGGAGCAGTGGGGAGCTTTCGAAAATCACGTTACGCATTCTGTCTTATCAGCACCCAGGTTAATCCATGCCTCATTTAAAAAAAAATTGACGATGTAAAAAAGCGATTTCCATTTTTTAATTAAAATTGTTTTCAGTCTGTGTTGTGCTAATGAAAACTTGTTGCTACGTTTTGACCTCGTGATCCTGTGGAAAATTTATAAAGGTTTCTAATTTTGGAAAATGTTTTCTTTTCAGTTCACGAGAAACAGACTGCATTTTGAAGGTTAGAATTTAATAATCATAAATAGATTACGTCAATCTACTCTACGTCCAGTTTTCTTCAGGATGACTCCAACTTCTACAATTAGTGTTTTCATAAATATCGTTCTTTGAAAATTGAGGTTTTCACAATTTTCGCGAAAAAGGCGTAACTTTGGGTTCAATTTGAATGTTAATTGGGATTATTGCTTGTTTTGATTATATCAACAACTCCACCAAATTTGATCAGAAAATGTTTCTTTTTGGTATTCTTACATAAAAAAACAAGCAATGAACCGTTTTAAGTTGGATGATTGTAATGGTCCTTTGTTTTTAGGTTGCAAATTTGGATTTTTTTTAATTTATTTTGATTTTCCACGTTGTTTTGAAACTGACGAAAAAAGATACATAATAATTTCGAAATATGTAGCTTAAATTTGTGGCACATTTAAAAAAAATGTTTCTATAATATGAATAAAAAATTCCGCTTATATGTCAAATGCATGAATATCAGTAGGAAAAAAATCATTAACTCTTCTACCAGGGTCCAAGAAAAAATAAGTTTGGAATCATCGATTGGTGCGGTCAGCTGCTGCTCGGAGTTACCGAGAGAATGGGTGCAAAAAGTGGGCAAACTGAACTGAACTGGCCGTTTCCGATGACCAGCCACCGAAGAGACCTAAATCTCACCATGAAACCTAATAGGTTTACAGCACGGTAGCAATTTGTTGGCAACACGGCCACCACCACGGATTGGTCACACTTGATCAGGTATATAGGTTAAGGGGAAGTTCACGTGGTGCATGCACAATTGGGCTGGGCTTGTGGACCTCCCTCCGGCTTTCCCGGGTTTCGATCGTAGAATGCGCATTAGACATGCTCGGGTGGACGCTGATAAATTCGTGGAAAGTTTCCAATTGGAGGCATGTTTGTTGAAATTGCAATTTTGATACATCGAACATATTAAAATTCTTTTTCTTGAGTACAAACCTTGTTTTTTTTCTGGCATAGATTACTATTGAATAATCAAATGGAACTTGTAAGATTTTTAATGTCACTCAGTTTTAAGTGTTCAATATACACTGTACATATTCCCATTTACAGAATATTTTTTCGTTTCATGGTTTACTTACTAGTTTTTAGGATCTTTATATGAAATAGTTGTATTTACCTGCAAAAAAGAGTGAAAAAGTAAAACGTTAGATAAGTGTCACACAAAATAACAAATACATTTAGTTAAGCAGACCATCCAGTGAATTATATCGAAATCTGGTTGGATGTGGCTGAAGGAGTAAGACAAATCAACAAAATATGTTAACGTTAGGAACAAGTACAAGTGTGGCAGGATGCAACTTTTTGACAACATTTATGTTTAAAGTATGAGGAAAAAAAACGGAGTACTTTTGCTTTAGTTGTATACTTTCGATTTGAAAAAAGTTTTGCGGAGCTCTAAAGGTGACAAAATCATATTTAAAGCATAATGGTGTCCATAACTAAACTTAGCTTAAAATTGTACGTGCGACAGTAAAGCATGATCATGACGAAATGTAATTCACAAGTAGAACACAAACGATGAGCCTCTTCAGCGCAGTTCCACGCTCAAGTACCGTTCCGGCCTGTCAAATCGTTTGTGACAATTTTCGCATATTTGCGTGTCTCGTTCGTGTTCTATTGAAAGCGCACAACTTCAACTTGTCTCTATTTCCCGCCCCACGATCCCGATCTCCCAACCTCGGCTTCGATTGACCATCAGCGATTGTCCAACGATGCTATTCCCCCGATCTCTGTATCTACATCGGAATCTGTGCAGTTTTTTTTCTGTCCAAACATCAATGCCCTCGATTGAGCACATGCCCTTCGTGAGCCGGTGGTGAACCTGCCTGCATGCAATTTTGCCTTATTTGACGCGATCGGCAATTGAAAGATCTCCGGACCAATCCGACATGAAACAATCACCAGCAGTCTGAGTCTGACTGAGTGTGCTGGCGTCGCACATTTTTGGTCAACTTTAAGGGGGTTGCCCCCTCCGTAGCGAGTGGACTATCGATTCACCTTGGTGAAGACTTCGACTTTGACTTTGTGGCCACCGCACGAACTCTCTTGATCGACGTTCGTGCCGGACACAATCGCTTCCCTTTCACAGAACAACCTCTTCTCTTCTCCACAGCTTCTGTTGCTTCTGGTCCAAGGTTTCGCGCTGGCCGAGGTTAGGTAATTATCTTTTCAATGTCCCTCCCCCCCGCAAATCATCAAGTTCGTCCGGTACTTCACATTGTCCGCGGTTATGTTACGGTTCCACATCGTTTAGACATCTATCGAAAGGTGGACATTGATTGGCTAGTCAACAACGGATAAACATTGAAGTGTTTTTCCTGTTTTGGCGATAATTGATCGAGTGGTGGTATCATATGTTGTATCGGTGAAATTGATTTAAAAAATAAATAATTAACAAGTTCGTTTAACCCTGTCAACGTGTGACCACCCAAAGCTTGCAATAAAACTAATTCCACCATAACTGATCGTCATCATAGGACGCCCTCATCTCCACCACACACCGAGGTTTAAAAAAGGTATTTTGAAGATGGGAAGAGAAGAGTTGAGCATGGTTGACTGCTACTCCGTTATTGACAGATCAGCTGAAGATAAACAATGAATCAAAAATGATCAGTAGGAGTCAACGATCCGTTCACTGTTTAACCCCAGAAGACCCCGACAGGCAATATCGGCGACCTTGCTCCACTTTTTAAAGGAGACAATGGAAATTCTCCTCGGTATTCTCTAAGATGTTTGGAAGATCTGAGCTCCCCCTAAGCAAGCGTTACGATAGAAAAAATAGATTAATAGAACAATTTAAAGATTTCTACTCTAGAAATCCTTAAATAGATCTGTCTACGGTTGGTGAATACCTCGTACTTGGTGAATAAATCGAAAATTGAGTGCCCCGATTGCAGAGACATCCAGGTCGTAAAAATTCTGATCCCTGCTGATTGGTTGATATAGTGACCAAGGGATATACAGCCTCTCTACATACTACACACTCATTCGCGAGTACCTTCTTAGGTAAAGGTAGAAAGTCATTGATAGTGACATCTACCCGTAAGAATTCTATTCAAATTGTCTTATTTTAAATGAGTCTATCGGCGCATCTCTTTCAAGATTCTTAGAGTTCAAGGGTGTGATTTTATTCTCAATCTAAGCAATATTTGTGACTTTGATAAGCTATCAACATTGCTTACAAAATGTCGTCTTTGTTCGTGATAGGTAACTGAACACTTCAATCTTCTTCACCACGACAACCTGATTTTGACATTCTACTTTCGTTCGTTTCTAATCTAATCTAATCTAATTTAATCTAACACAAACGCCGCCAGTCCGATGAAAGCATACTGGAAAGTCTTGTGATAAGATGACGCCCCAAGCACCTTTCTTGTCAATATTAATAATTGCAGTACATCCGAGAATACCCGAAAATGTAAAACAAAAATTAAAGCGGCCAGCCCTACTGCGTTGTGTTTGCCGCAGAGAGGATTCTGAGAATGGCATTCTACTTTCGTTCGTTTCACACACAAACGAATAGATGCTACGCAAAGTCACACACAATGCCTGCAAAAGGGATCTATCACTGAATGGGACTGCTCGATATTCGATAGAACTTTCTGTCAGCGATCATTTCCCAAAACGATATTTGATCGCTGACACACAACGCCTATCATGATCGTCATTGCTTGGCGACGGTCGGTGCACGTAACCACTAAGACGAAACGAACGAAAAATGAGTACCACTCAAGCAGGCGCCCGAACGAGACAACGTGCTCTTTCTCTCGTTTTTGTCTCTCTCTCCCTAGTGTATGCTGCTTGGTGACCGAAGTCATATTATGGCTATCATTGTAAAGATGATCGGAATCTCGGTAGAATGTCAAACGATCGCTCTCCAAGCGATTTTTTCCTGGAGGGAAGTCAATGACTGTCTGAGTGACTTTGTGTAGCTTTCATTGTTTTGTGTGTGAAACGAACGAAAGTAGAATGTCAAAATCAGATTGACAATCACAAAAAAGTCGAAATTTCGCAAATTTCACACACACAGTCATTGACTTCCCTCAAGAAACACATTCGCTCAGAGAAAGGTTGTTTGACATTCTACCGAGATTCCGATCATTTCTCCAATGATCGCATTCAAATGGCATCTGTTATCACGCAGCAAACACAAGGAAGAGTGAGACGAAAAACGAGAGAAAGAGCACGTTGTCTTATTCGGGCGGCTGCTTGAGTGGTGCTCATTTATCGTCTTTGTGTTTACGTTCAACGACCGTCGCCAAGCAATGACGATCGTGATCAACGATGCCAGATTATTTTATGGGAGATCTGTATTTTCTTAAAAATAAATAAATGTATTTTATCTGTACCTTGTCAAATTTGAAGCTACAGAACATATATTTTTTTATTTTCAACAGCAGATTTAAGTTTTGTAATCATATTAAAGCAGAGTTCAATTACTAAATTGTTGCAATTTTTAAATTAAATCATGTTAAAAAAAATCTGTATGCAGATTTTTGTGATTTTTAGGATCAAAAATCTGTATAATACAGATTAATCTGTATATCTCGCACGGCTGATCGTAATAAGCGCTGTGTGTCAGCGTTCAAATTTCGTTTTCAGCAATGATTGCTGGCAAAAAGTTCTACCAAATATCGAGCAGTCCCATTCAGTGACAGATCCCAGGCATTGACTGCCAGTGCTATGAATGAAAAGGATACGGTGATCAGAATTCATCAAAACTTGACAGATTCCCTAAATTTTGAAATTGTTTACTGAGTTCGTTTTCTTCCCTTTTCATTTCATCAAGATTGAGAGAAGTCACGGATATAATGTTAGTCAATGTGCTCTCATTTATCGTTGCTATTCTACTATATTGCTTCTAGAAATAATATGTAAGTAATCGATTTTGAAGTTCATATTTCTCCTATATTTTGAATGGTTCGACTCATGAGTGGGAACTCACTCGTGAGTGCTACCATCAAACGTGAGCGATTGAGCAGAGATTCCTTACTTAATCGTTTCTTAAACAAACTGTAAATTTTGAAACTCACACCGCTACGTTGATAAATTGATACCCGTTTTGGGGGCTTAATTTGACAGTGATGAGTTGGCTTAAATATCTGTGGTATCGTTCTGCATGAGGCTGCAAAATATTTCCGAACGTTATGAGAAATCACACACGAACGTCTTTTCTCTTCATCATTTTCGACAAACATGCGATCCTGCGCCGAGAGGGTGTTAATAAGAGATGGTGTATCTTCGGGACTCGGTAACTGTTTTTACTGCCAAAACACCATCGCCATCGTGCATCGTCAACGACCGAGCCCCGGGAAGGGGCCGGGTGAAAGACCACTTGTCATCCCGCAACAGTTTGGACATATGCACGATGATTGATTGAGAAGAGATCCACCGACGTTGGCTGGCTGCGAGGCAAATCCTGGCAAATTCCTGGACCTGGAATTGAGGACAAGCCACTTCACCAGCGCCAAACTGAGCGACCCTCGAGTTCGCGATGATCCCCTTCTTTGGGGCCACCGCACTACTGCTGCTGCTGTTGTTTGACTGCTGACTCCTGCTACCATGACTCGCTGTAATGGGTCTTGTGTGTACGTGCGTTTAAACGTCCATCAGTATAGAGAGATGTTAAGCGAGATAATTTGAAAAATCCATAAATAGAATTGAGCCATTATCAGTACAACGGCAATCAAATGAGCGACAGCAGAGTCGATCGTAGCAGTCGACTCGTCGTGATCCACTGACTGCTGAAAGAGCGAGCGATTTGGTAGCATAATCATTGAACAAGTTTCATTACCCAAGTAGGCGCCTCGGTATTAGAAAAGAAAACTTTCTAGGGTGATCATGGCCAGTATGCACCCAGATAAAGCTACTGAAGACAAAACGTCCAAGATTTTTCCGACCATTTTGTGAGGAACTTTGAAATTATTTTTTAAACACTTTTTTGAGTATCGTCATCTGGGGCGAATCGGGACTACAGTCTGAATAGGGATAGCAGTGTTCAGAGCGTCTAATGGTTTTCAATTTGGAAATGGATGTACACATAAGGATGTAACAAAAATGACTTTTTGGCGGGCATTCAAGGGTTTGTTCCGCTGGGCATACTAAACCCAAATCCAAAATATGAGCTTGATTGGACATAACAGGAGCTGGCGATCCGCCCTTCAATTTTAAATGAGGTTTAACCCGTAAAAAAGATTTTTTCAAAAATGTCACTTTTTGAGGCATTTTGGCCACTAAAGCGTTAATTTTCAACATCATTGGCATGTAGGCCAGATCCTTGCGCATTTTTTGGTATACAAAACATTGAAATTTGGAGCACCCTGTAGCTTGGTACAGACCTTCAAAGTTTGGCATTTTTTTTTTTCGAAAAGTCGGCCCCGGCAAAATCAAATGGCGTCTAGGGCGAGACGCGACGCATATCTATCGTAAAAAATAGTTTCTTTTACTGAGAATAAATAAAACCACACAAATATTTTTAAAACAGAGGATTCACACGTTTTCGTGTTAAGGATCTCCGATGTTCAATTTCCCTGATTGAAACTTGGAGGTCAACTAGTTCAACCAGAGTCTATTTTAATATATTCATAAACCAATTTGGCCAAACCCATCTACCTGTTACCACTCATCTCAAGAGGACAAGCCTCAAAACCCCGCTGAGAAGCAGCTATTCGGGCAAGTCATTGAACTTGCTGCCACCACCACCGCGTTGCTACTCCCGGCCTGACACTGCCTCTGCTGTTGCTGCTGCCATATTGGCAAGTGGTTTTGCGGCAGATTTTCAGCTCATTTTGCGCTAATCACTGCACGACGACAGGCGTGAAATAGCGAAGATAATAGAAAAATTATAATGATCTCTCTCTGCGCCGCCGTCTTTTGGTGGACTCACTCTGCTTAGTTTTGGACCGCGCCACCGCCGCCGTCACTGATACAACAAACGGTCGGTGGCCATGAGCCACAGCTAGCAACCCCATAACCACTTTCATCGAGATAATGCCACTTTTTCCACGAATCATTTAGAAGAAATGGAGAAAACATAACTCGATCTCTCCGCGGGATGCTGCGGCCGGTTGATGAACTTCTGGTTTGTTCGGGCCAAGCTTCTGCGGTCTTGCGAAATATGTTGATTGAGTTGGCTAAACGGTTTTGCGCGAAACAATCGACGAGATTGAAGGTATCGATTGTAGAATCTTCACTGTGAAGCGATTGAACAAACCAACAACCATTACCATCTGTTCTGGGTTATGCATTATTCAAACATTTTGGTAGCCACCCGAGAAAAGTCCTCTCGTAACAAATAACCTCGAAATGCAAGTGTGGCAACAGATATAATCGATCATCGGAGATTGATTCACTGCTTTCTTTTCATGGACACGCGACGACGCACCGCCATGCAAGAGAGAATCGGACGACCGTGGCTTAGAATGCAAGCCAAAAATGCAGGTCAGTGCAATTCCATTCAAGCATTCCAGCGAAGTTGACCGGTGATCCAGGCCAGTTCAATTGCAGGTGCAAACCTTCATTGATGCATTTTTATGCTTTACCGCTAAACAAAGTTTTTCTGGACAACGATTGAGAAAATAACTATCAAAAAACTCAATTCAGTACCCATAGCTGGACTGAAATAAACATATTTCCAGATGCTCAAATCAAAATAGTTTATCAAATATAAATGTTCAATCTAATCCAGGGTGGCCACCTCGGGAAAAAAAACCGGGAAAACCGGGAAAAACCCGGGAATTTATTCCACCGGGAGAAAACCGGGAAAAACCCGGGAATTCGACTGACAAACCGGGAAAATATTTTAAGTTTAGTTAAAATTCGACAAATTCCTCTTAAATGACATCAATGTATACTTTTCTCTATTAGAATATTATTCAAGTTATTCTTAATGAAGAATTCGGGAAAATAATGTTTAAATTTGTGTAATAGACTCAAGCTACTAGGCTTTGGTTGTTTTTTTTTGTTGAGTATTACATGATATATTTCTTTGGCGAGGGGGGTAACTACAATTACCACTACACCACCGGACCTGGTTTAAAAAAAATGTTTGATAAGCTGCAATTTTTCCGATCAAGTTCGCGTGTCAATAGAAAATTTACTCAGCGCTATGATTTTTGAAGTTTTACATCAATAAGTATTGAATTTCATAAGCACAATAAACAATTTATTTTTATTTTATTATTTATTTCAATATCAACTTGAGGGTGCACAGCAGCCAAGGAAGTTGTTGCCTTTTTATTCCAAAAAATGACAAACTTACGGATTTAACCCTTCAACAATATGATTGTAAAAAAGTCAAAATCTGCTTTATTTTTTTTTTTGTAGACAGTAACTTTAGGGAATAAATAACCGATAGTTCCCATAATTTCGAAGATACTAAAATTTGCCTACCGGAAATCGTGGTTCTAAAAGCTTAGCAGAGAATACAGTTCAGACTCGATTATCCGAAGGCCCCGGAAAAAAAATGTAAATATTGAAACAAAAAGCCACAGTTTAAACATTTGCATGAAAAAAGTGTTTGAAAATGCATTTTACACTAGTTCAGTTGTTTTGCAATGTAAAATGTAAGATTTGACGAAAACAAAAATTTTAGCGAAAAAAAAATAAACATCGAAAATTTTCAAAAATTCAAATGATTTTTAAATCAACCCAAACATGCTAAAAATGATTCTGAACGCAGGTGAATGGATCTAACATAGATTTCAGTTGATTCCACTTAAATTTTCATTATAATTTTGAAGTGTTTTGAAAAAAAAAATTGCCCCCTGATTTTCGGGCCAAAATTTTAAATAAAATTTGTACCAGCCTAAACTACTTTAAATGATGAGCAATTCTCTACGAAATCGGTCTTTTTTCTTCAATTTTAATTTTTGTATTTTTTAATCCGGCTGAAACTTTTTTGGTGCCTTCGGTATGCCCAAAGAAGCCATTTTGCATCATTAGTTTGTCCATATAATTTTCCATACAAATTCGGCAGCTGTCCATACAAAAATGATGTATGAAAATTCAAAAATCTGTATCTTTTGAAGGAATTTTTTGATCGATTTGGTGTCTTCGGCAAAGTTGTAGGTATGGATACGGACTACACTGGAAAAAAATAATACACGGTAAAAAAAATTTGGTGATTTTTTTATTTAACTTTTTATCACTAAAACTTGATTTACAAAAAAACACTATTTTTAATTTTTTTTATTTTTTGATATGTTTTAGAAGGCATAAAATGCCAACTTTTCAGAAATTTCCAGGTTGTGCAAAAAATCACTGACCGAGTTATGAATTTTTTAATCAATACTGATTTTTTCAAAAAATCGAAATTTTGGTCGTAAAAATTTTTCAACTTCATTTTTCGATGTAAAATCAAATTTGCAATCAAAAAGTACTTTACTAAAATTTTGATAAAGTGCACCGTTTTCAAGTTATAGCCATATTTAAGTGACTTTTTTGAAAATAGTCGCAGTTTTTCATTTTTTTAAAGTAGTGCACATGTTTGCCCAGTTTTGAAAAAAATATTTTTGAAAAGCTGAGAAAATTCTGACATCGGTTCGTGGCCGTCAT
The DNA here is from genome assembly GCF_015732765.1 of Culex quinquefasciatus. Taxonomy (NCBI): domain Eukaryota; kingdom Metazoa; phylum Arthropoda; class Insecta; order Diptera; family Culicidae; genus Culex; species Culex quinquefasciatus. The sequence continues at coordinate 118,202,157 of NC_051862.1, forward strand.
CGGGAGCAGTTCGTTCTGCTTGGCGTCCGTGTTTTTTGTTAAATTTTTCGCGTTTTTTTCTTGTTTTTGTGGATTGTCCGTGTTCTTTCGATTGACCATGTTCCGGGTATTGTCACGGTGATCGTGTTTTGGTCGGTTATCGGTCGGGGAACCGTGAAAATGCGATTTTTGCGACGATTTTGTACCAGATTTGCCAATTTTAGCGGCGTCGTTTGCTTCGATTTGGAAACGAAAGAGATGAGAAAAACCGAGAGAAAAACTGTGGTTGTGTTCGTGCGCTCTTGCTGGCCTGATAGTGTTCGAGATCGCGTGTGTAGTGTTGGCAGACACGCTCCCGCTTCCAAGAGCGAGAGTGGCTGTGTCATCATTGGAATCATTGCGAGCGGGGATGATTGCCTGGAGAGAGAAGCCAACGGGGAGACTGCTGACGGTTAATGCTGTTGGGGGTGACGCGGGAGTCGACAGTGCTGCCGGATTAATGTTTTATTGTTTGTTGCAATAATTTATATTTGCTTCCCTATTTCCTCGACATTTTTTTCTTTGCATTGCGATTACTTCGTAAATATTTCTTTCAAAATCAATCAAAGTTAAGAACATGTTATTTTTTACTTAATACGATTTATTTTAAGATAAGGTTTAGCTAATTTCAAAAAGTATTTAACTGGTCTTTTAATTTAACGCTTACGATCAAGTATTTAATGACTCTTCCTTCGTTTCCCTTCTACTTTTTCTTTTAATTAACATTTTTTTCAGGAAAAATCAAGGTAATTAGTAAAACTGCAATTGATATATTATTTATATATTTCATTTATCTCAACATAACTAACTACTATATAACACACATGAAACATGACATTGGAGCGTTTGGTACGGTATGTCCACGCATCCTTCCTCCCCTGTAGATTCTGTGAAATGTGATCCGTTCTCAGAATCCTCTCTGCGGTAAACACAACGCAGTAGGGCTGGCCGCTTTAATTTTTGTATTACATTTTCGGGTGTTCTCGGATGTACTACAATTATTAATAATGACAAGAAAAGTGCTTGGGGCGTAATCTAATCACAAGACTTTCCAGCATGCTTTCATCGGACTGGCTGCGTTTGTGTTAGATTAGATTAGATTAGATTAGATTGAAAAGCTGAGAAAATTCTCTATATTTTGCTTATTCGGACTATGTTGATACGACCTTTAGTTGCTGAGATATTGCAATGCAAAGGTTTAAAAACAGGAAAATTGATGTTTTCTAAGTTTCACCCAAACAACCCACCATTTTCTATCGTCAATATCTCAGCAACTAATGGTCCGATTTTCAATGTTAATATATGAAACAATTGTGAAATTTTCCGATCTTTTCGAAAAAAATATTTTTGGAATTTTCAAATCAAGACAAACATTTTAAAAGGGCGTAATATTGAATGTTTGGCCTTTGTGAAATGTTAGAACCAGATTTGCCAATTTTAGCGGCGTCGTTTGCTTCGATTTGGAAACGAAAGAGATGAGAAAAACCGAGAGAAAAACTGTGGTTGTGTTCGTGCGCTCTTGCTGGCCTGATAGTGTTCGAGATCGCGTGTGTAGTGTTGGCAGACACGCTCCCGCTTCCAAGAGCGAGAGTGGCTGTGTCATCATTGGAATCATTGCGAGCGGGGATGATTGCCTGGAGAGAGAAGCCAACGGGGAGACTGCTGACGGTTAATGCTGTTGGGGTGACGCGGAGTCGACAGTGCTGCCGGATTAATGTTTTATTGTTTGTTGCAATAATTTATATTTGCTTCCCTATTTCCTCGACATTTTTTTCTTTGCATTGCGATTACTTCGTAAATATTTCTTTCAAAATCAATCAAAGTTAAGAACATGTTATTTTTTACTTAATACGATTTATTTTAAGATAAGGTTTAGCTAATTTCAAAAAGTATTTAACTGGTCTTTTAATTTAACGCTTACGATCAAGTATTTAATGACTCTTCCTTCGTTTCCCTTCTACTTTTTCTTTTAATTAACATTTTTTTCAGGAAAAATCAAGGTAATTAGTAAAACTGCAATTGATATATTATTTATATATTTCATTTATCTCAACATAACTAACTACTATATAACACACATGAAACATGACATTGGAGCGTTTGGTACGGTATGTCCACGCATCCTTCCTCCTGTAGATTCTGTGAAATGTGATCCGTTCTCAGAATCCTCTCTGCGGTAAACACAACGCAGTAGGGCTGGCCGCTTTAATTTTTGTATTACATTTTCGGGTGTTCTCGGATGTACTACAATTATTAATAATGACAAGAAAAGTGCTTGGGGCGTAATCTAATCACAAGACTTTCCAGCATGCTTTCATCGGACTGGCTGCGTTTGTGTTAGATTAGATTAGATTAGATTAGATTGAAAAGCTGAGAAAATTCTCTATATTTTGCTTATTCGGACTATGTTGATACGACCTTTAGTTGCTGAGATATTGCAATGCAAAGGTTTAAAAACAGGAAAATTGATGTTTTCTAAGTTTCACCCAAACAACCCACCATTTTCTATCGTCAATATCTCAGCAACTAATGGTCCGATTTTCAATGTTAATATATGAAACAATTGTGAAATTTTCCGATCTTTTCGAAAAAAATATTTTTGGAATTTTCAAATCAAGACAAACATTTTAAAAGGGCGTAATATTGAATGTTTGGCCTTTGTGAAATGTTAGTCTTGATTTGAAAATTCCAAAAATATTTTTTTCGAAGAGATCGGAAAATTTCACAAATGTTTCATATATTAACATTGAAAATCGGACCATTAGTTGCTGAGATATTGACGATAGAAAATGGTGGGTTGTTTGGGTGAAACTTAGAAAACATCAATTTTCCTGTTTTTAAACCTTTGCATTGCAATATCTCAGCAACTAAAGGTCGTATCAACAAAGTCCAAATAAGCAAAATATAGAGAATTTTCTCAGCTTTTCAAAATATTTTTTCAAAACTGGGCAAACATGTGCACTAATTTAAAAAAATGAAAAACTGCGACTATTTTCAAAAAAGTCACTTAAATATGGCTATAACTTGAAAACGGTGCACTTTATCAAAATTTCAGTAAAGTACTTTTTGATTGCAAATTTGATTTTACATCGAAAAATGAAGTTGAAAAATTTTTACGACCAAAATTTCGATTTTTTGAAAAAATCAGTATTGATTAAAAAATTCATAACTCGGTCAGTGATTTTTTGCACAACCTGGAAATTTCTGAAAAGTTGGCATTTTATGCCTTCTAAAACATATCAAAAAATAAAAAAAATTAAAAATAGTGTTTTTTTGTAAATCAAGTTTTAGTGATAAAAAGTTAAATAAAAAAATCACCAAATTTTTTTTACCGTGTATTATTTTTTTCCAGTGTAGTCCGTATCCATACCTACAACTTTGCCGAAGACACCAAATCGATCAAAAAATTCCTTCAAAAGATACTGATTTTTGAATTTTCATACATCATTTTTGTATGGACAGCTGCCGAATTTGTATGGAAAATTATATGGACAAACTAATGATGCAAAATGGCTTCTTTGGGCATACCGAAGGCACCAAAAAAGTTTCAGTCGGATTAAAAAATACAAAAAAAATCGAATGACCGAAATCCTAGAGAACTGCTCTGATTTAGAATTATGAAATCCAAGATGGCGGCCAAAATGGCTGAAATGAAAAATTGAAAAAATACATTTTAAAAATTTAATAGGCAATCAACCACTCAACAGCGACTTAAATTAAGTCGCAGAACTCGAATTTGATGTTAAAAGTAAGAAAATAAAAAAAAATACGAACCTTCGGATAATCGATACGGACTGTTTACAATTTTTACTGTAAAACATTTGGTGGAATTTCAAAAATCTGTTTTCAGTAGTATTTTACACCCTTACCAAAAATCATGATTTTCTGAGTTCAATATTCCACTTTTCATACGAATTTTTCAGTTCAACCCATATAACCATTTTTATGGTTGTAATACCTGAACTCAAAAAATCGTATAAAAAGTGGGATATTGAACTCAGAAAATCATGATTTTTGGTAAGGGTGTATAAGATGATGTTTGGCTTTCTCAGTCAAACAAATTATTAAGGACAAATTGCAATGAACTTTGTGTTTGTGTTTTTCAATCAGATTCGAGTACTTTTGTATAATTTTAAATTGTCAGAAATATTTGGAATTTAAGATATTTTTATATAGTTATTTGAGAATTTGATTTGACCAAGCCACGTAGCCCAGTGGTAACGCTTCCGCCTCCTAAGCGGTAGATCGGGGTTCAAATCCCGGCTCGGACCAACACAACTGGTGATCTTTTCCCTTCTGGAATCGATTGCTTAGTAAAGGGAAGGTAGTGGACCTTATCACGACACCTTAGGGAGGCGACCTATGGAATGTTAACATTAACCTTTACATGTTAACATTAAGTTGAGAATGAAACTGCCACTGAATCCGCTTTGTAAATGCCGGCCCCGATACTCTTCAAGGGTGGGAAAGATTTACTTTTACTATTTGAGAATCTTTCAACAGTTAAATGCCTATTAAATTGTGTTCAAATTCAGAACACTTGAAAAAATATCTTTCTTTTAAAATTTATTTTAAAATTGTAATTTAATATAATAAAATAAAATTACAATATTTTCAGAGTTCAACTGCATAATAGTCATTTCAATACAAACAGTCACATTTTATTTTTGTTTAAACACAAAAATTGAGTTTTTGTTGGGTTTTATTTAATTCTCATCTGAAAATTCCGTTTAAAAAGATTTACTGAATTTTGACTGTTTCGGTTCTGTTGTTCAGAAAATCGCAGCACGATCAATTGATTTTTTACCATTCTGTGTTACTCAAAAATTTCAAAACATCCAAACATGTTTATTTTTTCTTTTTTCAATAAATTTGGCACGGCTCATACAAAGGATGTATTGAGAATTATGTTTATGTTTGCGCGATCTGGGAGTCGCGATGAGGGGTTGAAGTACAGGCCAACTCAGAGGGGTTTTTTTTTGGACAGTTACATTTTTTTTAGAAATCGAATCAGCAAAAAAAATAAGGTACCGATTGTTTAAATATATGGCAATCTTTCTCTGGAAGAATCATTCTTCTTGAATTTACAAAAGCTTTTTCAATGAAAACTGAAGAGTATTTGTAAAAATATTGTTATCTTTTGCAAATCTTTTCTACCCATACTCATTCCCAACATTGTAAATGCTATTTCCTGCTTTTCAGTAATAATTTATGTATTTCCTAAATTTAATACAAAACGATTTTTTATTGATTTTAAGTTAAGGAAAATTGTGGAGCATGGAGATGAAAAATCACAAGCCTTATGAAAATTAAGGATTTGGACTAAAAACTGTTACAAATGGCTTCTTACTTTTTGTACTCAATTTAAAAGCTTTTTTGAGAAATAAAAATATTGAACCAAATGTATACGTTGCGTATGCGTTCAAAAAGAATTTTGATACTAACGTCAATCTATAAAAAAAACATTGTAATTTGATTTAAAACTATATGGAAAAATTCCTTCTGGCCTCGGGAGAAAACCGGGAAAAAACCGGGAAATTGAAAATCCAAATCTGGTGGCCACCCTGATCTAATCCAATCTGTGAATTCACATTTAACAGAATCTACAGGAGAGAAACGATGCGTGGTAACGTCATGATTCGAAATCCGGACACTTAGTAGCATATTATTTTTGTTATAGCTGGCAAAAAATCATGTAATAAGTTGGAAATGTAGAAATACCATCAGGATTTAGTATAAACAGTCAGTTTTAAGAGAATGCATACAAAATATGTCTTTTCTAACAATTTTTCATTAGAATTTGAAAATTAAAATGACTTAATGTGCTTCGAATCCCGGACACTGATAAAAGCTGATTCGAATTCCGGACACTTTTGCTTCGAATTCCGGACACTCGTTTTTGCTTATGAATCGCACAAATTTGGACTGAAATGTTAGTGAATGGCATTTTTTAGGTCTCAAATAAGCTGTTAACATCGAAACAATCGATAGTTTATAGAAAAATGGCTAGAATTTAAGACAATCAAAAACATAAATTTCTGCTTTGCCTTCCCGGTGCTTCGGACGCCTATGAAATATTTCCGTTGAAATGTTTCACATTTTTGGTAAACTTATAATTTTAATTTATTTAATTGTTTTGGCATTAACTACAGCGTTCAAACAAACTGTATATGATAGTTGACGTTATAATTCATCAAATAACACAGTTTGGACATTCACAATGTAAACTTATATCCAAACAATTGATAAAACAAGTTGAAGTGTCCGGGTTTCGAAGCGTCCGGAAATTCGAATCATGACGTTACAAAATGCCCAAGATTGCTGCTGCTGCAAAAAAAAAAAAACAAATTATTCGCTCTACAGCATTGCCTTGACGTTCTCGATTTTGAGATTCCTACTAGAAACTAGGTGTCCAAAGGCTTGATTGTTGAGGCAATTGTAAACCTCTTTTCACACCTAAGCTTCCATCTACCCCGGGATTCAAACTGACGACCTTTGGATTGTGAGTCCAAATGCCTACCAGCGACTTCATCGAGGCAGGACCCAGAGAGACGACTCCTACACCTGGACTGTGCTAACGACCTAACCTCGAAAATTGCCACTGGGACCTTCTGGGATCGAACCCAGGCCGACTGGTGAGAGGCATCAACGCAACCCATACACCGCGGGTCCCGGCTAGTTTGTAGTTGTGTAAGTATTATATTGGTGGTAATCAATGTAAGACCTCACAAGTATATATATTTTTTAAAGCAGCCCAACTTAAATAAAATTGTATTTAACGCGAAAAAGTTATTACTATTATTTTAGTTTTCTAAAACTGTTTATTTCTAAAAAAATATGAAAACTAGCTTGAATTTAATTAAAACAAATCAGTATAGTATAGTATAGTTTATTTAGAAAACTATAATAAATAAACATTTTACTTCTGCTCATGTTTCAAAAAATAAGAAAATTCAGTCGAAAAAATAAACCACAAAATTTATTTATTTTGCAGAATTATTAACCACATTTTCACAGATTTTTTCATTTCGATAAATACTTTTGAACTTTATTTTATGTCAGGTTTATTTTTAAAAAAACTTGCATGAAATCTTAGGAAATAACATTTGTTGTACATATTATTTTACAAAAAAAGCATTGGTTTTTTTTTTTCATCGTCGTTCTTTCCTCCCTCCTCCCTCATGGCAAAATTCCTAGTTTATTGTAGTATAAACGTTGGTTAAATATCAAGGGTGTCCAAAGTATGGCCCTCGGGCCAAACGTCAGGTCATTTTTTGTGGCCCGTGGAACCGTTTTGAACGATTGTGTGAAGTGGACCTTTGAACCATCTCTAAAATGATTTTATATTTCTAAAAAAAATAGACTTGGTATAAACTTTTTAAGGGACCACCTTTTTTTGTTCATATTAAAAAAATAGTTTATCTAAGCCTTGATCCCGACTATACGACTTAATGAAAGTTGTTATGTAATTGAAAACTGTAATTTCGTCAAAATCAAATTCAGAAATTTTTGGAAATGGAATAAAATTGTTAAAATTGTACTAAAGTAGAATGAATATAATTCATTTTTTGCCTTCCTCACTGAGGTAAGGCTATAATCCTGCTCTAAAATTGAACTTTTTATTTAGAGCTCGAAAACCCACATAGATGTATACATATCGACTCAGAATCGAAAAATGAACAAATGTCTGTGTGTATGTGTGTGTGTATGTGACCAATAATGTCACTCAGTTTTCTCAGCACTTGCTGAACCGATTTTGACCAAACCAGTCGCATTCGACTTGGTTTAGGGTCTCATACGGTGCTATTGAATTGTTTGAAGTTTCGATAAGTAATTCAAAAGTTATGTATACAAATGTGTTTTCGCATATTTTCGGAAGTTGAATAAACGATAGTAAACTGAACCAAACATCATCTTGTTTTACATCGTTAGTTAGGTAATTGAAAGACCTTTCCAACGAGTCCAAAACATTGAAGATCTGGCAACCCTGTCTCGAGTTATAACCACTTGAGTGATATTTATGTACTTTTTTGTAGCCGGATCTTACTTAAATGTATGTAAACAATGTCCGGATCCGTCATCCGACCCATCGTTGGTAAGGTAATTGAAATACCTTTCCAACGAGTCTAAAACATTGAAGTTCTGGCAACCCTGTCTCGAGTTCTGACCACTTAAGTGATATTTATGTACTTTTTTGTAGCCGGATCTTACTTAAATGTATGTAAACAATGTCCGGATCCGTCATCCGACCCATCGTTGGTAAGGTAATTGAAATACCTTTCCAACGAGTCTAAAACATTGAAGTTCTGGCAACCCTGTCTCGAGTTCTGACCACTGTGATATTTATGTACTTTTTTGTAGCCGGATCTCACTTAAATGTATGTAAACTATGTCCGGATCCATCATCCGACCCATCGTTGGTAAGGTAATTGAAATATCTTTCCAACGAGTTCAAAACATTGAAGATCTGGCAACCCTGTCTCAAGCTATGACCACTTATGAGCCCTTGAGTGATATATGTGTTTTTTTTTTTGTATTCCGGATCTTAACGAAATTAGGCGAAATTTGTGTCCAAATTTGTGTCATATCACATATCACCCATTGTTGGAAAAGAGTGAGGAAGGCACCAACCACATAGGTGGATTAAGTTATTTTTTAATAAACATTGTTTTACTGTTGGCATGCAAGCTTCTGTGCTGTGATCTACAAATTTGGCCCACCATTCAAAACATTGATCACCCCTGTTATATATACACAGAAAAAAAGTTGAATTCTGGAAGGTTGAACATTTTATTGGTTGAATATTACCTCTTTTTTGAGTAATTTTCTTTTAAAACGGGTAAAAATGTGAAACTGAAGCAAATTCATCAGGTCCAGATAATCAATGTTACACATTTTTTTGACAGAAAATCTGTCACCATTCCGTGAAGAATGTAAGCATTATTTTTTTCTGTGTATTGAATTAGGTACAGTCATCCCTCATATTCGGAACAGTTTACAAATCGGCCAATGTTCAAAAAATCATAGCAAACAGATAATTGAACTTAATGATTCGCTTTTACCTTCATTTGAAAGCTTTTCTTGCGATCTTTCGAATGCTGTATCGAACAACTGCAAATTTTAACTTTTATATTATGTTTTGAAGAAAAACTTTGACCCTTGAAATCCACAAATTCGGAACACTTTTTTTTACGGATGTAAACAAATTTTGGATCTCTCCAGGAGTACATATTTGTAACAGAATAATGACTTCACACACTGCAACCAGTGAAAATCAAGCTTAGTGATGTTTTATCCATGGTCTGATAACTTTTTTTTGTGAAAATATCAGTTAAATTCGGGTGTTCTACAATTGTGGGAGGCACAATAACATCCCACAATCATGGAACAGGCAATTTTGAGGCAGTGTTGAATGAATGAAATGAAGTTTTTTGCTCAAAAAGTACAACTTTTACTAGGGAAAAAGCAAGAGAATGTCCAAATAAAGGTCCTAAAAATAGTAGGGTCGACAGAAAAGGTGTATTTGGTATGCTATTGGAACGATGAACTACGAACGCTCAGAAACCGCTTACGCAAGGCAACATCTCGATACATGGAATCAAAGACAGCATGGGACAAGGTGACGGTGCAAAACATCGAGGACGAATACAACGCGCTGAACCAAGAAAGCTTTCGATCCTACATCAACAACACACAAAGGAGTCTAAAGAGCGATCCATCGAAGTTTTGGAGTTACGTGAACAGCCGGAAAAACGCCAATCGAACTCCAACAGACGTTTCGTACCGCGATTTGAACTCAACATCTCCAGCCATCGCCGCCAACTTCTTCGCTGATTTCTTCAAGTCGGTGCACAGTTCTGATGCAATTCCACCCCGCGACCACGAATTTGAATATGTACCAACTCACTATCTGCCGCTGCCGCTTCCGGTGCTCAACGACGAGGAAACTCTGAAGGCGCTTTCGGGAGTGGACGGAGCTAAAGGACCAGGTCCGGATGGAATTCCACCGTCACTGATCAAAGCCTGTGCTGATTCTCTCACCGTTCCAGTTAAGAGGATTTTCAACGATTCTCTTCGAAAAGGCGTTTATCCCGCGATGTGGAAAGTGGCGTCAATCACTCCGATTCATAAATCAGGAGCACCAAGAAAGTCGAGAACTACCGACCGATATCGATCCTGAACTGTCTTGCCAAGGTTCTGGAGAAGATTGTGTATGATAGGCTGTACGCGGTGGTGCGTCCGATCATTTCGGATGATCAGCACGGATTCATGCAGAAACGTTCAACAACAACCAACCTCCTAACATTTGTACACTCAACTGTAAATGCCCTTGAATCCGGTGAACAGGTTGACGCCATCTACATAGATTTCGAGAAAGCCTTCGACAAGGTACCTCACGCACTCACCGTTCGAAAGCTCCGCAAGCTCGGTCTTCCTGCTTGGATCACCAACTGGCTGCTTTCGTACCTGACGAATCGGAAAGCTTTTGTCAATCTTCGAATCGCCCGTTCCAGCACATTTGACATTCCTCTGGCGTCCCACAAGGCAGCCACCTCGGCCCACTCATTTTCATTCTTTTTGTGAACGAAATATGTGCGCTTACAAATTCTAACACATTGATGTACGCTGATGACCTGAAACTGTTTCGCTCGGTGAAGAACAACGTCGACTGCTGCTCGCTACAGATGGACGTCAATGCGCTCCTGCACTGGTGCGAGTCAAATGGAATGAAGGTACACGTGAAGAAGTGCAAGGTTATCTCGTTCAGTCGTTCAAGGAACCCTCTGCGATTTGACTACACGATGGGCGATGGGTGTCCTTTAGATCGTGTAAACTCTATCCGGGACCTAGGCGTGACCGTGGATCGTAAAATGAAGTTCAACGAACACATCGCTTTGATAACTGGAAAGGCTTTTGCGATGCTAGGCTTCCTGAAGCGCAACACCGCCCACTTCGACGACCCGTTTGCTTTGAAAGTGCTGTACGCGTCGCTGGTCAGGAGCGTCCTGGAGTATGCTGCGGTTGTTTGGGCACCGTACCACGTAACGCTGGCTGCGCGGATTGAACGAGTCCAGCGTGCCTTCGTGAGGTTTGCCTTGCGCAAGCTGCCATGGAATAACCCGCTGATCCTGCCATCGTACGAAGGACGCTGCTTGCTGTTTAGGCTGCAGTCACTTGCCGAGCGTCGGACCCTGATGCAGCGTCTTTTCGTATTCGATCTGCTGCGCGGCAACATCGACTGCCACAGCATCCGCAACAACGTACGCTTCAATGAACCGGCTCGCCAAGGACTCAGAGGGGAACGCCCCTGCTGTGGATTCCGAGACATATATTTGACTATGGTTATAATAACCCGCTAGATGTTTGTTTCCGTCAATTTAATGAAATCTGCTCTTGTTTTGATTATGTCGTGTCCAAAACTGTGTTTAAAACTAGAATAAGTTAATGTTAGTTTTTTAAGATTATACAGCCTGAGCATTTTAGATGGAGGCGGTGAAATAAATAAATTATCACAAAAGTGTTCCGAATTTGTGGGTGTTCCGAATATGTGGGATGACTGTACATATGATAAATATAAATATTTGATAACAACATCACAACATGGTAGCAAGCTTAGCCGAATGGCCGTTAAGTCATTCCAAGTGAGAGAGTCGTCTCCCTGCTATATTGACAAACATCACACCAAACCAAGCCTGCTTCGGTGGAATCGCTGGCGGTGGTTGGATTCATTGTGGATCCTGGTCTGTCCGCTTTTTTTATGTAATGTTCAATGCCTTGATATGTAGTACCTTGCTGTTTGAAAGTGCCTGACCCTGAATTTCTTCTGGTTCACATGTGTTGTAGACACGATGGAGTTTGGCTAAGGCTAGCGAAGTTTATTGCAAGATTACTTTAAAAGTTGCAACTCTTGCCCTACCACATCCGTCTTGGTAGATTTTCACTCATATTTTAATGATGAACACGCGCACCATAATCATGCCCCATACCACACACGACGCCCATCTCGTTAAAGTCATAATTTCTCCTCTGCAGCTCCGGTGCCAATATCTCCTCTTTACAACTTTTGCAGCTGTTGCAACGCCACGCCACCGTTGCCGTTGTCCGGGTGGAGTTTTTCCTCTAAATTAGATTTGCAACGCCACGATATCGCGAGACAGGGCTAGTGAAATCGACTTTGTAATTAACGGAAGTTGTCGATTATCAGGCGGACTTTTATTAATTAAATCGTACATCCAGCCTCACTCAACCCAAGCGCGGCAGATAGCAGCATAATATGCCTAATTACCGCCACCAACACTGCACTGACGACTTGTCTCAGCTCGCTCGCTCCGAGATTCGCTGGAACTTGTAGGATTTGATCTGTTTCTTCAGCCGGCTGACATGCAAACCAAACAGCACGGATCGAGGCTGCTGATGGCAACATCTCCGCGGCAGCATATCTTGGATCAACCATCCGCGATCAACCAGCGCCAATCTAGTGCAATGTTATGATTTGAAATTACCTCGAATCAGTTGCTGCACTCTCGCCGCTATCTCTCTGTTGAGCTGCAGTAACGGTAGCAGCAGCAGCAACAGCAGTCCTGATCAGTGCGACGACCATGCGTTGGTGAGTATAATTTACAATGAAGATTGGCTTTCCGCAAGAATACGAAATACGGTCAAGCGTTCGCTGGAGGCAATTATGGTTAGTTGGTTGGTTCAGATGAAGTTAATCATTATTTGATGTAGGAAACATGTCTGAACATTCAGTTCAGTTGAGTTAACAAACGTTGCTGCCTGATAATTTACATTCATCATATATTTGCCCTTTTTTAGACCATAATTGCTGGTTATGAGGCATGTGTACACCAACATATCCGGCTCATACTGATAAATTTTGTAACATTTATGATTATTAACTTTGCATTAGTGGGTTCATAGAAACTCAGAGTAATTCCTAAACCATGTTGCTTTTGTAACTACATTGACAGAAATTTAAGATTCTACCATAGCCATTTCAGACGATTATAAACTACCACCAAATTAAACATTGCATGATGTTCAAAAAAGGGATTTGTAAGTTATTTTAAAACTAAGTTTTATCTATGGCACGATATCTGATGAAAGTGTTGCCAGATCAACAAACTCAATAATTCATTTAAAGGTTATTTGAAATTCACTTTCACATGAGGGAAGTGATAAAAAAATCTTCGAATCTACGAAGAACAAAAAAAACAATTTTCTTAATTATTCATAAGCTTAATTTTGTTGAACATGCTGAGCCTACCTCAATCACATTTGTCTTCAAATGCTGAAATCACCAAGCCAAAAAACCAAGCATTAAAAGTGGGCCACAGTTCCTGTCTCTTAATGGGATCTTCGCCAGACAACAGCGTCAGCAAAATAAAAAAAAAATCAACCGCGAAATGTAATTAATTGAAACCGGGCCGGGAACAGAAGACAACAACAACAAAAAACCGCGGCGAACAGGAAATCGCATCGGATCACCGCAGCAGTTCATATATGGTAATTATCACGGAGCGTAACATAAATCATCGAAACGAGGTGATTTCCACGCGATCACACACCGGCAGCACCTAGTTCCAAGGCCTAGAATTATCCCGACGAAAAAGGGAGCGTTGGGAACGGCTTATCCCAGCTGAGTTGCCCCGAACCTTCATTTTTTTTGGGGTGGGACCTGGTATTTTGGCTATTAATAATCCAGCTCGTTGAGATTATGGGAATTGCGCTTCCAGTTGAAGCTTTGGGCTTTAAACTGGGGTAACTATCAATCATATGATTCGGGTGTGGGCTTTTTAACAAGGTTTCGTCATTCCAACAAATCCGGGTCTTGTATTAGAACTGCTCTAATCGAAAACGTCCCATCGTGTACGATGGAATCTGATTCCGTATGCGTTCGACAATCCAAGGAATCTATCCGCGATGGTCATCTCTCCGATACCCAGGTGTACGTAACGGTTCCCCAACCACGGCTCTCGCATACACGCAGTCCATTTGTGGACCGAATTCTTGCAATAATTTTCCCCTATCTTTGGTCATCGAACCGTACTGTTTTTCACTGCCGAGCAGCAGCAGCAGCAGTTGATCAAAATAGAAGCGAGAGTAATTAACCTTAACTCGAGTAAACGATCCATTTCCCGATAAAGAGCTCCACGGATCTAGTTTTCATTGGCGAAGAGAGCGCAGCCCGATTGAACTCGATCTGTAAATTGCCTTCCGCGATCCGCGGGCGTCGCAGTGTACCATGCGCTCTTCCCCATGGGTATGAAGTTCATGAGAATTCGACAAAACACGTTGCTCACACTCCTCACTCGACGAGATGTCCATTGTGGGCTGTCATCATGGCCTCTTTGGACCGGGAAACTAGACTCTCTTGGCGCAAGATTCCATCGGACCAATCGGACGGACTACTTGGACTCATTTTTACTCTTGGTGCGTCGCGTTCCATGCAACAACGAGTCACCCAAAGTGACATTCTATTTTAAAATATCTCCGTCAGAACTGGTTCTGGGTACGATTTCGGGACAGTCGTTACCGGGTGAGGCGTTGGACTTGCACACTACAGTGCATTTTGGCTTCAAATACTCAGTTGTGGTTCTAGCCCGGATGATGTGCGCATAATGTCACTGACTAACACTGTGAAAAATCATTTGTTCTGCAGAAAACTATATTCGATCTGATGATCCCCACTTCTAAACAAAATTTAAAGTTACAAAAACTTTTCCATGTTTTCGTTTCAAAAACACGGAAACTGCATTATTTTAAACTGTGATGTTCTGCTCCGATGGCATGAACCGCATCATCTAGGAAGAGGTGATCTATTTTCGGAAAAAGTGTAGCAACAACAGCAGCAGCCATACTTGTACATGAAAAACGAAACGAGACTTTGACTCCTCTAGCAGATGAGTTTCAATTTCGCTATAAAGTCAACGCATCGCATCGCCATATATTATAGACCATTTGCCCATGTGATGTCGTCGGAAAAGGAAATACCACAAACCAGCAAAGTCGGTCCAAAGAGTTAACTAGCGAAAAAAAAAACCATCAATACAATTTAAGTTTTGCAGAAGGAGTGATGCGAAATGAAAGCACAATTTATTCATGTTCGACTTTTTTGTGACGGCAGTATGCTTGCGAGGATAGACAGGAGTTTCTCACAGATTTTGACTAATAGTTTATTTGTGAGCACATTTCACGAAAACTATTGTCATGAACTCGGTGAACGTATCGTAATTGTAGAGAGAAGTGGTTGCACTTTTATTGGGACCATGAATTTAATGGAAATTTGTTCTGAGTCAGCGCTCTATTTTCAATACTCTTTGGTAATTGATTTTTATGTTGTGCATTTAACTTTCACGATATATTTTTCATACGCTTCTTATTTCAAATGACAACAAAATAATAACAATGACTTGATCGCTTCGCTAGAAGACGGTGATTTTAGCGGATTGCAGACTGGATTTCGCCATGTTAAGTGATGATTGTCTAAGCCCAAGTTTCCTAAGAAAAGATAATGGGGAAAAGAATCAATTCCACATGAACCAAATTTTCACCACCATGACAGACGTCCATTGCCGGCCGCTCCCATCTCCACCCCGCACCAGGGACAAGGAAAGGGAATTTCCGTCTGCTCGGGATGTAGCAATAACGAAACACTTAAAACATTTTTGCTCAGGTGTTTTAAAATCACAGACCCCGAAATTCAAATTCTATCGTTGCACGGAAAGGGGATCGATCGCCAAACCAGCGACCGAATTTTGCTGGGTTGGTTTTGCTGATATCAGCGAAATTTTTCTCTAAACCAGCGAAATTTTTCGCTGAAAAAGGTGGCTGCGCGAAATCAAATCCAGCAACTTGGTTTCGCTGGTTTGTTATTTCCGAAACGGTTTCTTTTCCAGCGAAAGTTTTCGCTGGTTTGATACACATCCTTCCGACAGCCGTCATAAATGTTTGTTATTGTTCACGTTTGGAAGCGATTTGTGGCAATCGAATTGCTTTAGGGTTTTTTTCAAAACAAAAAAGCATGAAAAAGTTCTGCATCAAGTGTTCAGCATTAAAATACATACTCAACAGGTGATGGTTCTTTTCAATGAAAAGAAGCACGTTTCCATAAAGTTCTCGCAGCAGAAAAATACGGTGCAGTGAAGCTGGAGATGTATTTGTACTGCTGCATAGATGAGTGCACAAATTGTCGCAGGTGGCAGCAAGAATCGTAGGCGAGGAACTTGACCATGGCCGCGGAACAGTTTGTGCTGTGGCAAGTAAGTACAACCTGGCTGGACTTTCTTTTAATTCTGCTTCCGTTACTGCGAAATCTTTTCTGACGATTGTTCCATCCGTAAACCTCCGTCAACCGGAACGGAACTTTAAGATTTTTAGGTCGGTAACCGGTCAAGCGCTGGAAAAAAACAACATGCAAGACGGTTTGAAACAACCACTTTGCCACATGCTTTTACACGATTCCCAATTAATCTCTGGTTCTCAAATCCTCTGGTTTATTTTGGCATAGGCTTCTGCCGCCAAAACAAAAAAAACAAACGTCGGTGATAAAAAAAACGCTGATCCAGTGCAAAAAAAACACTGGTCCAGTGGAAACATTCGCTGAACCAGCGGATTTTCGCCGAAACCAGTAGAATAATCTCCTAGTTGATTTTGGCACGAGCTGCTGCCGCCGGCAAAAAAAACCCGGACGTCAGCGATAGAAAACGCTGATCCAGCGTAAAAGAACACCAGTTCAGTGAAAAATCCGCTGGACCAGCGAATTGTTTCCCAAAACCAGCACAATAATCTACTGGTTGATTTTGGTACGAGCTGCTGCCGCCGGAAAAAACCCGGACGTTAGCGATAGAAAACGCTGATCCAGCGTAAAAGAACACTGGTCCAGTGAAGAAATCCGCTGGACCAGCGAATTGTTTCCCAAAACCAGTACAATAATCTCCTGGTTGATTTTGGTGCCCTGCCGCTTTTTCCAAACCAGCGAGAAAATTTTCTGATTCTAGCAAAACTGATCCCCCAAACAGCGACATTTTTCACCAAACCAGTGTTTTTTTTCACTGGTTTGGTAGAATTTCATCGGTTTCCAAACCAGCGAAAAAAAATAGCGATTCTAGGTAATTTTTGTGCAGGCTGAGAAATTAGCGACATTTTTCGCTAGTTTTAGCGAACTTTATCGCGATTTGGCGATGGATCCCCTTTCCGTGTGTCCCTCGTCATAGGAGGGGTTAAGATCTAATCGCTCAGGCCAAAATTTCAGCCCATTTGGTTGAAAACTGGCTTGCCTTGAGCAGGAACAAGTTTAAATGGGAATTAACCCGTAAAACTGGAGCATTTAGGTAAATTGCTCTGTACAAGACAGCCGTTAATAACACTCCTCCGTCCAAGGCGGAAAAAAAGTTGGAACGCTAACTTCAACTCGCTGGTTCTCAGTCAAAACTCAACCAATCTGGATGATTCCTTTTTCCAGAGATTTGTACGGATCTCCAGATGAGCCTAGAACTTTGCAGATCTCAATTTGATCAATCCTCTAATTACTACGACTAAATTAGTCGGAGCAACTTTTTTTCCGCGTGTATTTCCGAAAAGCGACTCAAGCGGGAACATTTTTGCTACGCTGCAAAAACACAATAACTTTGCTAAAATGTTAGCAAAACCCATAAAATTATATATAAAAATTTCCGTTATTATCTCACGATTATGATGAGCTTCTCAAATTTCCATTATTTTCACAAAAAAATTCACAAAACTACGTAAAACTACAGAAAAAATAAAAATGCCTCATTTTATGACTAGAACTTTATGGTAAAATCATTGATTTCATTGATTTTTTTATGAAAATGTTTCAAATGATCTAAATTATATGTTTCAGAATCATTCTGAGTGTGTTTTTTCCAGAATACTAAAAAATTTTACCAAAACTACGTAAAATACAGAAAATTTGATACTTTCCTTTAGAACTTTATTTGCTTCATGGTAAAATCATTGATTTATTTTATGAAAATGTTTCAAATAATCTAAATTACAAGTTTCCGAATTATTCTGAGTGTGATTCTTCCTGAATAATACAAAATTTTACCAAAACTACGTAAAATACAGAAAATTTGATACTTTCCTTTAGAATTTTATTTGCTTCATGATAAAATCATTGATTTATTTTATGAAAATGTTTCAAATAATCTAAATTACAAGTTTCCGAATTATTCTGAGTGTGATTCTTACTGAGTACTACAAAATTTTACCAAAACTACGTAAAATACAGAAAATTTGATACTTTCCTTTAGAACTTTATTTACTTCATGATAAAATCATTGATTTAGTTTATGAAAATGTTTCAAATGGTCTAAATTATAAGTTTTCCGAATCATTCTGAGTGTGTTTTCATCCTGAATACTACAAAATTTTACCAAAACCACGTAAAATACAGAAAATTTGATACATTCCTTTAGAACTTTATTTGCTTTATGATAAAATCATTGATTTAGTTTATGAAAATGTTTCAAGTGATCCAAATTACAAGTTTCCGAATCATTCTGAGTGTGTTTCTTCCTGAATACTACAAAATTTCACCAAAACTACGTAAAATACAGAAAATTTCACAGTTCTGTAAAATAATCATCTGTTGTAGGAAAATTTGATAATTTTTTTTTTATGAAAATCTTTCAAAACACCCATGAGCAAGTCACTGAGGTTTCGGTCATTTTATTTTTTGTATTTTTTAATTCGGCTGAAACTATTTTGGTGCCTTCGGTATGCCCAAAGAAGCCATTTTGCATCATTAGTTCGTTCATATAATTTTTCATACAAATTTGTCAGCTGTCCATACAAAAATGATATTCGAAAATTCAAAAATCTGTTTCATTTGATGAAATTTTTTGATTGGTTTGGTGTCTTCGGCAAAGTTGTAGGTATGGAAATAGACTACACTGAAAAAAAGTAATACACGGTAAACAAAAATTTGGTGATTTTCAATTTCACTTTTTGTCACTAAAACTTGATTTGCAAAAGACACTATTTTTAATTTTTTTTTATATTTTCTGGTATGTTTTAGAGGACTTCAAATGCTAACTTTTCAGAAATTTACAGAATGGGCAAAAAAAAAAATCTTTGACCGAGTTATAAATTTTGAATCAATATAGATTTAAAAAAAAAATCGAAACATTCGTCGCAAAAATGTTTCAACTTTATTTATCGATGTAAAATCGAATTTTCAATCTAAAAGTATGTTAGTGATTTTTTTATAAAGTGCACCGTTTTCAAGTTATAGTCATTTTTAGGTAACTTTTTTGAAAAGAAGTCGCAGTTGTTCCTTTTTAAAATTAGTGCCCATATTTTTGAAAAGCTGAGAAAATTTTCTATATTTTTGAACTTTGTTGATACGACCCTTAGTTGCTGAGATATTGCCATCAAAGGTTAAAAAACAGGGAAATTCTTGTTTTGTAAGTCTCACCCAAACAACCCACCATTTTCTAATGTCGATATCTCAGCAACTAATGGTCCGATTTACAATGTTGGAATATGAAACATTTGTGAAATTTTTCGATCTTTTCGAAAACAATAATTTCAAAAATTTAAAATCAAGACTAACATTTCAAAAGGGCATAATATTGAATGTTAGGCCCTTTTAAAAATATTTTCAGCTTTTCAAAAATATTTTTTTCAAAGGTGGGCAAACATGGGCACTTATTTAAAAAAATGAATAACTGCGACTTTTTTCAAAAAAGTTACCTAAAAATAGCTTAACTTGAAAACTTGCACTTTATAAAAAAAATCACTGAAGCTCTTTTCGATTGCAAATTCGATTTTACATCGAAAAATGAAGATGAAAGTTTTTTGCGAACAATATTTCGATTTGTTGAAAAAATCTGTATTGATTCAAAAAATCATAGCTCGGTCAAAGATGTTTTGTCCATTCTGGAAATTTCTGAAAAGTTGGCATTTGATATCCTCTAAAACATATAAAAAAATAAAAAAAATAAAAATAGTGTTTTTTTTTGCAAATCAAGTTTTAGTGACAAAAAGTGAAATTAAAAATCACCAATTTTTTTTTACCGTGTACCATTTTTTTCAGTGTAGTCCATATCCATACCTACAACTTTGCCGAAGACACCAAATCGATCAAAAAATTCTTTCCAAAGATACAGATTTTTTAATTTTCACATTTCACATATCATTTTTGTATGGACAGCTGCCAAATTTGTATGGAAAATTAAATGAACGAACCAATGATGCAAAATTGCTTCTTTGGGCATACCGAAGGCAGCAAAATAGTTTCAGCCGGATTAAAAATACAAAAAAAATAAAGAAAAAAGACTGATTCTGTAGAGATCTGCTCCCATACAATAAGCTTCCAAAACAATGCTCTACGTTCTTATACCAACATAAAATTATAAAAAATATAAAACTTTCTGTATTTTACGAAGTTTTGGTAATTTATTTTTAGTATTCAGGAAGAAACGCACTGAGAATGATTCAGGAACTTATAATTTAGATCATTTGAAAAAGCATCATGAAATAAATCAATG
Organism: Culex quinquefasciatus; assembly: GCF_015732765.1. Classification (NCBI taxonomy): domain Eukaryota; kingdom Metazoa; phylum Arthropoda; class Insecta; order Diptera; family Culicidae; genus Culex; species Culex quinquefasciatus. The sequence goes on from NC_051862.1 coordinate 118,222,694, forward strand.
ATTTTATCATGAAGCAAATGAAATTCTAAAGGAAAGTATCAAATTTTCTGTATTTTACGTAGTTTTGGTAAAATTTTGTTTTATTCAGGAAGAATCACACTCAGAATAATTCGGAAACTTGTTATTAAGATCATTTGAAACATTTTCATAAAATAAATCAATGATTTCATCATGAAGCAAATAAAGTTCTAAAGGAAAGTATCAAATTTTCTGTATTTTACGTAGTTTTGGTAGAATTTTTTAGTATTCAGGAAGAATCACACTCAGAATAATTCGGAAACTTGTAATTTAGATCTTTTGAAACATTTTCATAAAATAAATCAATGATTTTATCATGAAGCAAATAAAGCTCTAAAGGAAAGTATCAAATTTTCTGTATTTTACGTAGTTTTGGTAGAATTTTTTAGTATTCAGGAAGAATCACACTCAGAATAATTCGGAAACTTGTAATTAAGATCATTTGAAACATTTTCATAAAATAAATCAATGATTTTATCATGAAGCAAATAAAGTTCTAAAGGAATGTATCAAATTTTCTGTATTTTACGTGGTTTTGGTAAAATTTTGTAGTATTCAGGATGAAAACACACTCAGAATGATTCGGAAAACTTATAATTTAGACCATTTGAAACATTTTCATAAACTAAATCAATGATTTTATCATGAAGTAAATAAAGTTCTAAAGGAAAGTATCAAATTTTCTGTATTTTACGTAGTTTTGGTAAAATTTTGTAGTACTCAGTAAGAATCACACTCAGAATAATTCGGAAACTTGTAATTTAGATCATTTGAAACATTTTCATAAAATAAATCAATGATTTTATCATGAAGCAAATAAAGCTCTAAAGGAAAGTATCAAATTTTCTGTATTTTACGTAGTTTTGGTAGAAATTTTTAGTATTCAGGAAGAATCGCACTCAGAATAATTCGGAAACTTGTAATTTAGATCTTTTGAAACATTTTCATAAAATAAATCAATGATTTTATCATGAAGCAAATAAAGTTCTAAAGGAAAGTATCAAATTTTCTGTATTTTACGTAGTTTTGGTAAAATTTTGTAGTACTCGGTAAGAATCACACTCAGAATTATTCGGAAACTTGTAATTTAGATTATTTGAAACATTTTCATAAAATAAATCAATGATTTTATCATGAAGCAAATAAAATTCTAAAGGAAAGTATCAAATTGTCTGTATTTTACGTAGTTTTGGTAAAATTTTGTATTATTCAGGAAGAATCACACTCAGAATAATTCGGAAACTTGTAATTAAGATCATTTGAAACATTTTCATAAAATAAATCAATGATTTTATCATGAAGCAAATAAAGTTCTAAAGGAAAGTATCAAATTTTCTGTATTTTACGTAGTTTTGGTAAAATTTTGTAGTACTCAGTAAGAATCACACTCAGAATAATTCGGAAACTTGTAATTTAGATCATTTGAAACATTTTCATAAAATAAATCAATGATTTTATCATGAAGCAAATAAAATTCTAAAGGAAAGTATCAAATTTTCTGTATTTTACGTAGTTTTGGTAGAATTTTTTAGTATTCAGAAAGAATCACACTCAGAATAATTCGGAAACTTGTAATTTAGATCTTTTGAAACATTTTCATAAAATAAATCAATGATTTTATCATGAAGCAAATAAAGTTCTAAAGGAAAGTATCAAATTTTCTGTATTTTACGTAGTTTTGGTAAAATTTTGTAGTACTCGGTAAGAATCACACTCAGAATTATTCGGAAACTTGTAATTTAGATTATTTGAAACATTTTCATAAAATAAATCAATGATTTTATCATGAAGCAAATAAAGCTCTAAAGGAAAGTATCAAATTTTCTGTATTTTACGTAGTTTTGGTAGAATTTTTTAGTATTCAGGAAGAATCACACTCAGAATAATTCGGAAACTTGTAATTAAGATCATTTGAAACATTTTCATAAAATAAATCAATGATTTTATCATGAAGCAAATAAAGTTCTAAAGGAATGTATCAAATTTTCTGTATTTTACGTGGTTTTGGTAAAATTTTGTAGTATTCAGGATGAAAACACACTCAGAATGATTCGGAAAACTTATAATTTAGACCATTTGAAACATTTTCATAAACTAAATCAATGATTTTATCATGAAGTAAATAAAGTTCTAAAGGAAAGTATCAAATTTTCTGTATTTTACGTAGTTTTGGTAAAATTTTGTAGTACTCAGTAAGAATCACACTCAGAATAATTCGGAAACTTGTAATTTAGATCATTTGAAACATTTTCATAAAATAAATCAATGATTTTATCATGAAGCAAATAAAGCTCTAAAGGAAAGTATCAAATTTTCTGTATTTTACGTAGTTTTGGTAGAATTTTTTAGTATTCAGGAAGAATCACACTCAGAATAATTCGGAAACTTGTAATTTAGATCTTTTGAAACATTTTCATAAAATAAATCAATGATTTTATCATGAAGCAAATAAAGTTCTAAAGGAAAGTATCAAATTTTCTGTATTTTACGTAGTTTTGGTAAAATTTTGTAGTACTCGGTAAGAATCACACTCAGAATTATTCGGAAACTTGTAATTTAGATTATTTGAAACATTTTCATAAAATAAATCAATGATTTTATCATGAAGCAAATAAAATTCTAAAGGAAAGTATCAAATTGTCTGTATTTTACGTAGTTTTGGTAAAATTTTGTATTATTCAGGAAGAATCACACTCAGAATAATTCGGAAACTTGTAATTAAGATCATTTGAAACATTTTCATAAAATAAATCAATGATTTTATCATGAAGCAAATAAAGTTCTAAAGGAAAGTATCAAATTTTCTGTATTTTACGTAGTTTTGGTAAAATTTTGTAGTACTCAGTAAGAATCACACTCAGAATAATTCGGAAACTTGTAATTTGGATCACTTGAAACATTTTCATAAACTAAATCAATGATTTTATCATGAAGCAAATAAAGTTCTAAAGGAATGTATCAAATTTACTGTATTTTACGTGGTTTTGGTAAAATTTTGTAGTATTCAGGATGAAAACACACTCAGAATGATTCGGAAAACTTATCATTTAGACCATTTGAAACATTTTCATAAACTAAATCAATGATTTTATCATGAAGTAAATAAAGTTCTAAAGGAAAGTATCAAATTTTCTGTATTTTACGTAGTTTTGGTAAAATTTTGTAGTACTCAGTAAGAATCACACTCAGAATAATTCGGAAACTTGTAATTTAGATTATTTGAAACATTTTCATAAAATAAATCAATGATTTTATCATGAAGCAAATAAAATTCTAAAGGAAAGTATCAAATTTTCTGTATTTTACGTAGTTTTGGTAAAATTTTGTATTATTCAGGAAGAATCACACTCAGAATAATTCGGAAACTTGTAATTTAGATTATTTGAAACATTTTCATAAAATAAATCAATGATTTTATCATGAAGCAAATAAAGTTCTAAAGGAAAGTATCAAATTTTCTGTATTTTACGTAGTTTTGGTAAAATTTTTTAGTATTCTGGAAAAAACACACTCAGAATGATTCTGAAACATAGAATTTAGATCATTTGAAACATTTTCATAAAAAAATCAATGAAATCAATGATTTTACCATAAAGTTCTAGTCATAAAATGAGGCATTTTTATTTTTTCTGTAGTTTTACGTAGTTTTGTGAATTTTTTTGTGAAAATAATGGAAATTTGAGAAGCTCATCATAATCGTGAGATAATAACGGAAATTTTTATATATAATTTTATGGGTTTTGCTAACATTTTAGCAAAGTTATTGTGTTTTTGCAGCGTAGCAAAAATGTTCCCGCTTGAGTCGCTTTTCGGAAATACACGCGGAAAAAAAGTTGCTCCGACTAATTTAGTCGTAGTTATTAGAGGATTGATCAAATCGAGATCTGCAAAGTTCTAGGCTCATCTGGAGATCCGTACAAATCTCTGGAAAAAGGAATCATCCAGATTGGTTGAGTTTTGGCTGAGAACCAGCGAGTTGAAGTTAGCGTTCCAACTTTTTTTCCGCCTTGGTCGTTCGTGTAAGTACGGGATGCCTTGGACGGAGGAGTGTTAACAAATGACGACTTTTGCATACCATGGGGTCCTAGGGGATGGTCTGGGGAACAATTCCTCCGGAGGGTGCAAGACGATCCGAGGCCCCTGGTCTTGCCTTGAACCGGATTCATTCCGGCGTCGCAGAAATTCTCATGGTCCCAGCTAGATGCATAGGAAAAAATCAAAGCACACTAAGAAGGCTGCCTCGATCAGAGGACGCCACATGGCAATCAGTCACCACGTGGCAGGAAAATAACTCCAAAATCGACTTCAAAATTACATTTAGCGTTGTTAAAGTGTTTTTGATCAAATGTCTGGTTGAATAAAGTGTCCTAGAAATAACAAAACCACTTTAAAAGCAAAAATTGATGATACCCTCTTGCCACGTGGTGACTGATTGCCATGTGGCGTCCTCTGATCGAGGCAGCCTTCTTAGTGTGCTTTGATTTTTTCCTATGCATCTAGCTGGGACCATGAGAATTTCTGCGACGCCGGAATGAATCCGGTTCAAGGCAAGACCAGGGGCCTCGGATCGTCTTGCACCCTCCGGAGGAATTGTTCCCCAGACCATCCCCTAGGACCCCATGGTATATAAAAGTCGTCAATTGTTAACGGCTGTCTTGTACAGAGCAATTTACCTAAATGCTCCAGTTTTACGGGTTAATTCACATTAAAACTTGTTCCTGCTCAAGGCAAGCCAGTTTTCAACCAAATGGGCTGAAATTTTGGCCTGAGCCTCCATTATGATTACTCTTTCGGGCAATCTCATATAATTTTTGATTTGAGCAACTTTATTTTTTTGACCCGGGCTAATACCCAAATAGTCATGCAAACATAACGTTTTGACATAGGACTATGTCTCTACTTACTATATTGGGGGGCCAGTTCAGAAATTCGATCCAAAGCGTCACTTTTAAGCGTTAAAAAAGGGGACATTTTGAACGCTTATATCTTTTTTCCCTGTGAATCAATCCAGACGGTTGGACCACCAATCGAAACAGGAAGACTTCAGCTTTCGTATAACTACATAGATAGTTTGACTAAACATAGTTAAAGCACTTAAAACATGCAATCAAAATGAGTAATTTTTCAGTACAAATCGGACAGATGACCAATCAGAGCGAGCGTATGCATTCGAGACCGCGCCCCTTTGTGCCGTTCTCCGGCTGTGCCGCTATTTAAGCAGAAAATTTCGCAAAAGCAAGTCACTTTGGAACGAGCACTCGAACTGTGCACGTCGGGCCGGCGCGGAGCAGCAGCAGCAGCGGCCAATAGAAGAAGAGAACCAGCAACCAGAAGGAAGAACCACCGGCAGCAGAAGGAGGAAATTCGAGCGAAGCGGACGGCGTGGAAGTCGCTATGATGCGGCGGTTCTCATGAAAAATGGCCAATTCGACAGTGGTGAAACAAAAGCTGGAGTGGCCGGTGCCCTCAAAGAAGGTTCCCCCGGGGCCTGGGGGGACATTTACAGAAACATACAAGTTGTGGCAATATGGGTATCAAAATTCATGGTTTTTTATACTGAACATAAAAATGGCCATTTCGACAGTAGTGGCCACAACCTGGAGTGGCCGGTGCCCTCAAAGAAGGTTCCCCCGGGGCCTGGGGGGACATTTACAGAAACATACGAGTTGTGGCAATATGGGTATCAAAATTCATGGTTTTTTATACTGAACATAAAAATGGCCATTTCGACAGTAGTGGCCACAACCTGGAGTGGCCGGTGCCCTCAAAGAAGGTTCCCCCGGGGCCTGGGGGGACATTTACAGAAACATACGAGTTGTGGCAATATGGGTATCAAAATTCATGGTTTTTATACTGAACATAATAATGGCCATTTCGACAGTAGTGGCCACAACCTGGAGTGGCCGGTGCCCTCAAAGAAGGTTCCCCCGGGGCCTGGGGGGACATTTACAGAAGCATACGAGTTGTGACAATATGGGTATCAAAATTCATGGTTTTTTATACTGAACATAAAAATGGCCATTTCGACAGTAGTGGCCACAACCTGGAGTGGCCGGTGCCCTCAAAGAAGGTTCCCCCGGGGCCTGGGGGGACATTTACAGAAACATACGAGTTGTGGCAATATGGGTATCAAAATTCATGGTTTTTGATACTAAACATAATAATGGCCATTTTGACAGTAGTGGCCACAACCTGGAGTGGCCGGTGCCCTCAAAGAAGGTTCCCCCGGGGCCTGGGGGGACATTTACAGAAGCATACGAGTTGTGACAATATGGGTATCAAAATTCATGGTTTTGATACTGAACATAATAATGGCCATTTCGACAGTAGTGGCCACAACCTGGAGTGGCCGGTGCCCTCAAAGAAGGTTCCCCCGGGGCCTGGGGGGACATTTACAGAAGCATACGAGTTGTGACAATATGGGTATCAAAATTCATGGTTTTTGATACTGAACATAATAATGGCCATTTCGACAGTAGTGGCCACAACCTGGAGTCTCCGGTGCCCTCAAAGAAACATACGAGTTGTGGCAATATGGGTATCAAAATTCATGGTTTTTGATACTTAACATAACAATGGCCATTTCGACAGTATTGGCCACAACCTGGAGTGGCCGGTACCCTCAAAGAAGGTTCCTCGGGGCCCGGGGGACATTTACAGAACCATACGAGTTGTGGCAATATGGGTATCAAAATTCATGGTTTTGATACTGAACATAATAATGGCCATTTCGACAGTAGTGGCCACAACCTGGAGTGGCCGGTGCCCTCAAAGAAGGTTCCCCCGGGGCCTGGGGGGACATTTACAGAAACATACGAGTTGTGGCAATATGGGTATCAAAATTCATGGTTTTTGATACTGAACATAATAATGGCCATTTTGACAGTAGTGGCCACAACCTGGAGTGGCCGGTGCCCTCAAAGAAGGTTCCCCGGGGCCTGGGGGCCCTAGTAACATTTTTAAACTTACAGGTTTTATCATGGTTCTGAAAACCCTCATACGGCCTAAATAGGCTTTTATGGCCTACTTAAAACCTAAAATGTTACTAGGGGGGACATTTACAGAAACATACGAGTTGTGGCAATATGGGTATCAAAATTCATGGTTTTTGATACTGAACATAAAAATGGCCATTTCGACAGTAGTGGCCACAACCTGGAGTCTCCGGTGCCCTCAAAGAAACATACGAGTTGTGGCAATATGGGTATCAAAATTCATGGTTTTGATACTTAACATAACAATGGCCATTTCGACAGTATTGGCCACAACCTGGAGTGGCCGGTACCCTCAAAGAAGGTTCCCTCGGGGCCCGGGGGGACATTTACAGAACCATACGAGTTGTGGCAATATGGGTATCAAAATTCATGGTTTTGATACTGAACATAATAATGGCCATTTCGACAGTAGTGGCCACAACCTGGAGTGGCCGGTGCCCTCAAAGAAGGTTCCCCCGGGGCCTGGGGGGACATTTACAGAAACATACGAGTTGTGGCAATATGGGTATCAAAATTCATGGTTTTTTATACTGAACATAATAATGGCCATTTCGACAGTAGTGGCCACAACCTGGAGTCTCCGGTGCCCTCAAAGAAACATACGAGTTGTGGCAATATGGGTATCAAAATTCATGGTTTTGATACTTAACATAACAATGGCCATTTCGACAGTATTGGCCACAACCTGGAGTGGCCGGTACCCTCAAAGAAGGTTCCCTCGGGGCCCGGGGGGACATTTACAGAACCATACGAGTTGTGGCAATATGGGTATCAAAATTCATGGTTTTGATACTGAACATAATAATGGCCATTTCGACAGTAGTGGCCACAACCTGGAGTGGCCGGTGCCCTCAAAGAAGGTTCCCCCGGGGCCTGGGGGGACATTTACAGAACCATACGAGTTGTGGCAATATGGGTATCAAAATTCATGGTTTTGATACTGAACATAATAATGGCCATTTTGACAGTAGTGGCCACAACCTGGAGTGGCCGGTGCCCTCAAAGAAGGTTCCCGGGCCTGGGGGCCCTAGTAACATTTTTAAACTTACAGGTTTTATCATGGTTCTGAAAACCCTCATACGGCCTAAATAGGCTTTTATGGCCTACTTAAAACCTAAAATGTTACTAGGGGGGACATTTACAGAAACATACGAGTTGTGGCAATATGGGTATCAAAATTCATGGTTTTTGATACTGAACATAAAAATGGCCATTTCGACAGTAGTGGCCACAACCTGGAGTCTCCGGTGCCCTCAAAGAAACATACGAGTTGTGGCAATATGGGTATCAAAATTCATGGTTTTTGATACTTAACATAACAATGGCCATTTCGACAGTATTGGCCACAACCTGGAGTGGCCGGTACCCTCAAAGAAGGTTCCCTCGGGGCCCGGGGGGACATTTACAGAACCATACGAGTTGTGGCAATATGGGTATCAAAATTCATGGTTTTGATACTGAACATAATAATGGCCATTTCGACAGTAGTGGCCACAACCTGGAGTGGCCGGTGCCCTCAAAGAAGGTTCCCCCGGGGCCTGGGGGGACATTTACAGAAACATACGAGTTGTGGCAATATGGGTATCAAAATTCATGGTTTTTTATACTGAACATAATAATGGCCATTTCGACAGTAGTGGCCACAACCTGGAGTCTCCGGTGCCCTCAAAGAAACATACGAGTTGTGGCAATATGGGTATCAAAATTCATGGTTTTTGATACTTAACATAACAATGGCCATTTCGACAGTATTGGCCACAACCTGGAGTGGCCGGTACCCTCAAAGAAGGTTCCTCGGGGCCCGGGGGGACATTTACAGAACCATACGAGTTGTGGCAATATGGGTATCAAAATTCATGGTTTTGATACTGAACATAATAATGGCCATTTCGACAGTAGTGGCCACAACCTGGAGTGGCCGGTGCCCTCAAAGAAGGTTCCCCCGGGGCCTGGGGGGACATTTACAGAAGCATACGAGTTGTGACAATATGGGTATCAAAATTCATGGTTTTTTATACTGAACATAAAAATGGCCATTTCGACAGTAGTGGCCACAACCTGGAGTGGCCGGTGCCCTCAAAGAAGGTTCCCCCGGGGCCTGGGGGGACATTTACAGAAACATACGAGTTGTGGCAATATGGGTATCAAAATTCATGGTTTTTGATACTGAACATAATAATGGCCATTTTGACAGTAGTGGCCACAACCTGGAGTGGCCGGTGCCCTCAAAGAAGGTTCCCCCGGGGCCTGGGGGGACATTTACAGAAGCATACGAGTTGTGACAATATGGGTATCAAAATTCATGGTTTTTGATACTGAACATAATAATGGCCATTTCGACAGTAGTGGCCACAACCTGGAGTCTCCGGTGCCCTCAAAGAAACATACGAGTTGTGGCAATATGGGTATCAAAATTCATGGTTTTTGATACTTAACATAACAATGGCCATTTCGACAGTATGGGCCACAACCTTTGCCCTCAAAGAAGGTTCACATTTACAGAAGCATACGAGTTGGACAATATGGGTATCAAAATTCAACTGAACATAATAATGGCCATTTCGACAGTAGTGGCCACAACCTGGAGTCTCCGGTGCCCTCAAAGAAACATACGAGTTGTGGCAATATGGGTATCAAAATTCATGGTTTTTGATACTTAACATAACAATGGCCATTTCGACAGTATTGGCCACAACCTGGAGTGGCCGGTACCCTCAAAGAAGGTTCACATTTACAGAACCATACGAGTTGTGGCAATATGGGTATCAAAATTCATGGTTTTGATACTGAACATAATAATGGCCATTTCGACAGTAGTGGCCACAACCTGGAGTGGCCGGTGCCCTCAAAGAAGGTTCCCCGGGGCCTGGGGGACATTTACAGAAACATACGAGTTGTGGCAATATGGGTATCAAAATTCATGGTTTTTGATACTGAACATAATAATGGCCATTTCGACAGTAGTGGCCACAACCTGGAGTGGCCGGTGCCCTCAAAGAAGGTTCCCCCGGGGCCTGGGGGGACACTTACAGAAACATACGAGTTGTGGCAATATGGGTATCAAAATTCATGGTTTTTGAAAATTGACATTTCGACCGTAGTGGCCACAACCTGGAGTTGCCGGTGCCCTCATGGAAGGTTCACCTTGGAAGAACATTTATGAAAATTTTGCCGACAAATCTATAAAACAAAATAAAATAATGTTATTTCAGATTTCACTAGCAATCCAAAAACACATTCAAATTGTTTGGTCCTATGTCTTTCGGTTATGTCTCTGACATACCATCTTGAACTTTTTTTATTGTTTACATTGCGATCTATAGTTTTTTATTCAAAACTATAGAATTAATTTTTTCTAGGGGATCCTTGACCTAAATAATTAAACCCGTATTTTTTTGTTTGGCCTTAGAGTGACCTACACCGTGCGGTGGTCCCAAAAATGGCAATTTTCGTATTTTTTTTTTTCAAAAATTACGCATTTCAATAAATTATAACTCCGCTCCATTTCAACCGATTTTAGTTGTCTTGGACGCGAATGAAAGGTGATTAGTTGGCCTTTCAAAGAAAAATAGTTTGATGACCAAAATTTTAAGCCTAGCATTTGAAAAGGTCGAATGGTACTTTAAAATGGGTTTTGACGGTGGACCAAAGAGCCTATGTTTGAAAATATTTTTATCGGATTCCTCGGACAGTTTAAGGTAAAATACTCAGAAATGGGAGATGTTGTTCATTAACAGGATTCCAAGATATGATTTTTCACCACGCCGCGCTCAAAAACGAAAAAATGACGAAAACCGGAAAAAATCATCATTTTACACAAAAGGCATCGAAGAAAATCGGTTTTAATAATATCTTAGATTTAAAAAAGGTATCTTTTCTTTGTAACGCCGTATCTTAGAAGAATAACGAAAATTTTATTTTAATAAATATCATTCACACCAGTATAAAGGTTTTAAACTGTCAAATGTGTTAATATTAGTTCTTTGTGATAAAAATGTGTTATTCCATGTTAAGTTTTATCTATAACGAAAACAACGAATCGTTTTGAAAACCCTTTCTCAAGATACGGCTTTTCGACGTCCAAATCAAGTATTTTGGACAAACTGATGCTCACAGTACATCAACCCACAACCAGTTAATGCCATTCAGTGTGTGCATAATGTGATCTTGCGCTTCTTAGAAGATACTCAATTATTTAAGCAAATTTTGAGCAACAATCAAACGACTACAACAACATCCCATCAGAAGCCCGGGTATGAAAAGTACCGTATCTGGTTCTGCTCATCGCTTCTGGAATGGCCCAACGAGCGGTGCGCGCGGCAAGATTGAAACTCTGTGTCCGCGTCCGCGCATAAAAGTTATCGCTTCTTGATTACTTCCTATGTATACTGACTAACTAGCCGGTGTGTGCTTTTATATAGAGAGTGGGTTAAATGGGGTCCAGCACAGAGATTGACCATCAATTAACGATTTGTCCAACCGACACCGCCGCCACATTCAGAAGCTGCCGAGGGGTATCGAGTTGTCTCCTTCGTGCATTTCTATCCCCCATCAGACTGAAGAGTACGTGAGAGTTCTCATTGGGTTCTGCCGACCGACACGGCGCTATTGCTGTTCGACTAACCCAATCTAAAGGAAATTGTTTATTGCTTGCAAGATTAGAAGAACTAGCCGTCGCGTCGTCGTTCAGTGGGAAATAGAAACTAACTGTAATGGAGAGGTTCGCGTAGTAGCGACAGCGACAACAGTTCTGGACCTCCTATCGGACACGCGGTGTCACGTAATAATGTAGTCCAATAGGCCACTACTGGCCACTGCACTGTTATCAAAGTCAACTTTCGCGTGGACAGAAATCCTTTTCCGCAACCTTGCTGTGGGGCTGTGAGGAGTTGTTAAGAGTTTGTACTTGAAAATTAGTTGTACTGAGTGGGAGCAGTGGCGGATTGTGGAGCACACATGAGTTGTAGTGTATGCTCTCTGACAACTGCAACAACTACACCCGAACGAGAAAAGGTTGAAACTCATTTTTTTTTGCTTCAATCGAGAAGTGATATGAAGTTCGTTTATTGATAATTCCCCACTTTACCCCGGTTCCACTAATTTATGGAGACGGCGACCTACTCTCCGGAAAAAGATCAGCGTAGATAGTTAGAACAACTGCCAATCAGTGTTATGAATTGTTAGTGGCTTTCGATGTCAGTGATCTTCCGTTTGAGTGTATGCAACTGATGCTGCAATGATGTGTAGGTTTTGCGCTGGTACTTTTTTTGTGTGCACTCCACGTGACTTTGTAACGAGACATGGTTTCAGCAGCAGTAGCAGCTGAGCCAACTGCCACAGGTAGGTTCGGCATGTGGCAACAACAAGAGCTGGGCGCAAGAAAAAAAAAGAGCTTGTACGTGGCAATGAGTTAACCTCTTGGGAGGTGGGGGTGAGGCAATGGAAATGCATTAAGCACCATTCTTTTCTTCAATATAGGCGAGACCGTTTTTTTTCTCCATCGCTCCCTGCCTTCTGCTTGCATAGTTCAAAAAGCGGTGGGCCGAGCGCCAAGTGATACAATGTTGCGGAATGTTAGAGTGAAGAAAATCCCCCTCCCCAACCTTAATGAAGCAACAACTATTCACGTATGACAAATTATTTTGCCTTTTGCCTCCGTTTTCTCCTCTGATTGTTGCTGATGAAGAAGGCGTCGTCGTCAAGGTGGACGCTCCTATTCCGGCCCTCATGCATTTTTCAAACACCGCCCAGCGACGTTAATCCCTGCAACACGTTGAAGAACACTAGTGTGCACCTATTTTAATGAACTGTGTCTCGTCGCGAGCATTTGTAATGACTTGAACCTGACACAAGAAGTTGCAGCACGTTTCTAAACAGCTCTATTCATTACGGCAGCGCATGGCGTGACGCTAAATGACGTGATGACAAATGGATGCTGCTGGACAAATGAACTACATTCAAGTTATTCTGTGCATTTCACGACCGACAGGTTTGAGCGATTGAAGTTGCTACATTCTTGCCCTTCAAATGGCGGTATGACAGAGTGACAAGATTCTTTTCTTATGAACCAGATGTTTTGGGACCTGTTGTAATTTAAAAGTGGAGTATTTATAAATATATAACTTTCTTTAAAGTATTCAGTACTCCAGAGTCCTGCATTTTTTAATTTTCTTTTTAGTATTATAATTTTTTTAAATAGAAAGACTATTTAAAACGAAATTATGGGAGATCAAGATAAATAAGGTTCTGAACAGGAATTGGCTCATGTAGCATTATTATCTCTACATATCCCTTCTCATAAATAATTGTCAGAATTAGTGGAGGTTTGGTAAAAGTCTCAGTGTAAATGCAGGACCCTCCAAAAAAAAAAAATATTTTTGAAGATCTGGCAATCCTGTCTTAAGCTATGGTCACTGAAATGATATTTATGTACTTTTTTTTTTAGGCCGGATCCCACCTAACTGTACGTACACATTGTCCGGATCCATCATCCGACCTATTTTTGTATAAGACATTCCAAACAAGTTCAAAAGTTCGACGATCAGGCAACTCTGTCTAATGTTATGACCACTTAAGTAATATTTATATTTGTTTTGCTCCACTTCCATTACCAAAAATTATCGATGCGTCACTACTACCGTTGGTAATCTCTGTATTTATATCATACGAGCCTGAAATTTCGAAAGTCTAGCAACCCTGTCTCAAGTTTATTTTTTATTTATTTATTTATTCATGTAACGTAAGATAAAATCTTTTTAATTGTTACAATTTGTGTGCTTGCGTGATTCAATAAAACTATTTAACACAGTGATAGGTTCTCTTAAACTAATTAATTATTCGTGTTGTTAAGGTAGGTGAGCAAATCATGTTTGAAAGTATATTTAGATATAACGAGTTTAATACTGGTTGGTAAGCTGTTCCAATTTACAATGCCTCTAGCAAAGAATGATTGGCTGTAGTAAAAGGAGTTATGATTTGGAATAACGTAATTTTGGGTTCTTGTGTTACGAAAGGGAATCAATTTTTCATAAAGATAATGGGGTAATCTTGATCTAATGATTCTATGAAGAAGAACGCAAGAACGAAATTTACAGAATTTTGAGAAATTGCATCCAATGAGATTCGCTTGTAGGTGGGAGACTCGAGAATATCTATTCAAGTTGTAAACATATCGAACGCACGCATTTAAGAGCGAGTTTTTCACCGATGTGAAACAGGTCGTATCGAGGTGCTCCGATTTGGATGAAACTTTCAGCGTTTGTTTGTCTATGCATGAGATGAACTCATGCCAAATATGAGCCCTCTACGACAAAGGGAGGTGGGGTAAAACGGGCATTGAAGTTTGAGGTCCAAAACACATGAAAAATCTTAAAATTGCTCCCATTTCCGTAAAACTTCATCAATTCCAACTCTCTTAGATGCATTCGAAAGGTCTTTTGAAGCTCTTCAAAATGTGCTATAGACATCCAGGATTGGTTTGACTTTTTCTCATAGCTTTTGCAAATTACTGTTAAAAATTGATTTTTTTAAAACCTTAATAACTTTTGGCAACAGCCTCCAACACCCATACTCCCATAGGTCAAAAGTTAGGGAATTTCATGGACTATAAGCCTATGGTATTAACTTTTTGGCCAATCGCAGTTTTTCTCATAGTTTTTCGATTTTTCTAGAACAAACATTTTACAACGTTAGTTTTTGCCCTGAGAATGCCCGTTTTTTTTTTGCCCTGAGTATGGGTGTTGGAGGCTGTTGCCAAAAGTTATTAAGGTTTTAAAAAAATCAATTTTTAACAGTAATTTGCAAAAGCTATGAGAAAAAGTCAAACCAATCCTGGATGTCTATAGCACATTTTGAAGAGCTTCAAAAGACCTTTCGAATGCATCTAAGAGAGTTGGAATTGATGAAGTTTTACGGAAATGCGAGCAATTTTAAGAATTTTCATGTGTTTTGGACCTCAAACTTCAATGCCCGTTTTACCCCACTTCCCTTTGTCGTAGAGGGCTCATATTTGGCATGAGTTCATCTCATGCATAGACAAACAAACGCTGAAAGTTTCATCCAAATCGGAGCAACTCGATACGACCTCTAGAACAAACCGAGCAGAATCTACAAATACTGCCTCTTAATGCAATACGAAGTCTGTCCAACGAAGCGCCCAGCGCGTTAGAATATATGAAATCGGAATATATAAAGTGCGGGAAGATCAACGTTTTGAAAAGTTTTAATTTAATAGCTGTATCTAAATGTTTAGTTCTCATGTTTCATTGTTTCAGAGCTATATAAATTTTTCTGAGAATTAATTTGAGCATCCCATGCCAAGTTATTTTTAAATATAACACCAAGGTATTTTTTTTTTTTTTGAATTAAATATACTTTATTGAATCATTCTTATAATAATTACATTTGGTTTACATAATAAGTGGTCAGCTGTGGCTCTTCAGCTTTAGTTTGCTTTTCGTGATTTAAACACTGTTCATTTTCTTAACTTTAAAAGTATATGATTTATCATTTTTGTAACACTAGGTACAATGAGGAAAAAAAAAATGTTAAGAAAACCTAACCTAACCTAAAACTAACTTAAACTTACAATAAACTAAACCAATCCTTGAATCAAGGGGTATTCAGATATAGCACATTTTTCCCTGAATTTCAAACATTTTTCTTGAATCTTCTGATCCAACATTTTTACTTCTGCTAATTCATGAACCTCACTTGATCTTGTCCAGCCAGGAACATTCAAAACCATTTTGAGTACCTTGTTTTGGACACGCTGGAGCTTCAATTTATGAGTTCTAGCGCAACACTCCCAAACAGGTACTGCATACTCAATAACGGGGTAAATTATTTGTTTGTAAACTGCTAACTTATTTTTCAAAGATAGCTTTGATTTTCTGTTAATCAAAGGATACAAACACCTGATGAGAATGCTGCACTTGTTCAATATTTTGTCAACATGCTGTCGAAACAAAAGTTTCGAGTCAAGTATGAGACCTAAATAGACAACTTCTTTTGACCAGGGTATCGAAACATCATTCATTTTAATCAAAACATCATCCTTTGGGACAAATCGGGCCGATTTGGAAAGTGGAAAATGATGGTTTGAGTTTTGGCTGCATTTATGCGAATTTTCCAGTCGCCAAAGTATTCGGAAAGAACGTCAAGACCCTTTTGAAGACGGCCAACTAAATATCTGGTTATTTTACCCTTATAAATAACGGCAGTGTCATCAGCAAAAAGTGACAACACACCATTACCAGGAAGAGTAGGCAAATCAGATGTAAAAATATTATACAGAAGTGGGCCAAGAATACTTCCTTGGGGAACCCCAGCATCAATGTTGAATAATCCAGAAGCAATCCCATTCAGAAAAACCTTGAACGATCTCTCCGAAAGATAGTGCTGGATAATTTTGATAAGATACATTGGAAAACCGTATGAATACAGTTTATGTATCAAACCATCATGCCAAACATTGTCAAAAGCCTTCTCAACATCCAACAAAGCCATAGCAGTTGATTTAGACTCAAGCTTGTTCTGCTTGATGATTTTAGTAACTCTCGTAAGCTGATGAGCAGTATTATGACCCTTTCGGAAGCCAAACTGCTCGTTCAAAATTATATTATTATCGTTGGTAAAATCCAAAAGCCTTGAATAGATGACCTTCTCAAAGAGTTTGGACAGACTACTCAAAAGACTAATGGGACGATAACTTGTTGGCGATGTATAACACCAAGGTTGTTCGCTTCAACTACAAAGTTTATCACTATTCCATTCATTTTTATAATGGGTGTTTCGGGTGTTTCCCTCTGGTTGTGAATTAACAAAGCTTTCGTTTTTGAAGGATTAATGGGAAGTAGATTAGATACCGACCAATTTATCACTTGTTCTAGGTCGTAGTTTATATTTTCGCAAACTACACTCATGTTTAAATTTGGAGCTACACAGTAATAAATTTGTACATCGTCAGCAAATAAATGCACTGAACAGTGACGCAATACAAGTGGTAAATCATTGATAAAGAGAGAGAATAAAAGGGGACCTAGTATGGAACCTTGAGGAACCCCAGATTCACAGAGTATAAAAGGTGAAAAAGTGCTATTGGAGAAAACAGACTGATACCTATCTTTTAAATAACTTTCAATTAACTTTGCGGCTGAGTCAGAAAAATTGTAACGAGAAATTAATTTATTGATAAGTCTAGCATGCGAAACTCTATCGAACGCTTTGGCAAAATCGATCAATAAGAGAATAGCGACACCTTTCTTATCGATTGCGAGCGCAACATCATCATGAACTTTCATGAGAGCTGTTTCAGTGCTGTGGTTTTTGCGAAAGCCAGATTGAAATGGATGCAAGTAATTCATATCAGCAATGAATTGTGAGATTTGATCTTTAATTATCTTCTCAAAAGCTTTAGATAGAACGCTTAGCAAGCTTATTGGGCGCAAATTCATAATATCCGAGCTTCCTCTTTTCTTAAGAATTGGAATAACTTTCACGCGTTTCCATTGAGATGGGAATTTAGATGTAGAAATTATTGTATTGAATAAATGATGGATGAAAGGCAATGCTAGTCGTAAGACGGTTTGAAGAAATTTAAGGGGAAGAAGGTCAAGTCAAACCCAAATTTTCAGTTTTATTGTTTATGTATTCATTGAAATTATTTTCTAAACTAAGTAAAACAACTTTTAATTACATTACAGGCTTATCCGAATACAAATTAGAGCGTTTTAAAATGCTTGACTTGGAGAATTTCACCAAATAAACTAAAGAATGACAAAGAAAATCATAGAATATTCTCTTAAAGTAATATATCACATTTTTTATTATACTAGAGATATACGCAATTTCGCAAAATTAATAACAAATATCTCCAAAATCCTAGTAATATTGAATATTTTTAAAATTTAAATTCAACCCTAGCATAATTGTATACTAATATGTCTACACGGCTTTATTGAAAAATGTATGCTTTGAATGATTTCATTTGGATTTCATTAAAAAAAATTGTTAAGATCTGCAGAATGGCTCAGTTCAAAAGAATCAAATTTTGAATTGTTATTTACTAAAACTTGAATCTCATGAGGTAATTCTAGTTCAAATTTTTAAATTCCGGTTTTCCTCATCGATTTCACTTTTCTCTCGGGACTGATTTACCTCTTCCAGCTGACGGTATCTTTTAAACGGGTTGTAAACACCCCGCCAGGCTTAAACTAGGTTGGAAGGCCTCTCAGAACAACTCTCAGAACCCGCAGACATCAGGAAATCGTAAAACAAGGATCTAATCTTAACCATGCGCCCCAAAGCTAATGGTAATGTTATAAGCTTAGACGACGATCATAATTTGAGCTTAGCTCTCTAGAAACTCCACCAAGTCCTTGGCTGTGTTGTGGACCTTTTGTTCTAAAGTTTTTTTTGTCTACTTCTTGTTACTCCTCTCCCCTGTAAAACCTGTTTCCTCTAATCACGGCCGATTCAAACTAATAGTGTAGAGGAGAAGCACACACCAAAAAAAAAAGCAAACGAGTCTTTTGATTGAGTATTAATTATAGAACCTTTGCTCGTTCGTTGCCCCTTCTTCTTCGTCCCACTTCACCCCGAGGCCTTCACTTACTTCTTCTTTTGGAGGAGCCCAAACTTCGTCACGTGTGTTCACGCACCCAGTCCGATCTGGTCTGGTCTGTGTTGTTGCCTTTTATTTTTAATTTATTTCCAATTATTGCTTTATGAGATTACACGTCCTATTCGGCTTGGCTTGTTTCCATCTTTCGGTTTTTTTCCACCCAGTTTTTTTTTTGGTTTGTAAACGCCCTTTGAAAACTTGAAAGAATCTTATCGATTCTCACTCTTTTCGGCTTAATCGATTTAATCAAAATTCTTGTTGGTTCTCTTTTTCTCTAGTTTGTTTCGAACGACTTCTTTTGAAAACAGGTGAAGGATTTTGGAGCGATTGAGTTTCCCTTTCTGGCACACAAATGCTGCGATGAATGGAAAATGCTTCCAGGCTTACAAAATCCAACAAACTTAACAAAATTAGTAATTGTTCCTTTCAGAACAAACAGTATGTAAAAAAAGTATTTACACCCCTTGGGCACAATGCACATTTCGTGATGAAACATGTAAACAATTCAATGTTTGACAGAAACCTAGTACTACGTTTTGTTCAGAAACTCATGCCGAACATTTTGCTACAAAAAGCTCATGAAAAGATGATTTCTATAAAAAGTTATATAACGAATACTATCACAAAAATCAAAAATGGTGCAAAAAAAGTTTGTACACCTTTCGAAAAATTAACATAAATAAAGTTATTTGTTGACAAATCACCATAAATCCAGTCTCCCAACTCCAAATAGGCATCCTTAATTGATTAAAAAAATAATTAGGATTGAATATAAAGTTTAATAACTACTTAGTATAAAAGTTTATATAACTCTGGAAATTCTATATAAAACTTATCTTAACTTAATTTCGCAAAATTTTAATTTAACTAAATGTCAATATATTACCATAGAATTGCTAAACAAAAATTTTGGAGTGGGTATAACACCGTTTTGGGGGTCTTTGTATCGATAGAATTGATTTTTCGTTGGAATTTCGTACCAACCCGGAATAACGTCGTCGGTAAATCCGTATGCATCCGAACCGGTCCACGATTCACAAGTCAACCTATGTGGCATCGGAATGGGCGTAAATTTTCCGATCTTTTGATACCCAAATATCTAGGTTTTCTATAAAACCCACGTTTTTAAATACCTAGGTAAAATGTTGTTATGGTTTCCTTTGAGCAACCTGCCAAAAATGTATGGAATTTCGAAATTTTTGTTCTCGTGGATCAAATTTACTTTTTGATTTTGAATAACGTACCAAGGCATTTGAACACTTTGTTCGTGGTTCCCATTTTCATGAACGCTTGTTCACAATTTTGGGAACCCTTTTTTTCTCCGTGTGTACACCAATATTTCCTATAACAATGTTTTCAGCTGAAACATATATCATACCTTTAGAAACAAGCGAACTTAACGAAAATATTAAATTAAAGGGGAATTTTTAAGCATCAGCGCCTTAAGATATCAACAAATTTACCATAGTTTTGGGATGATACTTAAAAAGAAAAAATCAACAGCCTTGAATTCAAGATGGTAGAAATTAAAAATATTGTTACATACTTTTACTTACAAAACTAGCGATAACAATGATAAAATCCATATAAAACATACCTGAAACGAAAAAAAATCAATGATTAGTCTTCGATATAAACACTTAAGTTTCCAGTTTTGTTTGCATGGATTCTATCCGTGTTGAAATACATTTATTACCCGTTTATATCTTGTTAATTTGTACGGGATTTCCATCTTTTTCGCAAGCTTGGTAGTTTAGGTGACAGAATTAATCCCGGTAGCGTAAATGTAAAGTCCAATGTAAACAATGAAAGTAACTTATCTTAAATACAAGACGCAAGTTGATCAACACCGCCAAGGCCGCCATGTACTCGGCTACCTGTCACCGCGTCCTTGTCGAACTTGTTCAATGATCTTGTTTTGTCCAGCGCTATTGTGTCTACCACCTCCGCCATACGGAGCTGATCGAAATCTGAGTGGTATCAAGTCGCCAAAGTCGGTGTAAAAATTGACACATGACTAAACGACCGCTTAGCCGTAACGGGACTTGCCTTCCAACCACCCCTGGCAATCGGAACCGGTCCGTCCCGCGGCCCAGCCTGGAGGCCAACAGTAGGCGCGACACTATACACTATCGCGGCCACCACCAGACGACTCCTCCGGCCCCGGAGAACCCGAGTCCGAGGGAGGATCTGGAACCGATTGGCTTCGGCTTTCGCGCGCGCGGTTCGCGCTTGATTGGAAATTCAAATTTCTTTCTAATTTATGATTTTACCATTCCACCACCCTGCGAGGTCTGTGTTATGAACACGCTCACGTTCTCTTTCAACGAGACACTCCGAGACCGTCCGGGCGAGGTTGCTTCGTGGGCCGGGTCGAGGGTCTGGTGAAGTAATTTCGGAATCGCCTGTGCCATGAATGCCGGTTTTCAGCTGCGCGCCGGAATATGGTGAGTAGTGTGTCTCTTTCGAAACAAATCGTGTGTGAAAAATGTGTGTGTGTGTGTGTGTGTGTGTGTGTGTGTGTGTGTGTGTGTGCACGCCCTGCCAGACACGAGGAGAAACTGCCGTCTGCTAGCGATTTCCTAACACTTGGCACAGGTTTCCTGAAACCTACACGGCATTACATACAAATTGACGCAGTTATTTCACAGCATTTAATAAATGGGATATCACAAGTTTAAATTCAAATCGACCTATGAAAAAAGACCAAAATAAGACTATAAGTAGATTTTATACGTTTAATTTCATTTCATTTCATTTATTTCGTTGTTAAGCATTGCATGTGTGAAGTTACTATCCTAAGCTGAAATCTACTGAAAAAAAAATTACAAAATAACCTTCTAAATAGATTTTATACGATTCAACATACATATAGCAATTGAGTCTGAATGAAAAAACAGCTTCCTTACTGTTTTTGAAATATCACTTGAATGCACGGAAACATTCTGACCATCTTAAGGGGTTACATACATGTAAATCAACAAAAATCTAAGAGGTTGGTTTGGGCACACACTTAAACTATTTTAAATTATGTTTTAAGGGCTTGATGCACATTTTCAACTGATATCAAAATACATTTGAAGGGGTGTACCCCATTTGGCATAATGGACATTTGGCATAACGGGTTTTCAAGGAGGACGTTTGGCATAATGGACGTTTGGCATAATTGGTCCAAGACATCAGGGACGTTTGGCATAATGGACATTTGGCATAATGGACGTTTGGCATAACTCGTTCAAAAACCATCAAGGACGTTTGGCATAATGGACATTTGGCATAATGGACGTTTGGCATAATTATTGCTAGCTTTTTTGTTTTGTTAAATTAGTATTTATTTTTTGTAAAGAATAATAATTTATAACTTTTGTTTCATATTTTCTAAACAGATAATTTTGCTTTAAAAGATGTTTTTTTCTTTAAGAAATTAAGTATCTATTTTCTTTCAATGGATGTAATTTTTTCCCTTTTTGGAATATTCCTCAATAAAGCTTTAAAATGCATTTTTTTCATAAATTTATTTTTAAAAAAAATAAAAAGTGTCTACATAATAAAAACATTTTTCTCCTTTTGAAATTCTGTGCAGCTATTATTGTATTAAATTTTTCCTTCTTTTATTTTAAATTCAAGCAAAGAGATGTATGTTTTGACAACAAAGAGATGTATGTTTTGACAAAGAGATGTATGTTTTGACAGTCCTTAAATATTTTGCAATGAAGATTTTATACTATTTTCCATTTTCCCTCCTTTTTTGAATTCAACCTAAAAATTTATGTACATTTTGCTCTTCTTTAAAAAAATGCAATAAATATTTTTAAAGCAATATTCCTCTTTTATTTTGAAACTAAAAAAGATAAAATCTCTCAAAAGATGTGCAGTTTTTGTTTTTTTTTTTTTCAATATTTTGCAATTATTGTTTTTTATGCAATTTTCCCTTCTTACATTTAAGGGACGTACATTTTTCTTTCTTCAAATATTTGGAAAATGAGTTGTTATGAAATTATCCCTTCCTCGATCCCTTCTTTTATTTTAAATTCAGCTTTTAGAAGGGAAAATCTCTAAAAATAATACTTTTTGAATATTTGACAATTGAGTTTGTTTATGAAATTTTCCCTTCTTTTATATAAAATTCAACTTATAGAAGGAAAAATCTCTTTATGTTTTATTATGTTTTGAACAATTATTCCTTCTTTAAGATAAGTTTTAAATAAATACAAGAAGGGAAAATTGCATAAAAATCGAAAAATGCAAAACAATTAATTTCATTAATTAAAACAGTAAATCTTTAACAAGGGTCATACATCGATATATGACTATTCTTGTGTCACCAAGCTGTTGTGGCCAAGGCAGTTTAGTCATTTAGTTATTCTATTAAAGGTCCCTGGTTCAATTCCCATAGACAACACTTTTTGTTTTGAAGGATGAACTTTTTCTTAAAATGGACTCGAGGGTATAATTCTCTCGGTCATCTAGAACTGTGTTCTCTGTATCTGTAAATCTTACCGCTACTCGTGTCGGACGAGTGCTGCCCAGTTCTGGGTGTTCTTTAGAATTAATTCGAAAAAAAGAAGGCAAAAATGTGGATTTATTTAGAGATTTTCCTTCTTCAAGTTAAATGATGATCAAAATAAGGGAAAATTACATTGTAACAGCTCAATTGTCGAAGATTTGAAGAGGTTTTTTCATTTATAAGTTGAATTTCATATAGGGAAAGAAAAGGAAAATTTTATTCAAAAATATTATTGCTAATTATATTGAAAGGGGAAAGATGTAAAGATAACAAGAGATATTTCCTTCTTTAAACTAAATTTTCAATAAAAATATCAAAATTTCATTTAAAAGATTTTTTGTGAATTATTCAAAATATAGAGATACCTAATTTTTCGAAAAAATAATAATAATCGAAAAAATAATAATAATCTCTTAATAATTATGCCCAACGCCCATTATGCCAAACGTCCAAAATGATTTTTGAACGAGTTATGCTAAACGTCCATTATGCCAAATGTCCATTATGCCAAACGTCCTTGATGGTTTTTGAACGAGTTATGCCAAACGTCCATTATGCCAAATGTCCATTATGCCAAACGTCCCTGATGTCTTGGACCAATTATGCCAAATGTCCATTATGCCAAACGTCCTTCTTGAAAACCCGTTATGCCAAATGTCCATTATGCCAAATGGGGTACACCCCATTTGAAGATATTTGGTTGTATCATTTCCGAGATATAGCCATTTTAAGTTAGCAGTTTCAAAAAACGGGTGCCACGATATCTCCACACTGCTTTGACCAAATCGCCTCAAAATTTTGGTGAAGCCTCGTTAAACCGGTCCTGTGTGCATGACAAAGCCCGATTTTCAAAAAAAATGTTTGAAAAAAAGATTAAAATATGTTTTTGTTTTTCATATAAAAATCACCAGTTTAAGATTTTTGTAATTTTTTAAAAAGCAAAACATCAAAATCGGGCTTCGTCATGCTCACGGAATATGTCTTAAGAGTCTTCACCCCAAATTTCAGCCAATTTGGTCCATCCCATCCCGAGATATCGTGGCACCCGTAAATCAACTCGGAGTTCAGAGAAAAAACGTTCACAAAGTTCGACAGTTCGCTTTGCGCATGGCAAAATTTTTAACGTAAATCGTCTCTTACTCAGTTTAATCATGAAATATCTTTATGAAACTTTCAGGAGTGATTGAAAATCTTCTTTTTAGTGGAATTATTAAATTTTCTGAAATATGACATTTTTGAATTTCTACATGTATGTAACCCCTTAACTTAATTTAAAAATCTGGCTTTCAAATGTCCCTTCAGGGTTTTTGCAGATTCGAAATAGTAGTTTATGCAACAAGTTGCAAAAAGAGGATTTTTTCAGCATGAGTCGTACATTTATCCAACGAGGTTCACCGAGTTGGATAAATACGAAGAGTGCTGAAAAAATCATGTTTTGCAACGAGTTCCATACAACACTTTTTGCAATTCCAAAAAACACACACTGAGTGAAATTTTACGTCAAATTTTCATGTATTTTGTCAATAGATCGTTTAAATCAAAAAAATGTTGAAAAGTGTTACTTTTCGAAACAAGTGCTGAAAAGTTCAACTTTTCAGCATCCACTTCAGTGCTGAAAAGTAGAACTTTTCAGCATTTGTTTTGAAATGTATTTCTATTCGATTCTGTTATTTTTAGTAGATAAAATGAGGCTGTTTCGTCACGCGAGAATGACAGGAAAAGTAGGAAGTTTCAAGACGGAATTGCAAAAATAATTTTAAATGCACTTTCCTGCGTGTGAAATCATATTTAGCATGTCTGGAACCGATCAAAGATATTTTGATTTTTTGTGAAATCTGTTGTACAGTATCGTAAAAAGCTTTTTCTTTCGGCGAAAAAAAATTTCGTCAGTACTAAGATAATTTGAAAACTAATAATTGCAAAACAATCGAACAGCAGTGAAATGCATTTTAAAACACCTATTGTAATTGCAAGTTAAAACTAATTTCATTTTTTTTTTTGTTGCGTTGTTAGACAAAAAATACAATTAAAACCTGCCAAAAGAAGCATTTCTCGTCACAATTTAGCCAACTTGAACCGGGCGTAATGACGGTAATAAAAACAATCTCAAACCCAAACAGGTACTTAAACAAACAGCTGTCTTCATCAAATTTGCAGTTTTCCCATGTCCCCACGAAGAGTGCGGTACATGAAAAGTTGCATTGAAAGCGAAAAAAAATACTCCAACAAAAGACCAAGTTTCACTTTCAAAGCCACACGCGCAG
The DNA here is from genome assembly GCF_015732765.1 of Culex quinquefasciatus. Lineage (NCBI taxonomy): Eukaryota > Metazoa > Arthropoda > Insecta > Diptera > Culicidae > Culex > Culex quinquefasciatus. The sequence continues at coordinate 118,248,101 of NC_051862.1, forward strand.
GCCACCAGCACTGTTGTGGAATCGCATTCGCAGGTTTGGCAAAGACCTCGTAAAGTCAGCTGTGCTGCCCTCACCGGTGGTGACCCCTCACGCCACGTGCAAAATCAGCTCTTACTGTGGGTAATGTCTGCGTTCGTGTGTCCATGAAAGTGAAATAAAACCAAAAGTATCATTCATGGCTAGGTTGAAAGGAGAAATGAAAAAAAGTAAAACAGGTATAATTACTTAGTCAAATTTGATCCAGATAAGCAAACTGAAAAAGAAGTTTCGAGCGAACTTTTACTGTCTCGCGAGTGCTGGGTGGAGAAGCGGGGAGCTTATTTCGTTGTGCAACGGCTCTGGGACAAATTGTCAGTTCATTGTACGCTATGGGAAACGACTCCACACTCGAAACGGCGACGGCGCCAGCTCGATTTCCATAAATGGTGAACGGCCGCCCTCCGACAAGTGGAACTCGCGTGTGAGTTGGAGAGGAACCACCTTCGCGAGTCGATAAGCCAACTGCCAGCCAGCCACCCAGCGAAGGGTTGATCCAGTTTGATAGTCGACCAATTACTCAACAACTGATAGTAGTGCATCAGTGAATGACGCTGGCCCGTTCACGGTCGAACGGACTCGACACGCTTACGGCCCCCTTGCTCAATGGCTTCACTGGGGGGCGATTAAAACAGGTGCAAATACACTTGATTTATTGTGCCGGCTTTATTGACCACTTTCGAGTGGCGGCATTGGATGTTAACTAGTGCTAGTGATTGCTTAACGCAAGCTAATCAATGAAAACTTTTTAGATTTGATAACAATTTGAAAGGACTTGGCACTTTGAAAAATAAATTACAAAAGGGTTCTAGGTAGTTTCTATCTCGAGAAGGCATTTTCTTCTGATCGATTTGGTGTTTTCGGCAAAGTTGAAGGTTATGCTTAGGAGTATTAGCATTGCATAGCAAAGCACATTACGGGTCTATACCACGCTGTAGCGGGTGCCACAATGGTCAATTCTACTTTCTGTGTGTGTGTGTGTGTGTGTGTGTGTGTGTGTGTGTGTGTGTGTGTGTGTGTGTGTGTGTGTGTGTGTGTGTGTGTGTGTGTGTGTGTGTGTGTGTGTGTGTGTGTGTGTGTGTGTGTGTGTGTGTGTGTGTGTGTGTGTGTGTGTGTGTGTGTGTGTGTGTGTGTGTGTGTGTGTGTGTGTGTGTGTGTGTGTGTGTGTGTGTGTGTGTGTGTGTGTGTGTGTGTGTGTGTGTGTGTGTGTGTGTGTGTGCAACCAACCAAACGGGACCACGCGGTCGCTTCTTACAAATTGAGTTGTTTCCATGTATTTTAGATTTTAAATCCTATACATGCAAATGACTCGCATAGGCATTTGGTAGGTGTTAGCTCTGCCGAGCTTCGGTGGTCCATTTCTACGCAGGCTAGCCGTGCGCGAGGTACTTCAGCTTGAATTGACAAGCCCCGCCCTAAAGAACGTTGGCATCAATCGGATTCAAACGTTATTTAGCACTTCCGAGTCCTTGTCAAATGGACAAAGACCCAGCACGTATATAGTTTGTAGTAGTAGTATTCCTAATTCTACCAATCCAAAGGACGGGGGATCGAACCCCGGTTCGAGCGTTTCGTGTTTCGTTCAGGTTAAGAGTTTCAAAAATTCATATTTCCTGGTATTTCTCGTTTGGAGCAGATGGGAATCGAACCCAGGATCATTCGCTTAAAAAGCGAACACCGTAACCAGTCAGTCACGGCTGCTCCATCACAATGGTCAATTCTATTTTCTTAGACAATTTGTTTGTTGCCTGGTACAAACATAAATATCCGAGAACGTGAATACCGGTCTCTATATTAGAATATTTCAACAAAAAATCTCAGATTATGGCAAACCGAGGTTCTCACTGTAGAGCATTCCCATAGGGACTCTCATGCCAAATATGAGCGCATTTGGTTGAGAATTGGCCTTTCCCCATCGAATTGAAATTTACATAGAAATTGATATTCCAGAAGGAATTAGGTAGGGTTGTCTATTCAGCCCCCAAGGTGCGGAATAGATCGACGTCCGGTTTCTCCAAAATCAACGATTCACTCTCCAAAAGCATTGCGGACGTTTCGAAACCCGGACGCTTCATCTTGTTTTATCAATTATTTGGATATAAGTTCGCATAATTAGTGTCAAAACTGTGTTATTTGATAAATTCAAACATCAACTTTCATTTTTAATATGTTTGGACGCTGTAGCCAATGCTTGAATAATTAAAACAAAAAAAACATGAGTATACCAAAACTGTGAAACATTTCGCTGAAATATTTCATAGGCGTTCAACGCACCGGGAAGGCAAAGCAGAAATTTATGATTCCTTTAAATTTTAGCAATTGTTTTATACAAAATATCGATTGTTTTGATATTACCAGCTTATTTGAGACTTTAAGAATGCCATTCACATAAATTTCAGTCCAAATTTCCAAATTTAAAGCACAACAAGTCATTTTAATTTTGAAATTCTGATGAAAAATGGTCTAACCATATTTTGCATGCCTTCTCTTAAAATTTACTGATTGTACTACATCCTAATAATATTTCTTCATTTCAATTTTACAATACAAAATGATATGCTACTAAGTGTCCGGATTTCGAATCATGACGTTAGAATAGTTGAAGTTCTTATAGAAACAGCAATAATCATAATTTTCTTACATAAATAAATATTTCTGAGACAAAACTTCAGTGTGGCGTCGTGGTTTTTAGGGGAAATCTACCCATTTTAATCCTAATAAGCGGTCGAGTTTGAATGATGCTGGATAATCTAGAGTCTCCCTTGAATTTTACTAAAACCAAGTACACCAACGAGTAGAGCAAGTTTTTGTGAACATTTCTGTTTATTTTCACTTTCACTAAAAGTTATTCTATTTCTTTACCAAGCATTTAACAAAAAAAAATCCCAAGGGTATTCTAATCGAGGCGAATGCATTGGGCCACGCCCATTTTTCTAATAACGGCTTAGTTCTTTTTTCTTGCAACACTCTGTCGAGTGTTGCCATTTGCGCTGACAGTTCAAACGAACACTCACGAAAAGTGGCATTTATAGGGAAAGTTTCCTGGCATCGCTGACTGTGCTGCTGGTGGTGTTGACGGCCAGCCTTTGTTCTTTTTTGCCTTCGTCTCTCGCTCGGTTTTCTTCAGCCTTCGATTGGAATGCAAAGTGAAAATTGAAACGTCAAACGACTTGGCGCGTTTGTTTTTGATGGCGCTTGCTAATTTATTACATTTTTCGGGATTATTCTTCAAGTGAGTGCCTTACTAATGATCAAAAGAACATGTTGCCGGTAGTTGGAAGCAATTTCATATCTTAAGCGCCGTGAAAAAGTAAGCGAAAGTGAAAAGTTAATTTTGGCGATATTCATTAAGCGTTTGAGGGATTCTCGTGTGTGTCACTGTGTGTGCCAACAAAATGATGAGAAGTGGTCTCGCAAAATACAAATTATGATCAAAAGTGCATTAAATGTGATCTTTTTGGCCAGTAAGTGGTATACATTTGCGTGCTTACTCGAGGCGGTGCTGTTGCTGGTATGTTTATAGCCCAAATAGTATTTTTGGAGCTTTAATCGAGCATCAAACTCTCCATATGACGAAGATAGGTGTTTGATTGGAAAGGGTAGATTTCCCCTACAATGCGATTTATTTTGAATAAAAATACCAAAAAGAGTCACAGGTGGATTAAGTCCCTTCATATGGGAAACTCACAAATTTTGGAAACTTTAACACTTAAAATTGTACATCACACAAAACTATGTTTCATTGGCAACAAACGTGTGTGTAATCTTTTGCTCGTGTATGCGTAAACCGCATGACTCATTCGTGATCTATCTCAATGTGAGTGCGCGCAACTTTCATATACGAAGCGCGTTCCGACTGGCGACGATTTATTGTTATTATTAGATTTTCTCGTATACACGTCGGCTCATTTTGGAGTACGAAAGCACGCGTCTCTCCGGTACAAACATATTCCGACAGCGCTCGATCAACAGTCGACAAACCGTCTATCCCATGCATGCATGCATTCACAAAACCGCAACCAGCCAGCAGGGAGACCCAAAACTGGTTTGCAACTTCGACTGTGTCGTGGAACACCTCCATTCGTGTGGTGCCTAATCGGTGACCGGGATAAAAGTGTTATTAAAAATTTAATACCCGAGTTTCTTTCTGTTTCTCCGGCGAGTGCGACTTTTAACGATTGGTAGCTCGCATTGCTCAGCTTGCCGAGTTCAATTACCTTTCTTTCTTTCTCTCTCTGGCGAGGATCGGATGCTGAGCGAGTTCAAGCCGAGTCAAAAATTGAGGGAGTTGTTCATTTACCGTGTAGTGTCACCGATAAGAAATAGTGTGCCTACCTCACCTCCACTATCTTTGTGGTGATATTACTTTAAACAAGCAAACACGCCACCAATCTGCTCCGCGAGGAAAAGGTGGAGTCCACGCGGACGATGGACGATAGAGCTTGGACAAATATTACGAGACGAGACACTGGAGCTGACTACAAATCATCGACACATGAGAGGATCGAGCAAACCTGAACGCAGCCAGACGAACGGGCCAGGAGGAATCGTGTGCGAGCAGGGTGGAGTTTAGAGGTTGTAATAGGATATCTTCATGCTTCTTTAACACGCTTGCATGGAATCAAGCAACAGGATCACATATTCTAGAATTTGCCTCATATCTACAACAACACCCTCTTTTTTGCGCTGTGAGTTGTTGTTCATAAAAGCTAAGCAGATTCCTTTTCCAGAGTTCCCCCTTTCAGGTAATGCTAAACCAGATCGGATCAACAACACTAATGCTAACACCATGTTCCAAATGGGGATCTGGCGAATGAAGTGATAAAAACTTTGCACATATTGACTACACAGAAAAAAAAACATGGTAATATTACATCTGGGAAGGGGTACATCTTTTATGTCAGAAATTGTGTAATTTTACCTCTGGAAATGTGTAATTTTACCACTTTTTTGGTGTAATGTCACTTTTTCTGTCTAAATTGAGGTAAAATAACATCATAAAAGAGGTCATATTTAACCTTCCAAAATTACAGCTTCCAAATTTACATAATTTTTTACTGTGTAACTTTGGATACGTCATATACGAATCGGCACTGTCGTGCTTTCTTGTTGCATGTTGTGTTTTGGATTAAATTACTTGCCTGTATTTACAGTTTCTTATACAATTTTAGAAATGTAAAAATCTACTAAAATTATAATATTTCTCATGATCGCATAAACGTATGCAAAAACAGCAAGCTCAGAAGTTCCACTCATAAGGCTACGTGTTATGGGTTCACGGAAAAAACTGGATTTCCTCCAGTTTTCTAGGATAAAGTACTGAATATTTTTAGTTTTACTGAAAGAGCTTACGATTTTGCTTTAAAACTGCATCAATAATTTAAATTTGCATTAAAATGAAACAACATGGAATTTGAACCATTTTTTTACAAAAATAAATAATATCATAACCAGTAACTGGTTGATTACGTACCTTGTTTGTAGTAGATCGTGTGGAACGAAATGAAAAGTGATCTAGGATTTTTCGTCCATCATCACAAGACGGTCTAGGTAAGACTGAATGTGATTTCATTATTTTGTTTTTCATTTTGATACCATTTTAAAATATGGACAAATGTGTTAAATTCGGTGTAAATGATGATTTCTTCAAATTGTTTTCGAGTTTATTAAGCATGTTGTTGATTGTACACAGCAAAAAACCGATGGTTAAATCGCATGCAAAAGCATGCACATCACCTTCGTCAAAATAAACACTTAATATTACACACTGCATGTACATTTTTTGCAAACACAAAAAAAAAGTTGCAACCGACGGGATTCAAACCCAGCCCCAACAGTACGGACTGGTGCCTTAGCCCACTCGGCCATCAGACCGATGCAAAGCTGTTTGGATAAACGGATATATGAGCCTGACATTTCGGTCAAGTAGGTTTCCCATACTGATGGGCTACATATTTCAGGGTGTAAAATCACATAAAATTGCATAAAATAATGCAATATTTATTTTACACCCAGGCCTTTTACACGCAGCTGGATTACTACTTTTTTAGCTGTGTATACTAGCCGTTTGTACTCTGCGTTGCGTTTACTTAACTCCGTACTATTCATTTATCTATATACATGATTGTTCTTTTCGATATCTTATCTAAAGCGGTTTTGTTTATATACTGTGTTGATCTCTGCTAAGATAGCAATCTCGAATGCTCTAAAAATATAAATGCTCTACCCTTTGATAAGATAACCATGCAGCGAAACCTTCTTCAAACGATGTTAATTGTAAGAGCTGACGAATATTATTTACATTTCACAATTGAATTTATAGTTTTGCAATCTCCATGCGTAACGAGTTCTGTACGCAAACTCCGGCAAAACCAACGCCTTGGTGTGGCCTGCCCAGCGAGTTTCGACAGAAGGTTCACAACTTGGGCAATGCCAAGACACCATCAGGCCGGGCCGGTCGGTCCTAATTGAAACTTGTTCCTCGCTGGAAATCTTGTCCCACCATGGCCACATCACATCTTAGTAATAAATGGCTTGTAGTAGAGCGATGAAAGATTGAGATAGTGACTGGCGGCGGTGGTGAGCAACTGCAGCCAAAACACCATCGCTGGCCACAAACCTCGGGCTGGGCTTGTCGACGTCATCGTGTATAGTCCAAGAGGTCGTTAGAAGAGGTGTCCATGCAAACAGCGTTAGGAGTTGACAAGGCACCGTCTGGGGAAACGGGAGGATGTTTGATAGTAAATTAAATTTCTACAACCTGGAGATATGGCCGGGCCTGAGCAAGAAACGTTCATCAACGAAAGTACAATAATTAACGTTACTCCTGGAATAGTACGTGGAGCCTAATAAAATAATCAGCTTGGAACTCCGTTACGACCGGGAAATGTGGGAAGTAGCCAACGGTCACAGTGGCCGACCGTGGCGGCAGTCACGGTCAATAATGGACTGACTGGCTGGCCTGCATCGATTCACAGTGCCTGGGACTGAGAGAAAGGGAGGTCTTGGTCTGGCCTGATGGTCGTCCCCACATGGCCAGAGCGCGCGCGCACCCGGCCAAAGGCGAAAGAAGTTGAGCGGGAAATTTGTAAAGACGATTAATCTTCAGCAAATTTCTATAGCTGATGGCGCCTTTCTTCGAGCGGCGGCAATGGCCCTGTTGTGACCGGAGCCCAGTCCCAGGAGTCGTCCTGCCGATGCACGGACGCGGAACTGTGAACAAATCGATGTAAAAGAAAAAGGGTATGTGCTTTTGGTGGGCACGATTGAGGTCTACTGATTATGTCGATTGTTTTGCACAATTGAGGGCCCGGCCGAGGAAGGAGCGAGCGCGCGCGCAATCGTTTCACACGTTCTTGCAGACAGATTGCTGGATATTATTTCTGCTGGGCTATTTGGCTGAAGGTGGCTGTTTCTAAATTGAAAACGTAAGCTTAACCACTGGATGGTGATTGAAATTTCAGGTACAGAATAAAAGAAGAGAAATATAACTATACTTGATTGTTTTTGTCTTTGACCAAGCTAGTGATTTTCAAGCCAAATGTTTTGAAATTTGGCTGCATGCCTATCACAAAATATCTAAATTTGATAGAACTTTGAAAACTGTACGAAAAATACCAAACATTCTATTTTATTCTATTCTTATTATTATTCCTATTGTTTTGGTGGCAACAAATAATCATATTTTTATAAATAAAAACAAATTAAAATCAAATTCGAGTTAATTATCCTAAAATTTAAATACACCTTATAAAAAGGTGACAAACTCCAGATTTAAAAAAAAATAAAGAAACTTTTTTTCTGAAATTCCGTTGTAAAACTTCTCGCATGACGAAAAAGCCTACTTTTCTCTACTAAAAATAAAAGAATCAAAAATCAATGCTTTTCGATACAAGTGCTGAAAATTTGAACTTTTTAGCACTTGTGTCGAAAAGTTATACTTTTCAATATTGTTTTGATTTTATCAGTGAATTGACACATAGACAATTAACTGAAAGCATTTAATGTTCGAAAAATGTACGACTCGTGCTGAAAAAATCTTCTTTTTGCAACTTGTTCATAAACTACTATTAAAGCACTATTGAAAACATCTTTCTTTTAAAGCCTGCATGGACATTTTGTGGCCTACCCCAGTACATGATTAAAAGTAAAAATAAAAGATAAGTTCAATCGGTTGAATTATATTTGAAAAAATAAATAAATTGAATTCCTTTCAATGTCACCCCGGTTCACGATATTTTAAAGGTGTTAAGGGTTTATTTGATCTCAGAAATACTGGAACAAGTCAATCGAAATTAGATCTTTTGGACGTTATGAACAGGTATGAATGTTTGTCTGTACCTATGCTACGAAACCCTGACTTGGCCACTTTCGTCCCTGGAAATCGATTCTATAGGAACTAAGTTTCTGGTTAACCTGTTCATAAGGCTGGTACAATTTTTTTTTAAAGCCCCCATCTTCTAAGTTGGCCTGAATTATCAGGGGGCAAAACAAATATTTTTTTCAAAAAACTTCAAAATTTCAATGAAAATTTAAGTGCAACCAGATGAAATTAATTCAAAATCCCCTGCGTTTGAAATCATATTTAGCATGTTTGGGTTGATTTAAACAACTTTAAAATTTTTGAACATTTTCGATGTTCAGTCAAATCTTACTTTTTTTTAAAAATTAATGATTGCAGAACAACAACAAGTGTAAAATGCATTTTAAAACACTTTTTGCATTCAAATGTGGAAACAATGGCTTGTTATTTTAATATTTATATTTTTTTGCCCACCCCACCCCCCAAGACCCCGGCCAGACCCGAGGGACAAAAACTTTTATAATTATTTGCATCGGCCTAAGTGATATTAAATTTTGCTATGGATAAATGTATCCGGGCCCGTGGTGTTGAGGTAAGCGTGGTTGCCTCTCACCCAGTTGGCTTGGGTTCGATCCCAGACGGTCCCAGTGGCATTTTTCGAGACGAGATTTGTCTGACCACGCCTTCCATCGGACGGGGAAGTAAATGTTGGCCCCGGTCTAACCTAGATGGTTAGGTCGTTAGCTCAATCTAGGTGTAGGAGTCGTCTCCCTGGATCCTGTCTCGGTGGAGTCGCTGGTAGGCAGTTGGACTAACAATCCAAAGGTCGTCAATTCGAATACCGGGGTGGATGGAAGCCAAGGTGTAAAAAGAGGTTTGCAATTGCCTCAACAATCAAGCCTTCGGAAACCTAGTTTCGAGTAGGAATCTCGCAATCAAGAACGCCAAGGCAATGCTGAAGAGCGAATAATTTGATTTGATTTTTTGATGGATAAATGCATAATAAACTATTCAAGAGGCCAAATTGCCATTTTGGTATAAACATATCGTGCGTCATATCAAACTTCGCTTTGATCGGCACCACGTGAGTGATTTCTGATGTTTAAGAGCGAGTTTTTCACCGATGTGAAACAGGTCGTATCGAGGTGCTCCGATTTGGATGAAACTTTCAGCGTTTGTTTGTCTATACATGAGATGAACTCATGCCAAATATGAGCCCTCTACGACAAAGGGAAGTGGGGTAAAACGGACTTTGAAGTTTGAGGTCCAAAAAACATGAAAAATCTTAAAATTGCTCGCATTTCCGTAAAACTTCATCAATTCCAACTCTCTTAGATGCATTCGAATGGTCTTTTGAAGCCCTTCAAAACGTGCTATAGACATCCAGGATTGGTTTGACTTTTTCTCATAGCTTTTGCAAATTACTGTTAAAAATGGATTTTTTTAAAACCTTAATAACTTTTCCCAACAGCCTCCAACACTCATACTCCCATAGGTCAAAAGTTAGGGAATTTCATGGAATATAAGCCTACGGTATTAACTTTTTGGCCAACCGCAGTTTTTCTCATAGTTTTACGGTTTTTCTAGAACAAACATTTTACAACGTTAGTTTTTGCCCTGTAGGCCGCCATAGCGGCACTTTTTGGTCTCAATTTTGACATATTCGGAATCCTCAGAAAATTTTACATTAGGTTGAGGTGTTGTAATTTTGAATTTGATTGTAAAAAATGCCATTTAGAATCAATTAAAATATTATTTAGCATTTTGTCGGATTAAGGGTAAAACAAGTTTTCGCCTACTTGATACAGCATTTGACGTATTGAGCATAGGGTAAATAAGATCTATTTCTTTTTTCAAAAATGTTTTATTTAATTATTTTTCAAAGCAACATTACAACTCCAATACTTCTAACTTACGTGAAATTGTCCGAGGATTCTGAATATGATAAAATTGAGACCAAAAAGTGCCGCTATGGCGGCCTACATGGCAAAAATCAACGTTGTAAAATGTTTGTTCTAGAAAAACCGTAAAACTATGAGAAAAACTGCGATTGGCCAAAAAGTTAACACCGTAGGCTTATAGTCCATAAAATTCCCTAACTTTTGACCTAAGGGAGTATGGGTGTTGGAGTCTGTTGGGAAAAGTTATTAAGGTTTTAAAAAAATCCATTTTTAACAGTAATTTGCAAAAGCTATGAGAAAAAGTCAAACCAATCCTGGATGTCTATAGCACATTTTGAAGGGCTTCAAAAGACCATTCGAATGCATCTAAGAGAGTTGGAATTGATGAAGTTTTACGGAAATGCGAGCAATTTTAAGATTTTTCATATTTTTTGGACCTCAAACTTCAATGCCCGTTTTATCCCACTTCCCTTTGTCGTAGAGGGCTCATATTTGGCATGAGTTCATCTCATGTATAGACAAACAAACGCTGAAAGTTTCATCCAAATCGGAGCACCTCGATACGACCTCTAGAACAAACCGAGCAGAATATACAAATACTGCCTCTTAATTCGAAATTCAGAACCACCTGAATATAATTTGATCGGTAAGAGCGTATTTCAATTAAAATCCATTTTAATTCCAAAGTTGAATTGTGAAAATGTAAAAACGAAAATGGTTTTTTTTTTCGTATGAAAATCGATTTTCAGATAAGGAAAGTGCTGTAACTGCATTTCACTTGCTGACTGATGGTTCTGACCATTGAAGCCGAGGTGTTTCATCTGATGCGCCTCGATCGGGATGAGTTGCATCTCTCGCGGTCCAGCAAAAGTCCTGTATGCATGTATGTGGGATGCTGTCACCGCGGCTGTCTGGTATGACTTTTTGCACCCGCGCGTCATCCAGTGATGATGGTGGTGATACGAGTTTGCTTCCGCAAGTGAACGACCAACAACCAACACGACTCCCTTCTTTAACCGTCGAGCTGAGGCCGCTCGCTACGACGACGACGGTACAAGTGACTTCTCCGTTCTTCTCTTCTGGAGAAGGCGGCTGATCGCTCGTCCCTTTATGTAGTCGATAATGTTTATTATCGTTATTATTATTATTATTCATACCTTTTCCCGTACATTTGTAATTACTAATTTTTCATATTGGATCCCGTTAGGTTCTGTGTTTTGTGGCCAGATTGGCTAGCACGTATAGAACGACGTGCACAGCCGGTCGTCGATAGGTGATCTTTCGTGGCGGCAAACAGTTACCTTGATGCAGCAGTTCTTCTGTGCATTGCAGTGTACCACCTCATCTCACCTAGCCTCACCTCAAAACAGTCGAGTCGCGGTGATGGTTTCAAAAGTGTTGGATTAGCACATTTCGCCGGCTGCTGTCGAATGCCACCGCGCCACCAGCCTCCACTTTGATCTTCTCGGGCTCGACGCTCTAGCAAGCTGGAAAGAGAGTAGGTGTTGCTGCAGCAGAGTGCATAGAAGGACGCCAAACGACACAGATGCGGAAACGGGGCAAAAAATGTCTTACACATCTTTATAATGCTACACCGGTCGAGCCGCGCGGGGAGAGTGAGGTACAACACAACATAATAATGCTTCAGGTATGTGTCCGTACATACGTCTACGGCCGTTTGCTGCCGCTTCTTCCCTCCTCGTACGACTACGACAAGGTGTTGCAGTTATTGGTCCTCCTGGAGAGGTACACATTCCTTACAAGACAGAGGCGACGATTGTGTTACGTGAGTGTAGCAACAGCAGCAGCAACAGCATTAGTGCAACCTGCTCGTGATGATGGAAATTCCTATCGGTGTCGTTCTATTCGTTTCCTCACTCTGAGAAATTAGATCATTACTTTTGTTTTGACGTCGTGATCTTGTCGAAAAAACGGGTTTCATGTTAGTTTTTGGTACAATGAGCCAAACAAAAATCAGTCAAATTTAAACTATAGTTAAATTATATTTGGTGAAAAACTGATCATTGTGGCGACTTAATTGGCTAATTAAAAGCTAATTAAATAACATTGCGTGATTCTCTGCGATTTCGCAAATCGACTATTCTTTGTATTTGTTTTATTTGGATGAAACTTTGTCCATCCTTATGTCAGAAGAAATTAATTTGCATCATTAATTTTTCCACAAAAATCTCCATACAATGTTGGGGGCTGGTCTTACAGAATGGGTATGTACATGAATGGAATTCTGAATCTCCAGAAAGAATTTTCTGATCGATTTAGTGTTTTCGGCAAAGTTGTAGGTTATGGTTAGGACTTTTCTGAAAAAATACCCGGGCAGACGGTAATAACAAAATTCATGCCATTTCAATAACAAATACTGTTAAAATAACAAAAAGTGTTATGGAATTTTCCTGCAAAATCTATTTTTGCATAAGAGTTCAATAACAGTTTGTGTTATCATAACAAAATTTGTTATTGGTCTTATATTGGTTGAGAGCCAAAACAACTTTGAAATAACATTTTTTGTTATGAAAGAATAACTCCAACTGTTATTGGGATGATCGGATTAGTTGTTAAAATAACAAAAAATAATAACAAAGATTTGTTCGAAAAATAACTAAAAAGGTTATCTGTCTGTTATTACAATAACGATCCAATAACAAAAAAATCATAACGACGAATAACAAATTTTGTCATAAATAACATAAAATGTTATTGGCATAGTATTTTCAAATATCAAAAAATGTTATTCCCAAGTTATTACCGTCTTCTCGGGTAGATACATACAATTTCACAATGCACAGTGGTCCACATCGCAAAATTAAGTGGAAAATGGATTTTCCGATAAATGGTGAAGCTTTGAAGCTTGATTCAAATAGAAAGGGGTAACCTTTGGTTTAGTTGAAAATTAGGGTGGTTCTCGATTAGGGTGATTTTGAAAATCTGACTTTACAGGAATATTTTTTTTTTGTCTTCTAGAAAATTGTTGGGCTTGCCAATCCAAACAACTTTGTCGAAGACACCAAAATTTTATCTTGTAATTTACGCCTTCTATGACCAAATTTATAGATAGCATCTGACCAAACCGTCAAAAATCAGTTTTTTAAACGTGGCATTTCAGGGTTAAGCTTTAGAGAAAAGTGATATTCGGAGCACTTTTAGAATTCTAAAAAACGAACCTTTTTATTTTTTGACATATCAATTTGGACTGAAAGGTCAACAGTTACAGCAATTTAAGGAAAAAAAGATGCAAAATTAAAACTTAAATATCTCGAAAAGGCACAAGCTAATTTTTAAGCACCAGTCTGCATTTAAAAGAGGAGATCTAGCACTAGTGTTAGATCTTCTCTTTCAAATGCAACCTGGTGCTTAAAATTTGGCTAGCGCCTTTTCGAGATATTCAAATTTTAAATTTGCAACTTTTATACCTTAAAATGGCTGAAACTTTTATCCGGGAACCGTGGTGTAGGGGTAAGCGTGGTTGCCTCTCACCCAGTCGGCTTGGGTTCGATCCCAGAAGGTCCCGGTGGCATTTTTCGAGACGAGATTTGTCTGACCACGCCTTCCGTCGGACGGGGAAGTAAATGTTGGCCCCGCCCGAGCAGACGGAAATAACTTGGGAAGGTCAGTTATTGATATTGTGAGAAGATCGAAATATGTTATTGGGATGATCGGATTAGTTGTTAAAATAACAAAAATCAATAACAAAGATTTGTTCGAAGAATAACTTAAACTGTTATTATGTTGTTATTGCAATAACAAACCAATAACACAGAAGGAATCATGAAGGAATAACAAGATTTGTTATTTTGTGCGGAGAGGTGGAGCAGCATAATAACAAAAATGTTATTGAACTGGTATGTCTCCATAACAAAAAAGTTATTGTTTTGGTTTATTTGTAATTTGCAAATAAACCTGCAGTTGCCATAACTCCTCTGTACTAGTCAGGGCTGCAGAGTCGGGTACCTCCAAGCGACTTTGAATCCATACTTTGAAGACAACTCCGACTCTGGATGCAGGATATGACGTCAACGACGACTTTAGCTCTCCAAAAATACCCGACTTCACAGATTCCGACTCCAAGTAAAAGTTGCTGAAAATTAGATAAATCCGATGCAGTCTCCGAGGTCACACTCCAGCTCGAACTTCAACGTCAGCTCCGACTTCCTGGCTCTGTGAAAATAATAACAGTTTTTGTTATTCACACTTCAAAAATTCCCAATAAATAAATCAATTCCGTTAGGGAATATAACAAAATAAAAAAAGAACTCTCAAAAGTTAATTTATCGGATTAATTTTAGCTTGAAACCCCATTTCATGACCAAAATAATGATCCCGACGAAATTGGTAAAAATTATCCCATAGTTCTAGCCAATTTTAGCAAAGTCCCTTAGGGGGTATATCAAATAATTAAAAAAATCAACTTTCAAAATTTCAACTTTTTAGAATAATTTTAGCTTAAGGACCCCATTTCATGACCAAAATAATGACCCTGACGAAATTGGTCAAAATTATCCCATAGTTCTAGCCAATTTTAACAAAGTCCCTTAGGGGGTATATCAAATAATTAAAAAAATCATCTTTCAAAATTTCAACTTTTTAGAATAATTTTAGCTTAAGGACCCCATTTCATGGCCAAAATAATGACCCCGACGAAATTGGTAAAAATTATCCCATAGTTCTAGCCAATTTTAGCAAAGTCCCTTAGGGGGTATATCAAATAATTAAAAAAATCAACTTTCAAAATTTCAACTTTTTAGAATAATTTTAGCTTAAGGACCCCATTTCATGGCCAAAATAATGACCCTAACGAAATTGGTCAAAATTATCCCATAGTTCTAGCCAATTTTAACAAAGTCCCTTAGGGGGTATATCAAATAATTAAAAAATCAACTTTCAAAATTTCAACTTTTTAGAATAATTTTAGCTTAAGGACCCCATTTCATGACCAAAATAATGACCCTGACGAAATTGGTCAAAATTATCCCATAGTTCTAGCCAATTTTAACAAAGTCCCTTAGGGGGTATATCAAATAATTAAAAAAATCATCTTTCAAAATTTCAACTTTTAGAATAATTTTAGCTTAAGGACCCCATTTCATGGCCAAAATAATGACCCTGACGAAATTGGTCAAAATTATCCCATAGTTCTAACCATTTTAAACAAAGTCCTTTAGGGGTATATCAAATAATTAAAAAATCAACTTTCAAAATTTCAACTTTTAGAATAATTTTAGCTTAAGGACCCCATTTCATGACCAAAATAATGATCCCGACGAAATTGGTAAAAATTATCCCATAGTTCTAGCCAATTTTAGCAAAGTCCCTTAGGGGTATATCAAATAATTAAAAAATCAACTTTCAAAATTTCAACTTTTAGAATAATTTTAGCTTAAGGACCCCATTTCATGGCCAAAATAATGACCCTGACGAAATTGGTCAAAATTATCCCATAGTTCTAGCCAATTTTAACAAAGTCCCTTAGGGGTATATCAAATAATAAAAAAATCAACTTTCAAAATTTCAACTTTTAGAATAATTTTAGCTTAAGGACCCCATTTCATGGCCAAAATAATGACCCTGACGAAATTGGTAAAAATTATCCCATAGTTCTAGCCAATTTTAGCAATGTCCCTTAGGGGTATATCAAATAATTTAAAAATCAACTTCCAAAATTTCAACTTTTTAGAATAATTTTAGCTTAAGGACCCCATTTCAAAAGCTTGACCCCATCGGGGTCAAAATATTGACCCCGACGAAATTAGACAAAATTATCCCAAAGATCTAAACATATTTAACAAAAGAAAAAATAATAACAGATTGTGTTATGGACACTTAGAAACTTTTCCATTTGTGCGATTTGTGGTAATTTTATTTCTAAGTCAGTATACCGAACGAATAACAAATTTTGTTATTAGGAGAGTTTTTGAAATGTATAACATTTCCTCTTATTGGCGTGTTATTAAACATTTTCAATATAATATCACTTCAATACCAAATTTTGTTATTTTATCAGAAACTGTTATTATTTTTTCTTCTTGAAGTTGAACTTCAGGTTAAAATAATAACACTTTTTGTTATTTTAACAGGATTTGTTATTGAAATATTATCAATTTTGTTATTACCGTCTGCCCGGGCGGTCTAACCTAGAGGGTTAGGTCGTTAGCTCAATCCAGGTGTAGGAGTCGTCTCCCTGGGTCCTGTCTCGGTGGAGTCGCTGGTAGGCAGTTGGACTTACAATCCAAAGGCCGTCAGTTCGAATCCCGGGGTGGATGGAAGCTGAGGTTTAAAAATAGGTTTGCAATTGCCTCAACAAACAAGCCTACGGACACCTAGTTTCGAGTAGGAATCTCGCAATCGAGAACGCCAAGGCAATGCTGTAGAGTGAATAATTTGATTTTGATTTGGCTGTAACTTTTTAACCCTTAAGTCCAAATTGACATGTCAAATAATAAAAATGATTGTTTTTTAGAGCTCTAAAAGTGCTCCGAATATCACATTTCTCTAAAGCTTAACCCTGTAATCCCTCGTTCAAAAAACTGATTTTTGAAGGTTTGCTCAGATGCTTCCTATAAATTTGGTCATAGAAGGCGTAGATTACGAGATAAAATTTTGGTGTCTTCGACAAAATTGCTTGGATTGGCAAGTCCAACAATTTTCTAGGAGACAGCAAAATACCCAAAAATAATGCTGTAATGTTAGATCACCCTAATCGTGAACCACTCTAGTTTTCAACCAAACCAAAAGTTGTCCTTTTCTATTTGTAACAACTCTTCTGAAGACACCAGAGCTCCAAAACGTCAACAATTTTCCACTTAATTTTGCGATCTGGACCACTGTTTCAATTATTAGCTTTGAAAATCGAACCAACAATTTTCGAAAATTGTAGACTAATTAGGTGACACTTATAAAATTAACTTTAATCGATTCGAATTCTCCTGTTAAAGTGTATCTCAGAAACAAATTGCCTAATTTTATGTTCCTAAGAGAAAATTAAAGGTAAATTTCTTAGCTTTTCGAAAATATTTTTACGAAGGTTCTTTTCTTGCAAGAAATCGTTTTAAAATGCTATAAAAAACAAAGATAGATCGAAAATAACTACTTAAATCTAAAAATATAGAACGGTAAAATTAATAACAATTGTGAATACTTTCGATTGCAATTTAAAGAGTTTTAGTTATGTTTTTGTTCAGATATTCCGAATCAAAAAAACATGAAATTTCCAGCTTGCTTTGAAATTACCTCAAAAACAAAGCTGAAAGAATGTTGTAAAAAAAAAAGAATCTTGTAAACCAATTGAAAAACTTTCTTTTTACAAATTATCACAAAGGTGCATCGAAATACAGCTCGAATACTAATTTGATCATTTGAGTATTTCATCAAAAATCTGCAGAATATCTTAGTATTAGATTTCCTAAATTTATTTTTATGAACTCTTGCTTGGTTTAACTTTGACATATTTAGACTTTACCAATTAAATCTCATTGTAGGAAATAGTTTTCATTACATGTTTCAATATCAGCTCTTGTTCTGTAAAAGCTGAGAAATGTGACCTCAGTAATAAGTGACCTTTTCCAAAACTTGTTTTACACGATGATCATCGCTCACTGAGTTGTTCTGATCCCTTGTATTTTTTATCGAAAAAATCAAAAAATATTTTCAAAATTTCTGCCATTTTTTGCTACTCGACTGTACCAAAAAAGTACATGTCATTTTATAGGAAATTCAATGTACTTTTCGGAAGGGTATTTTTTCCATTCAGAACAAATATTTCATTTTATTTTCGTATTTTAGAGTACCGTCATTAAGGGTGACATTGGGTCTGGGGTTAGATTATGTCTTACAAATTTCTGCATTTTTGTATGATCCAATTTCACCCCCCAGAATCAATGTCACCCCTGATGACGGTATAACAATGTTCTACAACAAAATATCTAACCAGATAAATCAGACACTCTCGGGGGTAAGTCGTTTTCGTTCGGGGGGTAGAGGAGGCCGGGAGGCTATCATCATCATACAATGTTCAGCATGCCATCAGTGAATTGATCAACGATTTGGCATAGTTATATTTCACCAGGAGAGGTAATTTTTCCATGTTCCAATAATCCTAACCACCCTGCCAGCTGATATAATTCATGTTACCGGGCTAACTCTGGGAACCGGGCCGTGGGCTTCAAACCCACGGAACCTATTGCGTAACGTTGTCCGACCAAAGGACGTCCGCGAAGGGGTGAAGGCTATAAATCACATCACACAGATCACGCGGCTCGGTCAAAATCCCAAAACCAGATTGTACCCCGTCATCCGAGTTGATTGATTTGGGCAATCTTACATCACGCGCCATAAAACGTAACAAAATTCCTTTGTCTCACTCGCGCCGGATGTCTGGCCACCCCGAGAGTCAGTCAGACCACGCTTGCCCTGCCCTGCCCAATGGTCCCGAGAGAGGACAGCTGGCCGCCGCCGCCTTCGCCCGCCAAAAATGTGTGTGTGTGTGTGTGTGTGTGTGTGTGTGTGTGTGTGTCTATTCGCTATGCTTTTGCCAGTTGTGGGGCCAAGCCGCGATCGCAATCACTTTCTCCGTCAAACGTTTCCGGCCTGGGCCACCACAAAACACACACACACAGCGCGCGCACGAAGCATTTCCTCCCCAATGGCGGTTTGGTTTGGTCGTGTGTGTCGAATGGAGGGAAAATCGTAAAATTCTTATACGCCGCGCGCAATACATAATGGGGAGCGGGGACCCATCCATACGTGAGCCCGGCCGGGGTCCGTCCATGCAACAAGTAAACTTTCTCTGCACCCCCTTTTGGATCCCCTTGGGCTACCTTCACTTCCTACCCCCTCGAACTCCACCGCAGCTGTTCAGCGCGATCGCACTTTTCTACACCCAAACGAAAAACGGGTGACATCCAATGCGACTGCCAAATTGCAACAGTGATTGACAGAAGTTTTGACAGCATAAGTAGGCGTTGGTAATTGAGTCAAGAATGATTTGGCTGTTTTTTTTTTCTAAATTCTTCAGGGAACTCAGTTACCCCCATTTGGGTGTATCCCCTGCGCAATGGAGCAATTTCACGGAGGATGGCGACGACGACGACGACCATGCTGGCCGCGGACAACCCCCGAGGGCCAACCAAACCAAACCAAACCCCTGCCAGTGGGAACCCGCTCCGACCTCTCCTCTTCCGTGGCAGGGCCCTGGTTGCGCGTCATCGGTATTCACAAAGGCGCGTGTGAGCATGGCTTTTTTTAATACACATATTTCCAAACCACATTCCATCCGGCGCGTAACGAAAACCGTATGAGAGACCAGCGGCCGTGTTGGCGTTGGGCCACGTTGGGGAAGGTAGAGAGGTGGGGCGGCGCATTATATAGTGCCATCCGTTCATTCGGGTAGCGCTGGACGCAACCGTCGTGCATAGATCAAGGTTGAGAGGTCATTGCATCACACGCGGGATGTTGGGGCCATGGCTCGAGATGATGTGAGAATATGCAGAAGGGTTTGCTTTGTGTAAATAGTGGCGATTCTTTGTTTAATGTGTTGGGGAAATGGTTGCGGAAATTGGTTGCAGGTCCATGACCGGTATCATGATAGTACGATTATTCCGTCTAGGCTGGTTAGATATTACTCCAAATTTTCTTCAATAAGGTGCGGTTTTGCACAGTTTTCTAAACCCTTGAAATCAACAAAATTTGGCTATTGAAATCCGGTTTATTCGATGAACAAGGTTAGGTCGTTAAGTCACTCAAGCAGGAAAGGTATTTGCCGATGGGCTTTTGAAAACCATTTTTAATTTAAGTTAAGAAATTTACTATCATCACGTATTTTAATAATGAACAACTTTGTAGAACATTGTTTTGTTCTAAGCTGAATGCTGTTGACACAAGAGCAGCAGGGTTGTTAAAATATCAAAATATCAGCTCTCAGCAACTACAATTATCCCGCCTGAATAATCATGCCTCAAATACAACTGCTCTTCTCTCCTCATTGAAACTATCAGCGCCGAACATAGCCGAACACGTTTTCGTGTTTACGCACTCACGATTGACATTTTCTTTTTCTCTCTCATTCCCGCTTCCACGATCATCCTACCGCAACAGCGTTTAACCACAAAAGCCGCCACATAATCAATTTTGCAAACGCAGTTTAATGGGACGTCATGCGTGGTCGGCTCCTAATCACCATCTCGCGTTCTCTCATTGCAGTTTTCGGAGAGATTGAGAGACTCAGTGGTGAGAACGCATAGTCGAGGAAAAGGGGAGGAGAGATAGAGAGAGAATGACATCGCTGGGAATCACAAGACACAAGAAGAGATCTCACAAGCTATAGTGACGGCCGCTATACTCTCGGATATTTTTGGTGCAGAGATTATCTATTGATAGGTTTTCTATCACTCATTTGCAACACTGCTCTTCAAGAGCATAAACAAAAATCCCCTTGCCATCGCGAGTGAGGGACGCCGATGGTGCCATTTTTGACATTGTTTACGCTGGAACAAAACTATGTTCTACAAAATTGTTCGTCTGTACACAGCAAAAAATTGCGTGAATTTGAAAGGTGTAATTTTATAAGGTTTAATATGACCTCTCTTACGATGTAATTTCACATCAATTTAGACTGAAAAAGCGACATTACACCAGAATAGTGGTAAAATTACACATTTTCAGAGGTAAAGTTACACATTTTTTTCTGACATTAAAGATGTACCCCTTTTTAGATAAAATTTTACAATGATTTTATTTCTGTATACAAAATCTAAAATCGATAAATAATAGTGAATTCTGTAACTGTAAGGCTATAAATCGCGATAGGTTTTTTTGGCCATTTACCACCTCTGCCATTAAAACCAAAATATGAACTGTTTTGCATGAGTTGAAAGCTTAAACAAGCAACTATGTTAAACTGATAAGAGTATTTGTTTAGTTGAGTTTTTTGAAACATGTATGCCAAGCATTTAAAAAATATATTTTAAACCGGTATTTTCAAAATATTAGAGGTTTGATCCCCTTCAACATTTTGAAGAAATTTTAAGCAACATGTTTCATATTCATCCAAACTATTAATTTTCTGTAAAGTACAGCAATTTAACATAAAACCTAGACATTTGTGTTGAAAACAACAAGTTTGTTCTTAGTTGGACCAAAATTGAGCATGTTGACAAGCACAGGAAAAATGATGGTTATATTCATCAGGAAATGATGACAGATTGTTTTTCTGTGACAGCAGGTAATTTTTGTTTTTTGTAAAACATTTAAAAAATGGTTCAAACTACAGTTCTGCCCTGATCGCATAAATGTCCCATATGCATTTTCATCGGTTTTGAGTTATTGATGCAGTTTGGTTCAAAATCGTGTGCTCTTTCAGAAAAGCCTACAACATACACTACTTTGTCCTAGAAATCAGGAGCAAATCCAGTTTTTTTGCGACAACTTAACACGTAGCTTTATGTGTGGTACAAACCTTGCGTTTTTCGCAGCTTGCTGGTTTTGCATAAGGGACATTTATGCAAACATATGCAGAATAAGCAATTTTCAACAATGCTGAAGGAATCCATTTACGAAAAACTTAATCAATCATTTAAACTTTAGGCTCATTTCAGTGACTGTAAAAAAGCAGGGATCCAGTCTCTCTAAAAGCACTTTTTAACAATCGATTGTAAAAATAGTAGAACGATTAATTAAACATCAAATGCGTAAGGGTTTTGTAGTTGATAAGCTTATCGAACAATCACCATGGATTTGAACATTGTCTTTTGATGACAATTGGTTACATGACAAATTGACCGTTATCTTGGAATATGGGAGAGTGGGGAGACTTGAGCCCTTTATTTGTATCCCACATACTGCCGTTCTACGCATAATTGTCCCATGTCAGTTTTTGACGATTTTGACTTTATGTCATTTTTAAGTTTAGTCTGATGTGTACTTTAAGAAAAACACATAAAATCTGGAACTTTGTTCGGAAACTCATCAAAAACAACACCAAGTCTGTTTGTCCCATCGTTGAACTTCTACGCATAATTGTCCCACCAAGTATTTTCTTACACGGAATCATTAGTTTTACTTAGCATTATGTCTTGTTTACCTGTTGTATAGCAAGAGAATCACAAATAAGGGTGATAAACTGTTAACTGGGGCAATTAGGGACACATAGGGTGAATAGGAACCCACGGGACAATTATGCGTAGAAACACAGAAATCGGTCGAAAAATTTCAAACGCGTTTTTCTCAGTTGCACTTTTTTGAACATGGGACAATTATGCGTAGAACGGCAGCATAGCTCTATCAATTTATCAAATTCTGTACTTTTTACATGAGTTGAAATCTTAAGCAAGCTACTATGTTTGGTGCCCTTTTGAAATGTTAGGCTCCAAAAGAAGTAGTTTTGGGCAATTTATGGGCAAAGGCTTTAAATAAAACAAAGATTTTATTATTTGCTCGATTCGTTAACCGTAAATTATCGCATCTTGACTGTCTTTTAACAAAATTCTTCTAAATGATCGTTGAAAAACCTTTGCAGAGTGTTGCAAATATTACACTCTTAATCATAAACTTTTTTGTCAAGTGTTAAAAGTCAAGCTAATTTTAGTTTCCCTTTTAATTTCAAAATGTTGCGTTCAGATCCTGCTTCTGTTAAAAATAATAAATATTTAAAAATACTCGGTGGTAAAATTTAGCACATCACATACAGGATTGCCGAAATGTGTCCGGTAGTGCTAAATAACGCAAACAGATTCAATTTTCAATCATTTGTACACATCGAATTTAGTTATTTTTTTAAGATTTTTCAGTAGCTGAATAAATCGATAACATACTGATGCAAAGTCAAAACATGCTTGGAGAGTACTTTTTCAAAATAATAATTCAAAAACATTGGGGTTCTTCTAGCCATGCCAGGTAAAAAAATGCAGATTTTATGCAAATAAAATGAAAAATAGATCTGATTAAAATTTAATAAATAACGGTTTCCAACAGTTTTGCTCTGGATTATCTAGAAATCGCTAAAAATATTATAATGTTTCTGAAATGTTCAGATATGAGCCTTTTAAAAAAAAGAGTAAATAATTGTTTAGTCATTCAGTTAAAATTTTATTATTATTTAATTGGTCTAGATGTCTAGATAAGGTCCTGATCAAACTTTAAAAAAAAAGTTTGAAACGGCAAAATGGGAACTGCACCAACAAATCAATGCCTCTGTGCTCTATTGCTTGCTGGTTTTCCCATCTGGTTAGCATAAGAGAGCCCAGAGGCATCGAAATATGAATCAATGCATAAATATCCAAATTTCCACATTCATCAGTATCAAATCTCAACTTGACGATGTAGTTATGCTGAACATGTTCAAAACTGAACACCTTCAAAGCGTGAGCCGAACTGCGGGCACCCCCCACACCAGCTGGGGTGTGTAAAAAGTGCGCCATTTCTCGACCGCTGCAACAGCATTAGAAGTTAGCTTCGATCTGGCTCGACACGGCGGCAGTCCCCGAAAAGGGACTCAATTTCGCCGTCGCTGGGCCGGTTTTGATAATTGTCCGTTGAAGCGTGGTGCTCAACTTGGTCGTCGTCCACCACAGCACCACAGCTGAGCCAAACGGGCCCCCACGCGAAGGGGGAAAAGTTTGGAGTGATTGTTTCAACATTTCTGCGGAATGCACGCGCTCTGGCCACCTCTGGGCTGGTCAGCTGGTTCCCCTCGGTGGCCATTAGGGTGACGGGATTGGATGAGATTTTTAGTTGCAAAATTGTGGAAGAATAGTCGTTAAGGTTTTCAATTGTCTCGATTCACCATCGGATGGTCACCCTATTGGTGGATCGCAAACGTGTGCACGTTCACTTTTCTTTCGATTTTCAAACTGCTGATCGTCGTCGGTTGCAGGCGCACGCTTCTATTGGCTGGGAAGGCTTTGTAAAGCCATCGTCTCGTAAGTTTTCTGGTGGCGTGCGCGGTCATGTTGCTTCCGATTAATTTTAATTAAGCCCCCCTCTCTGCGATAGAAAGTACAAACGATCACCACTTTCGGTCACGGTGCGGGGTCCCTTCGAAGGTTGTTTTCCAGCACGTGGTGCCATCTATGCCAACGGCTTCAACCTAGAGTTCCGATCGATCCGATCGTCAATGAAACACGATCAATGTCCTTCAAACCAATCTGAAGATCGCGGCCCATCTTCAAGTAATTAGTTTGCTTAATGTACTATTAAGGTTATGTCGAGCTGAGGGTTGGATCAGATCAATCAGGTTGAGCCATCGACAGGTGTGCGAATTTGCCCACCTTTGTGGGGGCACTCAATCTGAGCGCTTTTGAGAGAATTTCGGACTGCTCTGTGTCGTCCGAAGGTCAACTACTTTTGCTACGGCGACCCAACTTCTCTGCTGGATAGCTGATTGAAGTGCTGTGCCGGTGCGACCCTCGAAAAAGCCACAAAACTCTCAACAGAAGAACAGTTATCTTATGATTTATGCTGAGAGGCACCAATGCTCAAAACCACACAGCGCTGGATAACAAGTGGCGCAACTCACAGCGGGCGGATGCGCGAGCTGTAGGCTGAGCCAAATTTTGGGCCGGGATTCAGGCTAGCTTTAGGAGTTACTATAACAAGTTATCTTGAAATAGATTGCAAGAGATGTATAAATTTGTTGGGTTCAAGTTGTAAAAAATACTCAATTCATACTATGAAATTACAATTTGACGTTAAGAAAACTCTAAGTTCTTCATGATATTTGGTCGAGTATTTCTTCAAATTTACTGAAGCTTGATGAATCCTTTAAACTCATTTTTTTATTATAGAAATCCATAATTTATTTACGATTATTCCTTGTGAAGTGTTCACTTGCAAAAACCGAATTGCAATTTTTTTGCGGAATAATCTTGAAATGCCGTTCGAAAACAACAAGGACACTCTTTGAAAAAAGGCGTTCCACCCTGAGATTTAACCCTCAACAACCCAACTCCGCCTATCGACGGGCCTCGATCTGAAAATTCGCCAAAAATCAATTTTTCAACCAATTATTGAACTTTAGAAAGCATTGGAAAAAAGTGCTCTTCAAATTTTAGATAATTTTAGGGTTGGAAGTTTAACTTGTTTTATGTGACATTGCCAATGTTTTGTTTTTAAAAATGTAAATTTTCAGGAGTCAACTTTGACTGTGTTTTGACAAACATTTCCTATATTTTAAGTAAAAGTAAGTATGCAGTAATTTGTTTTGTCTCAGAATACGTCTTTACGAATTTTATTACAACTTAAACGATAATTGTATCATTCTATAGCAAAAAATGTGAAAAACAAGTCAAACATTGTGAAAGTGACTTAAAAATATTGAAAAAAAACTAAAAACGCAAAAGCTAATGATAGAATAGGTAAAATACTATCAAAAACTAACATAAACTAAACAAGATAAATAGAAATCAGAATACTTAAAAATGAAACAAAAATAAAACACAATAAAACAAGAGAGGTAGAGTTTTTTATAGAACAAAAGTTGAACACGAAAAAATGCATTTATGGGCAGTGCTGCTTTGACAAATTCTTTAAGGCTCACAACCAACGACTTGAATTTTTGAAAGCAATTTTAAGGTAATTACAGTAATATACAAAAGTTTTATGTGGCGCTAACGATAAGTATGACGATTGCAAGTTACTGTCAAGTTCAGAAATGAATTTTATTTGAAATAAGTTTTGAAAGAACTGATGTTATGTGTTACCATAAATCAAATAAAAAGAATGCTGTCATGATACATACCTTAGATTATTTTAGGACTATTGTATATGATGATATCTAGTGATTGTATCCAAATTTTACCCTCCAAATAGTGTCATGCAGATTGATATAGCGTATGTCAGAGCGATTTATGGATCGAAGTATGCCATTGTACTAATTTACTTATTCGGAAGAATCGATTTCTGAAGATTGAAAAAATACTCAGAAGTTATTCAAAAATCGACCTGAACCAGTCTAACCGTGACTAGCACAGGTTCTCCGAGATACAGGTCCAAGCCCTGCCGGACGGATGGACGGAACACGCTGAAGGACGCCACACCACAAGGACCATCACCCAAAAACCACTTATGCATGTATGAGTGTATGTATGCGTTGCGCACCAAAAAGGTGCGAGGTGCTAAAAATTCCACTTTGGACCTTGGCCGGGTTCGTTCGGAGCAGTACAATAAACGGCCAAATAGCGCCATCGCAGCTCAGCACAAATCACTTGAGTCAGAGCCAGAGTCAGAGTCGAGAACATCAATTTAGACATTCGCGAGCTGTTGAACGAAGAATTGAAGTGTTTTTCTTTCCAAACTCTTACACGATATGGGAGTGATGTGTCCAGAAATTTTGTGAGGAGATGAGTGTGGTGTTTGGTGGCCTGGCCCTAGCCAGTGCCATTAGTGAGTAATCATGGCCGCTTATCCATCAGTCAACGCTACGCAACTGGCCACCACTGACTGCTGGCGAAGGCCTAATGATCGAGCCCTGGACTAGGTTATAGATGGATGCTAAATTTAGTCTAACGATGAACTAAAGTTTCTCTTTCACTGGTTTCGATGAAGATGGTTCTCTGCCTTCGATTTCCATAAATCATATCGTAACACACATCGGCGGACCGTGCTCCTGCTTCCAGATCAAGGCTTCTACGAGACCTTTCGAACTTTTACTGTGGTAAACCACAAAACGATAAGTCATGTTTCCTCTCTCTCCCTATCGGCGACGACCCTGAAACCTGGGTCAGTAATGGGCGATGAGAGAGTGACTTTTCTTTTCAACAAATCACCACGTCCAACGGAAGGTCATGTGGTCCGCCGACTCCGACGGCTAACCCGATTTCCGATAAAGTGAACTCAATTTCAACGCAGACTCACTTTTGCTTGCGCGGAAATGAAGCGCCTCGTCGGAACATGTGATCCAGAGCTTTGCCTGCACACGTGATGAAGATCTCTCCGCGAACTATTGGCTGCTCCGGTCGTCCCGGTCGACCCACACACACACAGACACTCCGCGGGGTCACGGAAGCGTCTAATAACAGTTATCAGCCCGTAATTATCGCTGTGAAATGTGTCGGGAAAATATCGAACAGCAGCGCGAGCACAGCACAATGGAGTGAAGGCCTGGATCGTCGTCGACGACGTTGTTGTTCCCGGCAGTCGGAGCCTCGAGCTCGACACCTAGTGATGATAATGTAGCTCCAATTTGTTAGCGTGAGCTTGAGCTTGTTTGTTTTCACTTTTTATTCGGGTCAGTATGTGGAATAGAGGCTTAAGTAGAGTTGAGGTTGTTCGTTAGATTTAGGTTTTCAAATTTTTAGTTGGTTAGAAATAATGTAAGATATCTCCTGGTAAGTAGCCAAGGCATTATACAAAACAAGAAAAAGCAAATCAATCCCCTTTAACGACTCCCGCGTCTTTTGTGGTCTTTATTGCAAGTTTCTGCTCATTTCTAGGCGTCCGAAGGTTATGTGTGGTGAGTCACCCAAAACCTCTTTTACGCAAATGGACCGACGTTTTACTTCCCCATCCGATAGAAGGCCAGAAGCATAAGGCGGGAATCGAACCCGCGTCCCATAGTAACTACTGGATCGGCTACCGAAGCCGCTAACCACCGCGCCACGAGTTTTCAGTCTAAATTGAGGAAAAATTTCATCACTGAAGAGGTAATATTCAGCCTTCCAAAATTACAGCTTCCAAATTTACTCATTTTTTTACTGTGTAGGTCAGGTAAAAAAATACTGATTTTTGCATTATTTTTTTTTAATCCATATTTTTTTATATTTTTTGACGTTCTTTTTTAAGAGTCAAGCCATAGCGAGGTACGGCAAAAAAAAATTGTCACCGAGTAAAGTTTTTTATGAAAAAAAAAACAAATAGTGTTTTTGCTATGAAAAATCAGATTTTACCCGAACAAAATTGTCGACTAAACTTTAATTTAAAATGTAAAATAAAATTTGTAAAACAAACTTTACAGAAATAAAACTTAAAAATTTTCAGTTTTTTTTAAAAGCCAATTTCTATAAAAAAATCTGAAAAAAATAAATAAAAAACCTTAAACTGTGCATAGGCAAAATAGAAGATTGAACTCCTTGATGTTTTCAGAGTCACACCCTGAAAAATCTACCTACACCCCCCCCTCCCCCGCCCCGTAATTTACTAATACTAATATCTGTACAACTAAAAGTCCAATTTTAAACAAAATAAACATTTACGAAACTTTGGAAAAAATATTTTGAATATTTTAAAATCAAAAATTACATTTAAAAAGAGCCAAATATTTAATATTATAGTTTTGATATCATAATTTGCAATTTTTTGAAGTTTATTTCCTCGACTGTGACCATCATTACAGTTATGCTATTATAACAAAATTGCAGAATATCAATGGATTTATTGAAATATTAATTTTTCGTCTCTTACCGATCTTGAATCCAACAAACAAAACTTTAAATAAAATTGATACCAGCCTTTGTATCGTCGAGAAAAAGTTCAGAAAATTTCATTCTGATTCTTTTGACTAACCAGCATATTATAAACATGAAAATTTAATTAAGCAATCAATGTATGCACTGTAGTAGTTCACTCTCCAAGTTAAGCTTCATTATTTTTTTTAAGCGAGATTTTACAAATATTTGTTTTCATCTCGAGATTATTATTTTTTTTTTTTTTGACGTTCTTTTTTAAGAGTCAAGCCATAGCGAGGTACGGCAAAAAAAAATTGTCACCGAGTAAAGTTTTTTATGAAAAAAAAAACAAATAGTGTTTTTGCTATGAAAAATCAGATTTTACCCGAACAAAATTGTCGACTAAACTTTAATTTAAAATGTAAAATAAAATTTGTAAAACAAACTTTACAGAAATAAAACTTAAAAATTTTCAGTTTTTTTTAAAAGCCAATTTCTATAAAAAAATCTGAAAAAAATAAATAAAAAACCTTAAACTGTGCATAGGCAAAATAGAAGATTGAACTCCTTGATGTTTTCAGAGTCACACCCTGAAAAATCTACCTACACCCCCCCCTCCCCCGCCCCGTAATTTACTAATACTAATATCTGTACAACTAAAAGTCCAATTTTAAACAAAATAAACATTTACGAAACTTTGGAAAAAATATTTTGAATATTTTAAAATCAAAAATTACATTTAAAAAGAGCCAAATATTTAATATTATAGTTTTGATATCATAATTTGCAATTTTTTTGAAGTTTATTTCCCTCGACTGTGACCATCATTACAGTTATGCTATTATAACAAAATTGCAGAATATCAATGGATTTATTGAAATATTAATTTTTCGTCTCTTACCGATCTTGAATCCAACAAACAAAACTTTAAATAAAATTGATACCAGCCTTTGTATCGTCGAGAAAAAGTTCAGAAAATTTCATTCTGATTCTTTTGACTAACCAGCATATTATAAACATGAAAATTTAATTAAGCAATCAATGTATGCACTGTAGTAGTTCACTCTCCAAGTTAAGCTTCATTATTTTTTTTAAGCGAGATTTTACAAATATTTGTTTTCATCTCGAGATTATTATTTTTTTAATGGTTGGTTATCCGTTAATGACTGCTGAAATGAGAACTACAATTGCCATTACCTGCCAAATCCAGAAGAATTTTCGCCAGAATAGCAAAAAAAACCTTAGAACAGCACGATAATATATTACTGCGGGCGTTAATAATTAGAGTTCACGCGCGGTGATACGACCGCAAGATAATGGTCGCATGACAGCCGCATGACAACCGCAGAACAAATTTTTCGCTGTTGTCAAAGGTTGCCTTGAGTTTTCAGCTGACTTTTTAAAAAATATTCAAAACAAACCAAGTTGACAGCCAAATCAACGCAGAATTTTAGTTCAACTTGCTGATTTTTACACTGCGGTAGTTAGGCGGCAATAATCTCCTGTCACTCACAGCGATGGAGAAACTTGATTTTACCTCGCAATAAGCAATATATTCAACATGCTTTTGTGCTGTCGGATAGTTCGATGTTGAAGGATTATTGTAAAAAATAAACCAGCAAAACTAAGTAGCTAGTATTGGTTTTTGCAGCTGCAATCAATTCAGGAAATTTGCCAATTAATCCCTTTTCACTTAGTTCATTTTTTTTACGAAATGAAGTCTCTACGTAGGCACAACCGTAGAATTTTAAACGCCACAAAAACTTCCCTATCCAGGCCCTCCCGCGAAAAATCTTAAATATAAAACCAAATTCATCACAAAGTTATTCACGCGCAAGCTTGCGCGCAGAATGTTTCGGCGCACACGACTCATAACTCAAAATGTCACCGCTGCGACGACGACGACGACGCCGAGTACGTGGGTTCATGTCCTCGACCGTCGTCCGCCAGCCAGTCAGCCAGCCTACTGTGACCAGTCTAGCTGGTCTAACCTCACACACATGTGCTGCTGCAGTAAAACAGCGTGAAATCGACTCTAGACCTTTGTACGTACACGGTAAGAAAAAAGAACTCACCCGATTGCATTCCAGTGCCGCGGCGCTGTGCTCCTCCCGCTGGCGGAAGCAGTGCGTGCATTTGCTCTTGTTGAAGATGTTTGGTGAAAATTTACGACACTCCACGTTTCGGCTACCCATCGTTGCTGCCGGCTGCTCACTCTCTTCAAGGTATGCGACGAGTTGTGAAAACAAAAAGCACGGCAAAACAACACATCAACCGAAATTCCGATTGCTCACTCAGGCCAAAAAATACCACGCACACAAAAAATGGCTTCACTTTGATTTTTTGGCCGTTTTTCTGCTTAAGCTCTTCGATGGAATCTCACCAAAACAAACGAAAAAACAATACACAATCGAGAGTAAAATTAAACTCCACTTAACCGAAATTAAACGAAAATGAAACTTTTTCGTTCACTCCAGCCGTGCACGCATTTTGGTCGATCACTGTTTAGGCACGTAAATTTATTCACAGAAACCGTACACAGGTTCCTCGCCACAAACGGTTGTCGAAACGTAGGAAACAAGAAAAATTAATCCACTGTTTCGTGTTTCCTTGGTCGGCCCATTCACCTTCCAGCAAGTGCCGTGTGTGGTGGGCCCGCTCTGCTTCTCTATCGAGCGGCTCCTTTCCGTTTTGTTTTCAACTTGTTTGCCTCAAAATCGATCGATAATGTGAAATCTAATTAATGTAACACACTTCAAACACCTGTGCCAATAACGATTTGTTTGTTGCTATTTTCCGCCCATTCAGTGCCCAGGTTCTGTGGGCGCACTTGTTTTCCTAGCGATACACAACGGCACACATTTGTAGCGCTCCCTCTCTATTGTTGCCACTTGCTGCCCAAACACAAATATTTACTATTTGCTTACTGCACGGATTTCCTCCGGTTCCGTGGCCCCGCTGACCTCCGCTGACCAGACACCACTTGACAGCTTTCTAATAAATATTAGCTGTCAAAACCGTACAAAACCCGATCCACCATGGGACAGCTTCAGCCACATCATTAATTCATTAGAAATCGCTCGCGCACCTCGCGCTCGGCACCGCGCAAATGAACTGCGGCGATATTATCTCGTTTTTCACGTCTTCCCTTCTTCGTTGTCGTCGTCCACACTTCCACATGGATATTCTTCACCGCAAACTCCGTTCCCAACTCCACTGTCGATGCCGTGTACGTACGCAGCCACAAGCACGCAGCGCAGCGTTTTTGGCCGAAAAACTCCAACACCCGCTCACTCTGCTCGCTCAATCGTCACCCTCGAGACTTAAATTTGGCTTAAACCTGTTGCGCCCTGACACAAAACCGCTTGCGTGTGAATATGTTAATTTTTTCTGACGTTTCCTCACCACCGAAATTCACTCGAGCGCCCGCGATTCTGTCACCAGATTCTCCAGCCGTCGCTTTGAATGTGTTGTCACCCATTCATTCCATTCCCGTGACCGAACACACAGCTTTAGCTCGATACTAAAAAATTCTACATCCAAAACCTTCTTTTGTAATTCAGCCACCCGCGCACTCGCGCTCCACCTTCTACCCAGCAGTTTGCGCACTATTTACACACCTCGCGCTCCGTCCCAAGTTTCGTGTTCTTCACGACGTCTCGCACACTCGTTATAAGGTCGCGCAGATTTCGTTTCGAACTGTTTATTTACACTAAATTCCTCCAGACTCCAAAAGTCCGGATCTTCACCACCACAGCCGGGAAAGCTGCCTTCGCCAGCATTCTACTCTCCCGGAGTAGGTCCCACACGCCAAACACGCAACAACAAAAAAATCCGTACACCTTCCCGAAACACACAGAAACGAGCATGTGTTCACAACATCACCGACGGTTCACAACTAACGCAAAACCTGCGCCGAACGCGCCTCGACCGGGAGCATGCCTTTGCGGAGCGCTACAACGGCGCGATCGTATACACGCAGACATGCACAGCGCGCGCGCTCTCTCTCTCAAACATCGACGTATACGTCGATAATGACACGCCGCGAACCAGTCGTCGTTGGAAGCACAAGTGTATGAGCGAGGAATGTCCGATTCGGAGAGGTCTTTTTTGGTACGGTTTGTCCAATACACGCAAACAGGCGGACCATGCACTTGTGCGGATCAACTGGTTTGAGAGAGAAACTACAGAAAGAGCGAAAAATGAACAGGTGAGAGAAGAGAGAAGTAAAAAT
Organism: Culex quinquefasciatus; assembly: GCF_015732765.1. Lineage (NCBI taxonomy): Eukaryota > Metazoa > Arthropoda > Insecta > Diptera > Culicidae > Culex > Culex quinquefasciatus. The sequence goes on from NC_051862.1 coordinate 118,280,960, forward strand.
GGTAAACAGAGAGATATTTGGTTGAACGAGGGAGCAGTGGAATGTTATAACTTGAATGCAAGATGTGATGCAAGTAATATACAGTGTCCAACAATTTAATAGTTTTCCATCCGTTCAAACAATGATGCAAAGAAAGCAAAGTTCAATGGAACTGATTTTATGCGTACACCTTTAATAAAAAATCGTCCACGCTCCATACAATTTTTTTTTATTTGAATGGAAATTGTCCACGATGGGGGGGGGGGTTTGAGATCTTCAAAAAAGTGTCCACGTAGTTTATGGATGGTCCCCATACACCTTTAGGTATGGGCGTGTCCAGATCGTTATGGCTACAGAACAATGTTTAAAACTCTCGTAGGGCAGAGGAAGACCTCCCAAAATTCAGATGAAAAAACAAAATCTACAGAAACAATTGAAGAGGGCGCCCTTTTATCGTGCTGGTTCAAAGGTAATCTTTGAAACTTAAATCTAAATAAAACATTCTCTAGCGACAAAAACGACATATTTTGGCTGATAGGTCTTTTTAATTATTTATTCGTTGTTTTATTGGTTAACAATTGGGAATGTTTATAATAACTATAACAGGACTTTTTAATTTTTATGAAACCAAAAAGGGTCGAAATTTCGCTATTTCTCATTCCGTTGCAACGTCACGGAGTGATCGGTGTGTCAAACGAAAAGTACGACTTAAGGGGTTACATACATGAGCAATTCTCTACGAAATCGGTCTTTTTTCTTCAATTTTAATTTTTGTATTTTTTAATCCGACTGAAACTTTTTTGGTGCCTTCGGTATGCCCAAAGAAGCCATTTTGCATCATTAGTTTGTCCATATAATTTTCCATACAAATTTGGCAGCTGTCCATACAAAAATGATGTATGAAAATTCAAAAATCTGTATCTTTTGAAGGAATTTTTGATCGATTTGGTGTCTTCGGCAAAGTTGTAGGTATGGATACGGACTACACTGGAAAAAATAATACACGGTAAAAAAATTTGGTGATTTTTTATTTAACACTAAAACTTGATTTACAAAAAAACACTATTTTTAATTTTTTTATTTTTGATATGTTTTAGAGACATAAAATGCCAACTTTTCAGAAATTTCCAGGTTGTGCAAAAATCATTGAACGAGTTATGAATTTTTAATCAATACTGATTTTTCAAAAATCGAAATTTTGGTCGTAAAATTTTTCAACTTCATTTTTCGATGTAAAATCAAATTTGCAATCGAAAAGTACTTTAGTGAAATTTTGATAAAGTGCACCGTTTTCAAGTTATAGCCATATTTAAGTGACTTTTTTGAAAATAGTCGCATTTTTTAAAATTAGTGCACATGTTTGCCCAGTTTTGAAAAAAATATTTTTGAAAAGCTGAGAAAATTCTCTATATTTTGCTTATTCGGACTTTGTTGATACGACCTTTAGTTGCTGAGATATTGCAATGCAAAGGTTTAAAAACAGGAAAATTGATGTTTTCTTAGTTTCACCCAAACAATCCACCATTTTCTATCGTCAATATCTCAGCAACTAATGGTCCGATTTTCAATGTTAATATATGAAACAATTGTGAAATTTTCTGATCTTTTCGAAAAAAATATTTTCAAAATTTTCAAATCAAGATTAACATTTTAAAAGGGCGTAATATTGAATGTTTGGCCTTTTTGAAATGTTAGTCTTGATTTGAAAATTCCGAAAATATTTTTTTCGAAAAGATCGGAAAATTTCACAAATGTTTCATATATTAACATTGAAAATCGGACCATTAGTTGCTAAGATATTGACGATAGAAAATGGTGGGTTGTTTGGGTGAGACTTAGAAAACATCAATTTTCCTGTTTTTAAACCTTTGCATTGCAATATCTCAGCAACTAAAGGTCGTATCAACAAAGTCCGAATAAGCAAAATATAGAGAATTTTCTCAGCTTTTCAAAAATATTTTTTTCAAAACTGGGCAAACATGTGCACTAATTTTAAAAAATGAAAAACTGCGACTATTTTCAAAAAGTCACTTAAATATGGCTATAACTTGAAAACGGTGCACTTTATCAAAATTTCACTAAAGTACTTTTGATTGCAAATTTAATTTTACATCGAAAATGAAGTTGAAAAATTTTACGACCAAAATTTCGATTTTTTGAAAAAATCAGTATTGATTAAAAAATTCATAACTCGGTCAATGATTTTTTGCACAACCTGGAAATTTCTGAAAAGTTGGCATTTTAGGTCTTCTAAAACATATCAAAAAATAAAAAAAAATAAAAATAGTGTTTTTTTGTAAATCAAGTTTTAGTGATAAAAAGTTAAATAAAAAAATCACCAAATTTTTTTTACCGTGTATTATTTTTTTCCAGTGTAGTCCGTATCCATACCTACAACTTTGCCGAAGACACCAAATCGATCAAAAAATTCCTTCAAAAGATACAGATTTTTGAATTTTCATACATCATTTTTGTATGGACAGCTGCCAAATTTGTATGGAAAATTATATGGACAAACTAATGATGCAAAATGGCTTCTTTGGGTATACCGAAGGCACCAAAAAAGTTTCAGTCGGATTAAAAAATACAAAAAAAAATCGAATGACCGAAATCCTAGAGAACTGCTCACATGTAAAAAATTACAAAATTTAATATTACTGAAAATTGATTAAATCAACTTTAAATATGATTTTCAATCACTCCTGAAAATTTCATGAAGATATTTTGTGATTAAACTGAGTAAGAGACTTAAGCTGAAAATTTTGCCATGCGCAAAGCGAACTGTTGAACTTTGCGAGCGTTTTGCCTTCCACAACTTACTGAGGAAAGGCTGTAAAATCACTCGGAAAATGAACTTTTTAATTAGACATCCTAGACCTACCTTCATTTGTACACATCGACTCAGAATCACCAGCTGAGCAAATGTCTGTGTGTTTGGCTGTATGTAGACATGTGTACCAAATCAATGTCACTGGAATATCTCGTCACAGGCTCAACCGATTTTGGCCGGAATGGTTTTAATCGATCCGTCTTAACGTCCCCTAAGTTGCTATTTAAATTCATGCAGTTTTATCATGTATTTAGTTATGTTAAAAAATCTGTTTCATATTAAATTAAAATTATGGTAAAAAGGTTTTTTTCATGAAACCCTCACATGTTATATATTTTTTGAAAGCATATGAGAAGACCTTTTAGGTGGAGTAAGAATTTTCAAGATCTGACTTACCTATCTAAAATTACAAGCAGTTTAAGAAATGGTCTGAATTCACATAACCTCAACTGGTCAGGTCTGACCGCCACGAAAAAGCCGTGTAGAGGGATGCAATTTTCCTCAACGGCCGTGTCTGTATAATTTTGACAAAAAGTCTGTAGGTAGTCTATTTTATTACTCATCACTTATTTTTATTAGGACCTCTTATGTGCTGCGAACGTTAGGGAGATCCATAAACATGTGGACACTTTAGGCGGGTTGGAATCACTATAAATGAGAGGAAGGCACCAACCACCTAAAGGTGGATTAAGAAACGTTTTTCTCTGAACACCAAGTTGATTTACGGGTGCCACGAAATCTCGAGATGTGATAGACCAAATTGGCTGAAATTTGGGGTGAAGACTCGCAAGACATATTCCGTGTGCATGACGAAGCCCGATTTCGAAATTTTGCATTTAAAAAAAAACAAACAAAAATCAAAAACAGACAATTTTTAATATGAAAAACATAAAAATATTTTCAACTTTTTAAAAAATAAACTTTTTGAAAATCGGCCTTCGTAATGCACACGGGTCAATTTGGTCAAGGTAGTGTTGAGATATCGAGGCACCCGTTTTTTGAAAATGCTAACTTTATATAGCTGTATCTCGGCAATAACATAACCAAGTGTCTTCAAATTTATGTTGATGAAAGTTGAAAATGTATATTTTAATGGCCTGAAACGGATTTAAAAAAAAGTTTGAGTTTGTGCTCAAACAAACCTCTGACATTTTTGCCGATTTACATGTATGTAACCTCTTAAAATTAGTTTTCCATAGTTACTACTTGAAGAAAATTCAATTTCCAATCCGAATACGTAATAATATTTAAGTTTGGGTTAGATTTTGATATCATACGAGACATATTTCGAAAAAAATAAAAATATCAGTAGGCAATAGGCCTGGCCGCTTTATCGTATGTGATGTTTCAATGCATTTTGATGCAACGGCGCACTACAAATGTTTATAAATGACAAGAAGAGTGCTAAGTGTAATCAAACCTAAGGTACTCGAAAGATTGGCTGCGCTTTGATTAGATTAGGTTAGATAAGATTGATTGGTAGAAAAAGTACGTAACATAGAGCGGTTAACTACAGTGCGTTCCTATACTGTTGTATGTGTACATTTGATATGGAAATGTCAACATACCGAAGATTTTTAAATTCACTAATTTGTTTCGTTTTCCATTGTAGAAGGTCAGATTTCATTGTATAAAAAATCTTTCCCAGTTCCTGAGGGGAACACCCTTGAAGAGTATAGGGGCCGGCATTTACAAAGCGGATTCAGTGGCAGTTTCATTCTCAACTTCATGTTAACATGTTAAGGTTAATGTTAACATTCCATAGGTCGCCTCCCTAAGGTGTCGTGATAAGGTCCAGTTTGTGACGATACACTACCTTTCCTTTACTAAGCAATCGATTCCAGAAGGGAAAAGTTCACCAGTTGTGTTGGTCCGAGCCGGGATTTGAACCCCGATCTACCGCTTACGAGGCGGAAGCGTTACCACTGGGCTACGTGGCTCGGTCAATTTCATTGTATGCACTCAAAAAAATAAGTTCGCGTAAACGTGAACAGAGTTCATGCCAACGGGAACCAGGAAGAAAACTGTTCACTTTCATGGTGCAATGCACTATAAAAGTTGAACAGTTTTCTTCCTGGTTCCCGGTGGCATGAACTATATTCACGTTTACGCGAACTCATTTCTTTGAGTGTGGTTTCACATTCTTAAGCTACGTACAATTTTCTTAGTACTTTTTCGTAAAACTTATTTATTCTAAGTAACTCAACTATTCTTATTAAGTGTTTGTAGATAGGCCATTAGGGAAGCATTCTAGATATTTGACCTTTTCGACGGTATTAGAGAAGTACTCGTTTTGCTTGCAAATTCGTTGCATTTTTAAAATATTTTGATAGTTAATCTTTTGTGACAATATTAATTTAGTAATATTCTCCGTGAAATTTCACCAATTAATTATTGGAACACTTCACTTGTATGTACTTTACTTACAGAATATTGTTAAACAAAATTCGAATCTTTGTTGTTGTTTTTTGTTCACTTTAGGCAAATTTAACATTCTTAGTCATTCACAAAAAAAGGAATCGAATTGTTCCAAAAACGTGCCCATTTGATTTTTTTGAAGAAGATATTTGAAATTTGAAATCTCGAAAAGACGTTATTTAACGTCAAAAAACATGACAAAATAAAAAGTGTTTTTTGGGTACCAGAAATTATGATTTCAATTTTGGAAAAGCCAAGAGAGCTACACAGAAAAACATGATGGTAATTTTCAATTTCAATTCAATTCAGGTTTTATTAGTGAATAATCATGATACAATTAGTTCATTTAAGTACATTACAGAGTTTTGGGGTTCCTTACAGCTGTGAGTTATTTCATAGTTCATTTGGAAACTCTAATTGCTAAATATGGATTTAACAATAGATAGTTAGCAATTAGAGTTTCCAAATGAACTATGAAATAACTCACAGATTCATCAGGAAATGGTGACAGATCTTGTGTCAAAAAAAAGATTAATTTTACCCCAGAAAATGATGAATTTTCATCAGTTTTTGATGAACATTCATCAGGTTCACATCTTTACACATTTTTTATGTAAAATTACTCAAATAAAAGAGGTAATAGGGGAACTATACCCTTTCTCAGCCTATTTCTATTATCGGCCTATCAGCACTTTGATCATGAATCACAGCTTTCCTAAAGTGTTTTTGACGGTTCCAAAGCAATAAATAGCTCAAACAAAAGTGAGCAAGCAGCTCTCCATTGTTGATATATCTGAAAATGTTGATTTTATAGCGGAAAACGGCAAAAGTGATGAGAATTGGTCGAACGGCTTAGGGTGATTAAAATGGGCATATTTCCCCTATTCAACCTACGAAATTGTCAACATTTCAAAATTCAACTTTTTTTCTGGGTAGAGTCATAAATCATGTTTTTACGATCATATAAATACCAGTAAAGGGTTAAGAAATGAAAAGGTGTTATGCTTTGACAAGCAAATTTGTAGAAAAAGAAAGCCGCTCGCTAAAACAATAAAAATCAATCCATTGAGTTTGAGTCATTTATGCAACTTCATCAATTTTAATAGATATTTTCGCGTAGTGTGCCTGAAATTTACCCGCTTTCCTAAATTTCACGTGGTGCAATGCACCGCAGGCCACGTCTCCACGTGCTCGTTTTACGTTACTCGCTACGCTGCACTATGATGGCGCCCGGCCTAGCACGCGCCAAAGTGATTGTCTTCAATGTGCAATTCAGCAGAAACGGCAGCCACAAGAGTGAAAACCTCTTTTGGAAGCCTCGGAAGCAGCCACGATAAGATCCTCGCTGGTTTGAATAGTGCACCACTATTCCGCTTGCGATTTGGCTTATTAGCTGCCTGAGGTCCATAAATCTCGTTCAAACCCAAAGCGTTTGAGAATTGATCATCGTTCCTAGAGCCGCGTTGATTGGAGTGAGAGATGCTTCAAAATTGTGATCCTGGCGAGCCATCCATCGTGCAGGCGTTCATCCAACAAATTCAAGTGCGCAAACCGCCCTCAACGAGCCGTCACTTTTCGATTGTTATTTTTACTTTTGAAGATGATCTTTTCGCGCGTCCTGCAAGATGGTCATACTAAAATGTGAGTGACCGATCGAGAAAAAAAGAGATTGTTTCCCCCTCAACACTTGCTCCAAAGGAGTGCGAAGCTGCGTAGTAAACGCGCGTGATCTTTATGGAAATTTGAAGACGTTTCTCCTCGAGCCGATCGTTGAATTGTCAATCAAGCGCCATTTGTGCCATCCCTTGTGGGCCCATGTGGGTTTATGGCCTCGGAGTACGGTGTTGAATGCGGGGGATCGCATTCGTGTGAACGATTCTTCGATGGACACTTCTTGGTGAAGCGCGTCCGTAAAGCTTTATTTGTACACATCAAGCCCACTCCAAAAAAAAAACGGGAGAAAGGATACTGTGGTGGAATAGGTTCGAACGCATTTGGGGATGATTGACCATGACATAGAAACAGACTTAGATGGAAGTGGTTTGGTTTTATAGTTTAAATCATACCATTTTTTTCTGGAAATGTATGCGTGGAACAACTTTTTAGAAGCATGGAAAACAATCGAAAGTTAATAATAAGTCGAATAGTAATTTTTGTAGTAGCACGAATTGTTGTTGAATAACAATAATTGTTTTTGATTAGGAATGCAAATCACCTAAGCGCAGTCCTACCACAGTGAATTTGGTAGCGGTGGGCTGTGCAACGTTCCCCCTTAACATGTTTAACAAATCAACATTATTACTTTCTTTTGATAGGGTTCGCAGACCTTCAATATTTCTAGCTAATCGGAAAGGGTTTCTTGCAAAAAACACCCTTTTTAAAATCTTCCGGACATACGCCCAAATCGTTTTTTAACATAACTTTTGAAGTACTTAACTAAACTTGCTGATAAATAGAGACATATGGGACCCCAAGACGGATCGAATGAGACTAATACGGTCAAAATCCGTTCATCCAGTCCGGAGATAATCGAGTGACATTTTTTTGTCCACCCACCTACACACATCCACACAGACATTTGCTCAGAACATGATTCTGAGTCGATATGTATACGTGAAGGTGGGTCTACAAAGTCAAATTAATTAGTTCATTTTTCGAGTGATTTTATAGCCTTTCCTCAGTAAGGTGAGGAAGACAAAAAGTAATTTTTCCCTATTTCGTCATTTTGCCGTACGGCGCGCGGTGCGTCGAAAAACCCGGATTTAACGTTCAAAAAATTACATCTCCGAATCCTGTTGATGAAACTTTACTATTTTTACATATGTTACGTAAATTGTGTGTTTAGTCTGCAAACCTTCAAAACCGCATTTTAATTTTTTATACGAAACCAAAAGAGCCTCAAAATAGGGAGCTTTTTGGCAGATGGAACGGATTAGATCGGTTGTTCGTGGCTCCGCGAATTTTTGTATTTGTTGTGTGTATAATTCGACAATTTACCCAGAAGTTGGGTTTTTTCGGTAGCTCGCGACGTGTTCTTTGTGAATCAAGTGAAGTTCAGTAATGGTTTTGGAAATTATTGCGAAAAATGTGGTTTATTTGCAGTTAGCGAATTCGTTGTTTTTGTTTGGAACGTTCGCGAAGTTTCATTTCCCCTGTTCCTTCCGAAGAAACGTCATACTACGTCAAGCTTGCCCAAAGCTTTTTCAAATGCATGTTTGTGTTGGTGTTAGCTTTTGTTGATGTTTATATTGAAGTGGTAGAAGTTTCATCTGTCAAGTTGCAGTGGGTGCTTTGGTGTTTTGTTTGCGTGGGTGTGATGGGGGGATTTGTTTGCTCTTTTTTTTCTGCCAAGCGCTTGCTTGAGGAAACTGACGTTTGGGCTCTACGTGCAGAATCGCCGATTGCCAGCAGAAAAGCTGATTGTTGTAGTGCTGGGGATTGTTTTGGTTTGCTGAATCGATTGATTATATGTATACGAACTAAACAAACAAAGTCATAAACTGTAAGGTGCAAAATATTCAGTTTACAGTGAACAGCAGCAAAAGCATGGAATAGCTTATTCAAAGGACTGGTAAAAGTGTTAAAAATGTGAACGCGTAGAGCAATACAGATTGTGTGAGAACATGTGTTGTGGTAAACAGTTTGAACCGATAAAAGTGTTGTTATTTTGTTTTCTTGGGGATGGTATAAGGTTCTATTGGGTTGTGAATCATTAAAAACTTGAATGAAAAGGGTTAATCGAGAAACGTTTGTTGAAATACAAGTGTGTATTAGGCGGAAACGCATACCTTGGTGATTTAAAAGTGTCTTATAACTGGAAAGGAAGCCAGCGTGTTTTATGCGACACTGGGCACCCTGGGTGAGTCTGCTCTATGTTGACATGTATGTTTGAGTTGAGTGATGCGGGTGAATGAATATTTTTGTGAAGAGTCATTTGTGAGTTTCCACAATTGGTGAATTCTATCATTTGGCTCATGTATGGATGGAAGCATGAATGAATTTTATTTTATTCGTTTTGTTATTGACCTATTTATTTTAATGTATCTAACATTATTTTAACTTATCTATTTATTTCAATCTATCTATTTACTTTAATTAATCTTTGTATACATCTTATATTTTACATATTTTTCCCCACTTTCCCTCTTCTTTTTCTTATTTCCTTCTTTCAAGTCGCGTAAATATTAATATACCGGTCGTTAAACGAGAATGTCTAACTCGAGTTCATGCGTCGTTTTCACGGATTCGTTCTCCTTTTACTCTGATCTTATTTTTCCGATAATTATAAATATAACGTAAAAGATAAAACTACCTATAACGACTTCGGCTTAAAAATGTACCATTCGTGATAGTGTCGCTTTATTAATAACTGCTCGAAACGAAATTTTCAGTTACTATTTTTCGCAATTCTGTCGGTCTCGTAGATTACTATTTTTGGATCATTTCGTCTTAAAATCCTGCAACACGATGAAAACATTGCAAACCTCACTATAAAGTTTTGATATAATTCATTTGGAAACCACAGGAAATACAATTTAATATATTGCTTGAATAGTAAAAGGAGGAGCCCTTCTCACAGCGTCGTTGCTCGGAAGGCACGCCGACGGGGAATGAATGATAATTTGGCGCCGCGTTCGAATTAAAACTATTTCTAAATCAATGATTGTGTATCTTTCCGCAGCCGGCTGCCTAAGATTTTTAAAATTTCAAAAGATAAACAAATTGCTTATGGTCGCATCACCTACCACAGTGAATCCTGACCTCATACCCATCTTACTAACCCCTCAAAACTCATGTGATACTTTGTCGGAGACGCAGTCGATTTGGCGGTCCCATCACTCAAGTATCGGACTAACATTCCCATCCACTTCCCCGTGTCTTACCACTGGTCGTGGCCGGCGTCGGTATTGATCAGCACGATAGGGACCTTTGAAAATTGCGAAGGGGTGATGATTGGTTCCTACTTTTCATCTGTGGTCCACGGAGCAATGTTTGGGGGTCTTGGTCAATAACGAAGTAGCAGCTACGGGTAGACACCAATGCTATGCTATGCTATGCTATGAAACCAAAAGAGCCTCAAAATAACTACGAGAAAAATAAAAACTAACTTAATCCACCTATGTGGTCGGAGCCTTCCTCACTTATTACCAAAAATGGCTGATATGATGGAATAGTACAAAAATTTCATCTGTTTTTTAGATCCGGAATGAAAAAGTACATAAATATCACTTAAGTGGCCATACCTCGAGACAGGGTTGCCAGATCATCAATGTTTTGGACTCGTTGGAAAGGTTTTTTGATAACCTAACCAACGATGGATGGGATGGTGGATCCGGACATAGTTTACATACATTTAAATGAGATCCAGCTTCAAAAAAGTACATAAAAGTCACTTAAGTGATGAAACTGATGGCTTGGCCAGCGTAAGCACGAGACTCGACTTGGGTAATCCCAGGGTCGGCAAACTACTAGGTGATTCAAGGGAGATGGTGATCGAACAGAAAAACACGACGGATTCAATTTTCACTTGCAGCACTTTATTATTGTTTCTGTAAGTGTGGGTGTGGGTGTGTTTAGTGTGGGTTGTTGGGGGCTAACGTACCGTTACAAGCTCAGCCGATGATCGCGCTCCGGCGATGTTACGGGCCGGCAGAGGAGCTCCAGCTCCACTCTGCGGCGTCGGTCCCACTGGGGGGGGGGGCTGGCTGACGGGCTGCTTGATCCGGTCTTCGTCGCCGGTGCAGCGGTTCTTCTCCGGACTCCTTCGCCGGATGTTGTTCTGGACGACCAGCGGGCGTTGCTGGCTTCGTTCGGGCAGGCGTCTTCCCTCCTTGACGAATCGGCACGCTCCGGAGTCCACCGATTCGAGCGTGCCGAGAGGGGTCCCTCCTTGACGATGAAGGCCAGCGGCCTGAGGGTTGTCGTCCTTTACGGTTATGGCGCGGGGAGGCGCCAGACGACGGGGTGGTCCTACGACGATTAGACGTAGGCAGAGCGCGACGCGACTTATACTGCCTAGGCCGACCAATCCGGGTGAACGCGCGCTCACGGAACCTCCTGGTCCCGCACTTCCGCGTGAAGGCGATTGGCTACCTTCACTCCAACGAGCGCGAACTGTCCACTCGGACGCCTGTAGATTAAAAGAGGCCGATCCTCCCCAGATCGGCGCTTTTATTGTTGATCCCAAGTCCAGGATTTCCCCATCCATTTTCCCGCTCTGTCGCATGGGCGCTGCCATGCTGCCCCATCGGGAAATAGATGGACATCGGCTTCACTTACAGCGGCACGCTTCACCCCTTTCCAACTGTCAAGTGTGGTGAATGTGTAATAAAAATACTGAAGCGAAGCATGAATTCGTTAAGGATTGTGACCAACGGTTACAGTGACCATATCTCGAGACAGGTTTACCAGATCTTCAATGTTTTGAACTCGTTGGAAAGGTTTTTTGATAACCTAACCAACGATGGGTTGGATGGTGAATCCGGACATAGTTTACATAAATTTAAGTGAGATCCGGCTTCCAAAAAGTACATAAATGTCACTTAAGTGGCCATATCTCGTGACAGGGTTGCCAGATCATCAATGTTTTAGGCTCGTTGGAAACGTCTTTTGATAACCTAACCAACGATGGGTCGGATGATGAACCCGGACATAGTTTACATACATTTAAGTGAGGTTCGGATACATGTGAAAACACATTTTTATACATAACTTTTGAACAACTTATATAAATTTCAATCTGTATAAAACTCGATCTATGGGACCCTGAACCAAGTTGAACGGAATAGGTTCGGGTCAAATTGGTTCAGCCAGTGCCGAGAAACATGAGCTAGTTTGTTGGTCACATACATACATACACACACACATACATACACATATACACACAGACATTTGATTAGTTTTCGATTCTGAGTCGATATGTTCACATGAAGGTGGGTCTACGACGTTTTTATACAAAGTTCATTTTTAGAGCAAGATTATAGCCTTACTTCAGATTTACTATTTGACCAACACTAAAATAATTAAAAAAATAAGCAAAAACTCTGTTAAAAGAACAGGCATAACAATGTAAATGGGATATTTAAGTATTTAGAATCGTTTAAAATGAATTTATTCATAACATGAAACATTTATCTATAAATCAATCAATGCTTGCATGTTTTGAATTCCATTTATGTAACATAATTCGAAAGGGACAGCGCAGTGAAACCAAGTGAAGAGGCGATCAAAAATGTGAAAGGCTCTCCTAGGAAATGAAAACCGCCCCAACTTTCTATCAAAACTTTTTTTTTTTTCCTCGAACACATTACCGAAACAGGAACGCACCGCCGCAAACCGGGCTAAAAATTTCCATAAACATTTTTTTTCCAATATTTTGGATAGTCGGCACTTGGGTCTGCACTCGAACCAGCACTCCCAACCAGACAACAAAGCTTTCTATCGACTTTAATTAGCTCGTTCATAGCTGGGCGGCACGCGAGAGCGAGAGACACGGAGGGAAAACGCGGAAAATTGCCAACATTGCTTAAACCTGGTTGGCTCGTTAGTTTGGAAAGACAAAACACTCGACTTTGTCGCACTGCTCACATGGCTGATTGATACAAACACCGACCGACTTGTATGAAGTAAAGTATTTTCGAGGAGAAATGGGGAAACGTGTGGGGTTTTGAGGGTGTGGCAGTGAAATATGAATATTAACCATGTTCAATTATTGTTCGCACACAATGCGGCAATGAAAGCACTCAAGCAAGTATCATCATCATCTGCAAAATCACGCGCCCAGACACATACTGCTCGTTGAATTGTCTTGGCACCGAACTGGTTCCGTTGTTGTCGTCAGTGTCAAGGTGTCCAATTTTGGGCTTTTGCAATTTGTTTAACCTTTATCAGAATGGTATTGTTATTTTTTATGCTAAACAAGTATATGTAATTAATATAAAGGTTGATGACTTTTATATTATTTGATTTTTTAGCCAAATTCAAAATCTACGTCAAACATGACGCCATTACATGTTGACCAAAAACAAGTTTTTGAAAATGCTTTACTAAAAATTTGGCCTTTCTATCACTTTTAAAATATCATCAAGATATTACACCCAAAATTCAGAGTCGAGATAATCGTTCTCTCAAAATTTATTGAGGGCTCAAAATCGATAGAATAATGGTACCAACTCACACCATCATAACAAATGAGTTCATTCGTTAGTTGAATCAATAAATCTCCAACAAGTGTCATACATCGACTTCTGACTTCTCCTTGGTCACCAAGCTGTGGTGGCCGAGGCAGCTAAGTCATTGGATTGGTTTATCAAAGGTCTCTGGTTTGATTCCCGTTGTCGACACTTTTGGTTTTTTGTTTGACGGATGAACTTTTTTTGCAAATGAACCTCGAGAGAATAGTTCTATCGCCCATCTCGAGCTGTGAATGGTACCACTATTCTCTCGACTCGAGACCATCATTCTCTCGGACTAGCGCTGCCAGTTTTGGGTGTACATAAAAAAAGTTTATGTACGGATGCCACAATAATTTGCTAAAGTGTTTGTTGAAAAAGAAAATTTTCATTGTTTTGCCAAAAGTTACTGCTAACCCTCTGCAATCCAACCTCACCTCTAGGCGGGCTTCGATCTAAAAGTTCGTCAAATCTTTAAAAAGCAGACACATTTTTGTGCAATTTAAATCCAGACTTTTTTCATTAGGTCCAATAAACAAATTTAAATATTAAATGTTTTTTGCCTCCTCTGATGAACATTTGTTTACATTTGTTTATAGGACTGAATAAAAAAACAATGGTATCGTTCTATAGAAGAAAATGTGGAAAACATGCAAACAAATGTAAAGACATGAAACAACTTATAAAACAAAAGAAAAAAGTAGAAGAACAAGTCAAATACAATCAAAAACAATCATAAACATGATAAATACACATTTAAAATAGTTGAATAGTTTAGCAGTAGCACAAAAGTTGCTCAAAACGACGTAGACGTAGGTGCATATAAAACAGGAAATGAAAATCTTAAACCCAAAACCTCTTTTACGCAAAATGGACCGACGTTTTACTTCCCCATCCGATAGAAGGCCAGCAGGATAAGGCGGGAATCGAACCCGCGCCTAATAGCAACTTAGGGATCGGCAGCCCAAGCCGCTAACCACCGCGCCACGAGGCCCTCAACACAATCATCACATATACATGACGAAATCCAGTCTGAAACTCGCTAAGATCACCATCTCCATGATATCCTGATATCCTGATATCCTGATTCACCTCATAGAACGAAGTAAACCGAGAAGAAGATGACTGTTTTGCATAACATATTTTGTACAGTGATTCTAATATAATTAATTAGTTTAAGAGAACCTATCACTGTGTCAAATAGTTTTATTGAATCAAGCTAGCACACAAATTGTAACAATTAAAAATATTTTATCTTACGTTACATGAATAAATAAATAAATAAATAAATAAACATGATTCAGTCTTCGCTAAGTCCAACAATCGTCACCATACCCTGCCTTCTTATTGGCAAATCGCACGCATTTGATACAACCGACTGGTGGAATTATTAACGGAGCTTTCGGTTTGCCATCAAACTGCCGGTCGTTGGTGCCGCGTTTTCGAGGGCAATTAGTATTGGTCCTACGACGACGATGACAACGATGGTTACCCGCGCCCGCCAACCTGGTTTCAGTCATTGAATTTCAGATCGTTGCACACCAGCTTTCTAATAACAATGCGCGCGCGCGCATGAAAATATCTCGAACCATTCCTACGTGTCACAAAATGGGCCTCGAGTTGAGCCGGATTGACTTTAAGGTGGTGGGTTTATCAGAGATGTCAATGACACCTAATTGAGTGAACTGAAAGAGGACCTGGTTAAATTTGCGGTATTGAATCAAGGAATCTATTTCCATTTGGTTGATTATGAAATTCAAATGTTTTAACAAAGAACAACTTCCAACGCCAGTATGGCATCTCGCGGTCATCTTTTTCATGTCAAGTTGACCTACCTGCCGGAAAGGAATGCCTGAAATGTTGAGATAATTCATCCTTGATGCGCAAGTCGCAACTCGATTGTCATCTGCGAACGAACGCTCTTCTACTAGCCGCGTATGCTACCAGCTAAGCGAACAGTACAGTCAGGTTGACAAATGGTCAACGTTAAGTCGTTTGTTAGCCGTCAATGGACGTGCCAAGACTAGGAAGATGTGTCGTAGTAGATCAACTTCCAACCTGTTTTTTCCCTAGATTCTCTTCCCAATTTCGCAGCTTTGGTCCATGTTCGTCTCATGTTGGCGGTCGCAAATGAAAAGATTCAATCATAATATTTCACGGACAGTTTCGCATGACTTATTTTCAAGAAGGGGGCGTTCGATGACCAAACTCGGTTTTAGGTCAGTACGGTATTCGCAACAACGAAAAAACGGAACCCTTCACAGCATGAGGATGAGAGTGTGACCCCCGAACGTGTTTCCTCAGTTTTTGAGGGCATCGAACGATATGCAGCTACCGCCCAGCGTGTGCCAAAGGGTAAAGTTGCTGTTATTCAACCTTGAGAAAAACTCATCGAAGAATTTGAATGATTTTCTCAAATTATGTAATATCACCCTACCAATTAAGCAAGAAATAACATGAGTATGTGGGATTGAGCTTTGCCAGCGTGTCAAAGACAAAGGCGATTAATGTTTGCAACTTTTTAATATTGACACAAATCAGTCAACTTAGTCAACTTCTGTTATTTTTCTTATGAAACCGTCTTACAGTTATAGGCTGTTGCAGAAAGAACTTTTCCGCACGCATTTTTAGGTGATGCAAAGCAAACCATTTTGTCACTTGAGAAGAACACATTAAGTTTTCCCAATGTGTTATTTACAAAATAAGGATAATAGAACCAATTTAAAAAATCAAATTCAAATGTGGTCATCCGCAACCAACATTTAAATGAATAAATCCCTAGTCAATCAGATCCAATATGATAAAATTAAAATTCAAAAACACCTCAGAGCAAATTCAAAAATAATAAATTACGAATAAGGACATTTGCAACTCCAAAGATCAAATTACAGTGAAACCACTAAATGAATCACTCCAACCCCAGATACGGAAGGACGGCCAAACGAAAGTGACTGGCCGCGCGTCTTCTTTCGGTAAGTTTGGTCACTTTTGGTCGCTTGGGCCATCGTACTGACCATTATTCGGTTGGTTTTCAATTTCGGTGCGACTTCTTGGCCATCTCTGTCCCCGTAAAGTTCACGCGCCACGCCAAGCATTCCCGTCTTTGGCAAGTGGTATTTATGTTAATTGTTTCATTCAATCCATTGTCGAGGCAGTGCTGCGGTCCGGTCGTCGTCGGTGTATGATATATGTTTTTGATGGAGTTAACCTCCTTGGCGGCGAAGAAGATACGGACGTGTCCGATATGGAAAACAAAATATCAGAGTACGGGTTGGCAAGCTGACCCAGAGAGGACAAAGGAAAGTGCTGTCCACCAGTTGTGGGGACCTCAATAAAGACGTGCAGTAACGGGGTTGGACGTTTTTATTTCGGACGGTTTGTATAGGTATGACATGTATGAGGACGGCCTGGTTCCAAAACTATTACTCGCACTTTGAATATTTAAACGGATTGAATCTTTTCTAGGATGTATATGGGACAAAAATAGACACGACTATAAACTCAAATGATTGCAAAGAATTGAAAGTTGACACACTGGTCCCATGAAATAATACCATGATAAAAAGCCGCTTAAAAATGTTTTTCGTTTTATTATTATTGCATTTTTCATAAGTGATGACATCTGTAATATTGTAGTTATGGGCAAGAGAGTATTTATAATTTGACATACCAAACATCCTTAAATAATTTGTGAACCAGTGCTGAATTTTCCGGGTGCGCTAATGTACCGAATATTCATGCAAATGGGCTCAACGGAATCCATCCAAATTGATGTATAAATATAAATGGGATTTTAAGAAACATATTTTTATTTGAAATTTAACATTTCCTGACACTGGCCGTTTTAGCGATGCACTAATTTTGTTTTTGGTATTGAACAAAGTTTGGTTAGCAAAAATCTAGTCTCAAAAAGAATATCAATATCACTTGAGTGGCCATAACATGAGGTCGGGTTGCCAGATCTTCGAATTTTCAGACACGTTTGGAAGGTATTTCGACTGCTTATTAAAGTGTAATAAAAAGAAATTGCGATACGGCGTGTTTTCTAGAACAACCTTATCAGGAAAAATTAGTCATCGGCACTTTCAATTGTGTCTTATAGGAAATTTTCTCAGCTTTCCAATGCTTCTAAAAGCGAAATGTTTCATCGGGACATTTCTGAGATATAACTATTTTAAGTTTTTTGGTTTTAAATTCCTTTATTATTTATTGGAAACTTTATGCTAACAGTTCAGAATACTTATCAAATGATGTGTATCATGAGTCATTTTCTCATAAAAATGTTTGCACATTTTGATGAGTAAGACAACACACTACGAAAAAAAAGTGTAATTTTGGGTCAAATTAGATGCACATAACTGGAGCATCAAATTAGACGTAAAGCTGGGTCAAATTAAACGTAATGTTACACGACTCAATCAATATCGATGGTCGTGTAAAATTACATTAATCGTAATTTTGGTGGCAAAATATTCTAATCGGAATCATACCATTCTTATTGGACGACATAAAACATGTTTATATTTTTTAAAATCAATAC
Source organism: Culex quinquefasciatus (assembly GCF_015732765.1). NCBI lineage: Eukaryota > Metazoa > Arthropoda > Insecta > Diptera > Culicidae > Culex > Culex quinquefasciatus. The sequence continues at coordinate 118,298,898 of NC_051862.1, forward strand.
GTTTTTATTCCATCACTTCATAATTAATCACTAAATTTTCACTCATGGTCCAAAATTGTCTTCCTTGCAGCTTTTCTACGATTTACCGAAATTGCTCCACTATCCTCACAGCCTTTGTTGTTCCACGAGCAATCTTGCGGCATTCAAATTGTTCCGTGTTTGCCATCCCGCTGAAAATGGCCGGTTCGGTTCATTCCGGGAACAACTCACCTCAACATTTTCACATTTTTACATCGAAGCGGCTTGAACCGTATTTTGCCTCACGTTCCATGATGTCCGCTACCTAAACAAAAACAAAACGGAAAATGACAAACAATATTTGCGATCAGCTTCACATCACCTTAAGAAAGATTAAACTTACCTCTATCGGAAATGTGATTGCTTTTATCCAAAACTGTAGCAGATTTCGATAAGTAAGGAGGAAAAATAGAACAAAATCTGGACAAACATTATTTTCTCAGCGACCTTAAACCTGGCTGACGTTTTGACGTTTCCTCATTCTGACAAACGTGTAGCGGCTAAGGTGCGTGAAATCGGGTGTTATTTGATGTAACATTACATTAAATTTGACGCTCCAATTATGTGCATCAGATAAGGCGTAAAATTAGACTATATTTGATGTAATGTTGGGTTTCGTGCGATGAAATAGAATGCCAATGGGAATTTCATCGATTTACGTCAAAATAAACCCAATTTTACATTGAAAATACGTTTACATGATTTAATAATAGGTTTTATTAAAGATTACGTCAAATGTAATATTCCAAATTTTTTAGTGTGTAAGAAACAGCTTTGAAGAAGGTTGCAAACTGCTAAACATTTTGAAAATTATGTTTTGTCTAAGTTTTTGAATATATGGGATTTATTCAGAAATTAAAATCATAAAACAGTGTAAAAATGTATTTTTTTTTTTCAAGAATTATTTGATAATTACATATTTTTTGTGTACAAATATCACGTGTCTACTCTGATTTAGCTTGGTTAACCGAAACTTTGGCAGGTTTGTGATTGTTCATGGTACACACTAAAAAATTTGGAATATTACATTTGACGTAATCTTTAATAAAACCTATTATTAAATCATGTAAACGTATTTTCAATGTAAAATTGGGTTTATTTTGACGTAAATCGATGAAATTCCCATTGGCATTCTATTTCATCGCACGAAACCCAACATTACATCAAATATAGTCTAATTTTACGCCTTATCTGATGCACATAATTGGAGCGTCAAATTTAATGTAATGTTACATCAAATAACACCCGATTTCACGCACCTTAGCCGCTACACGTTTGTCAGAATGAGGAAACGTCAAAACGTCAGCCAGGTTTAAGGTCGCTGAGAAAATAATGTTTGTCCAGATTTTGTTCTATTTTTCCTCCTTACTTATCGAAATCTGCTACAGTTTTGGATAAAAGCAATCACATTTCCGATAGAGGTAAGTTTAATCTTTCTTAAGGTGATGTGAAGCTGATCGCAAATATTGTTTGTCATTTTCCGTTTTGTTTTTGTTTAGGTAGCGGACATCATGGAACGTGAGGCAAAATACGGTTCAAGCCGCTTCGATGTAAAATGTGAAAATGTTGAGGTGAGTTGTTCCCGGAATGAACCGAACCGGCCATTTTCAGCGGGATGGCAAACACGGAACAATTTGAATGCCGCAAGATTGCTCGTGGAACAACAAAGGCTGTGAGGATAGTGGAGCAATTTCGGTAAATCGTAGAAAAGCTGCAAGGAAGACAATTTTGGACCATGAGTGAAAATTTAGTGATTAATTATGAAGTGATGGAATAAAAACGTATTGATTTTAAAAAATATAAACATGTTTTATGTCGTCCAATAAGAATGGTATGATTCCGATTAGAATATTTTGCCACCAAAATTACGATTAATGTAATTTTACACGACCATCGATATTGATTGAGTCGTGTAACATTACGTTTAATTTGACCCAGCTTTACGTCTAATTTGATGCTCCAGTTATGTGCATCTAATTTGACCCAAAATTACACTTTTTTTTCGTAGTGTGTATTATTTAATTTTAATGAATAAATTTGATATTTTCTTAAGCAAACATTAACCAGGAACATAAATACAAATATGATTTGTAATCGAAAACGTACTACATATTACTGTAGCAAGCTTCAAAAGTCATATTTTCATGAGTATAAAATAAAGATAAAATTTTATAAAATGTTTTCTGTAGAAAATGTTTAAGTGCATTTTCTACAGAAAACATTTAGCACAAAAGTAACAATAAAACTCGAGTCTTCCAATTCAGAATTCTGAAAACACCGTCACAAACATTTATTTTTGTTTGAACAAAAATTAAATAGTATTTTAATAAAAAAAAAATCTAACAGATACTTTCTTTCCAAACTATTTGAACAAAAATCAAGACATATATATTTTTTAAGATGAGATTGAAGATGAGAGTCTTATAAACTTCTAAAATATTGCTAATTCCTTGATCATTTAATACAAAAAAAAAAACAATCATTTCATACTAATGAAAAGTATTTCTCCCAAAGCTAGCAACAGTAATTTGCAGTATAATTTCGAGTATAAAACATGTTTTGTATCCATGCAACTAGTTAGTGTTTGATTAAGGAAATATGATATTTATTCATGAAAATCTTGTAATACCCTATCAATCTCAAAACTGTATAAATTTCGGTTGTATCAGCTAATTCCAAGCTGAATCAAAGCAGACCGGTGTTATTTGTACACAACAATTATGTTATAATTTATTTGTTCTTGTAAAAATAAGATTTCAATACGGTTTTATTATTTTATTATTTGAATAAATCCCACATATTCAAAAAATCGGTTAAAACTTAATTTTCAAAATGTTTAGCGGTTTACAACCTTCTACAAAGTTGTTTGTTGTCTTATTTTGCACATTTTGGTCAGTAAAATTCACATGAAACACATCATTTGACAAGTTTCCTGGACTGTTATTTAAAAGTTTCCAATAAATGATCAAGGATTTTAAAAAGAAAAAACTTAACATAGAGATATCTCAGAAATTTCCCGATGAAACATTTCGCTCTTAGAAGCATTGGAAAGCTGAGAAAATTTCCTATAAGACACTTTTGAAAGTAGTGATGACTATTTTTTCTCCTTAAGGTTTCCTAGAAAACACGCCGTGGCGAGCATTTGTGTGGGCCCGGTGGGCAAACTGTGTGAGTGTGTGTGTGTGAAATCAACCAAACGGGACCATGCGGTCACTTCTTACAAATTGAGTTGTTTCCATGTATTTTTAGACACTCTATACATGCAAATAACTCGCATAGGCATTTGGAAGGTGGCTGGCCAGCCGAGCGCGAGGTACTTCAGCTTAATCGACAAGCCCCGCCCTGAAGAACGTTTGCACCAATCGGATTCAAACGTTTATTTAGAACTTCCGAACCCTTGTCAAATGGACAAGACAAGGACCCAGCGCGTATATAGTTGATAGTATCAGTATTCCTAATTCCAGTCATAGCTCACCAAGTCGCGATGACCTATTGATTAGCATTTTTGCTTACCAATCCAAAGGACGGGGGATCGAACTCCGACTCGAGCGACTTTCCGATTTTTCGTTCATATTCATCATTTCAAATTTCTATGTTCTTAACTTTCTCGTTGGGAGCAGATGGGCATCGAACCCAGAACCATTCGCTTACAAAGCGAACACCGTATCCAGTCAACCACGGCCGCTCCCTTCGTGTGGGCCAACTTAACTGAACTGAACGTATAACATAAGCTGGAGCTCCCTTTGAATTATTTAACAATGGAACCAGCGAGTTGAAGTTACCGTTCCAACTTTTTTGGAGCCTTGGGCGTTGGAATGTTAATAAGATTTGACCCATAAAAAGATTTTTTCAAAGATGCCGATGACCGCAAACAGTGTGCACCCGAAATTTAAAATTTTATTTTTAAGCTGGAAATTCACTTAAATTCATTTCTGTCGATTGGAGCGTGTTCAGGGAGCCCAAATCTAAAAAATATTTTGTTTTATTTTTTCAGCTTGCGCTTTACCATTCAAATATTTCCAAAAATTAAATTATCATAGAATATAATATTGTCGAAGGGGCCAAAGCTGTACAACTTGATCCTGAAAAGCAATTCCAAAAAGTAATTTGGCTTATAAATCATTTTTTCACTAACTTCAATTCCGAGTAACAATAGTTTAATCTTTATCCAAATTCGCTTGAATTAGACACAGAACCAAAAAAAAGGGTATCCGCTTGTAGAGCAGAGGCTATTTTTCGGCCACCCTACTCTACGGCTTCACTTACAACAAGAATGAATGAACGTACCAAACGCTTAAAAGCTCCATTCGAGCTAAACAAAGTGGTGAATTGGGAAACTTGCGAACGCTTGGCGCTTGCTTTTCTTTGTGTAGATTTAGGCGTTTTACGTGCAGTGCAGTGCAGTGAGTTTTATTCGAATGGATTTGAAATTTTATTAAGAAACTTCAAGATTGAAGTTCTAGTTAACAGGTTTGGTAACAGGTGCTATTTGGAGGGGGAAAAATGTTTCTTCATATAACAAGTGTTGAGATTCGTTCATGATCAAAACACAGTTTGCAATGCATAACAACATTTATTTCGTTCTTTTTATTCAAAATGCTATCACAATTGGATCAAAAACATTTACATTTTAAATTTTAGTAAACTGATTAGCAAAAATGGTCTATGTTTGATTTGATTTTCATCGTCATAAGTCATAATATTTCCTATCAAATCCACTTTCCCACAATAGTGTTAGTTTAGAAAAAAAAGTATTCTGAATGTCAACAGTTTGTTCTCGTGCACAGCCTCTTCTCCTGTTTTTAACTTGTCGTCTTCGCGACTTTTGTTTCCATTCTTGATGCTCCACTTTTCACATTCATTCCATGCTCGTTTTGCTATTTGTGTAACTTTGTGTTTTTTTGTTTTTGCTGAAGAATAGCTATTTAAGGTCATCACACCAATTTTCGTAAAATTAAAATTGGTTTTGTAAATTGCTCCCATCATCACAATGATTTGGTGTATTGTATGTTTGTTTATTAAACGTTTACTCTATAACCCACTAAGCTACGAAACTATTCTCTCTCAAATAATAACTGTAATTATATATTTTCTGGTAGAATGTTGTTCACTGAGTGTGCGCCCACCGCTTATCTGGTGGTTCTGAGCTTCCACCGCAGGAACAGGAACGCGGCGATTCTCAGCACGACAAAGATGACCACCAGCGCCACGATGTCGAGCGTGAAGTTGGCGTCCAGCATGTCCAGCTCCTCGAGCGTGGTGGACGGCGACTTGAAGTGACAGTACACCTGGTGACACTTGAGCTTTTCACGACCGTACGAGTACGTGGCGAGGGCGGTTCCCTCGAATCCGTACCGGATGTAGGACAGGTAGGTGATCCACCGCAAGTAAATTGGAATGGCGTCGAACGAAACGAAGAAGCCGGAGAACAGCAGGAATGGGACAGACATGACCGGCGCGAGGAACACACCGTTCTGGACGTTCATGGCTGCGCCCACGACCAGACCGACACTTTGAGCGACGAACGAAATGAGCAGACACGAGCCGAGGAACATTGCGAACCGGAACCACTCCATCGGTTGGGACGTGAAGTAGTACACGATTGACACGTAGAACACGCAGAAAATTGCCTGAAATAAGAGTTTCGTTGTTTCAATTCTAAACATTTGAGCAAACCCAGAAGAATACCAACCTGGAATGGAATGTCCGAAACGGTTATAGCTAGGTAGTATGACCTAAGTGAGTACCATCGATTAAAGTTTTCCTTTAACAGCACAGGCATCTCGAGTGGGACTGGAAAAAAAAGTGACAAACATTAATTAAAATCTTCTATTACTCAGTCCCCATCTTTCTCACATGATAGAATCGTAATCGTCATGGACGTGTACATCAGGAACAGCATGTTGAAGAACAGGAATCCCAGGTTACTCAGCACCTTGGCTCCGTCGTTACCAATGTCGTAGTACAGGGCACCGATGAGGAAACCGACCAGGATGTGGGCGAACAAACGAAGGTACATAAGTGTCTGGAGATGATAGAAAGAATTAGTTTCTGTTGAAAAAATTGTACTTGTCAAATAGTTAGTTTTTTTTAGATTATTTTTCCGCGCTTGAACTACTTCAGAATCAAAAACTGAACAAATTCATAAGAGTGAGTGTGTTGTGTATATAATCACTTTCATTACAATTACTGAAGAGAAGGTTCAACAAATGGACAAATCTTCATGGAAATCACCCAATTTCAAGCCTTACCCAATCACGTCTGCTGAACAGCAGCGTCCGTTTCAGAACAACCCAAAACTGGTGAAACTCCGATGTGGGATACCGCTCCGGTGACAGTCCCGCGTCCAGTTGTCCATCCACCGGCAACAGGGCGGTGTTCACTTCCGGTTCCTTCTCCGATTCCACGTTGATCTTGATCGTTTCGGTGGTCGTTTCTTTGGCAATGTCATTCACCATTGACGACGGCAGGAGGCCGTTTCCGCCCAGGTTCAGGTTGTCGGCGTACTTGTTGTTACTGTTGCCGTTGAGCTTGTCGTAGTTCGACTTCAGGTTGGCGTTGGCGTTTCCGTTTTCGTTCTTTTTGTTTTTGAGCGCCGGGAAATCCAGCTCGCCGCGGATGTCCCGTTTGCCGTTGTCGATCGCGTTGACCAGTTTGCGGGTGTGATCACCGTGTTCTCCGCAGGCCACCTCAATGATGTAACTTGCCGGGTTGTGGTACGAAGGGCACTCCAGGTCGAGCGTACCCAGGAATGGAACCAGCTGCTTGGTGTTGCCCTGGTACACACACTGACCATCGGCCAACGTGTACAGCTGGTCAAACATCTCAAACAGACGGGCCGACGGTTGATGGATCGTACAGATGATCGTTCGACCTCCTCGGGCCAAGAACTTGAGCAGGCTCACACACTGGAAGCACGTTGAACTGTCCAGGCCGGACGTGGGTTCGTCAAAGAACATAATCGGTGGGTTGTTTACCAACTCCAGGGCAATCGATAGACGCTTCTGCTGTCCTCCGGAAAGATTCCTCGTCAACGTGGGCCGATGCTCGTCCAGACCGAGAGTCTCCAAGATCTCCTTGATCTGCGAAACGAATTGAAAAGTAGTTCAATCGACCTTCACCACAAATAACTACCTCCCCTTTGCCACCGTACTCACCACATGCAGCTTCTCGCTCTTCTCCACCTTTTGGCTCAGCTTGAGGCTGGCGGCCACGTGCATCGCTTCCTCGACGGTCAAATTGGCGTGCAACTGGTTGTCCTGCATGATGTAGGCCGACAGCTTGCGGAACTGGCTAAGGTTGCGCTCCTTGCCGTTCATCGTGATTGACCCTTCGATGTTGGTCGTTCTGATCACGGTCAAAAGTGAAAGAGAGAAATTTTGATTAAATCTTTTTGCATAACCTTTCGGCGATGATAATTTACTTGTAGCCGGTGAGAATGTTGAGCAGGGTACTTTTGCCCGCACCCGAAGGTCCCATAATGGCCGTCAACTCGCCGGAGCGAAGCCTTCCGCTGACCTCCTTCAGAATGGTTTTCACATCTAGGGAAAGGGGAAGGGAAAAAATAAGACCGAAAGTACGTGAGTTTACGCGGGAAATGTTGGTGCATGAGAACGCCGAGAATGTTGAATTTGCTACCAAGGAACTCCACTAGACTAGTTTTACTTTTTCTCAATTAAAGGCTTGACAATAAGCATTTACAAGGCAGACACCTTTCAATACAAACGAAAACTTTTTGTTTTTTCTTGGAAACTTGTTTTTTTTATATATAAAAAAAAACTATATTTTCCTCAGTCCCCCAGAGAAGAACAGAAAATTGAAGAGTATTTGTTCCGGCATTTAAAAATTTATATATTTTTTATTACTTAACAATCGAATCCATAATTTTCAATTTAAATGGGTTACAACGTTTACTATTAGCAGGCGTTCAAAGGACTTATTTCGTTTGGTGTACTAAACCTGAATCCAATAAATAAAAGCTCGATAAAACCAACCCAAATTCGTGGAAAAGTCTGCGCAAATGCAGCATTCTGTAAATATATTTGCATAATTTTCATAAGCTTCCCACAATACAAATGAACTAAAGAGAAGCCATTCATACTTCTCAAGAAAAAAAAATAAATAAAAAAAATTGAATAAAAATGAAAGAGAATTGTAAATAAATTATAATTAATTATTCGCTCTACAGCATTGCCTTGGCGTTCTCGATTGCGAGATTCCTACTCGAAACTAGGTGTTCGAAGGTTTGATTGGCAATTGCAAACCTCTTTTTACACCTTAGCTTCCATCCACCCCGGGATTCGAACTGACGACCTTTGGATTGTTAGTCCAACTGCCTTTCAGCGACTCCACCGAGACAGGACCCAGGGAGACGACTCCTACACCTGGATTGAGCTAACGACCTAACCCTCTAGGTTAGACCGGGGCCAACATTTACTTCCCCATCCGACGGAAGGCGTGGCCAGACAAATCTCGTCTCAAAAAAAGCCACCGGGACCGTCTGGGATCGAACCCAAGCCGACTGGGTGAGAGGCAACCACGCTTACCCCTACACCACGGTCCTGGACAAGAATTGCTTAATTAGTTAAACATTAGAAAAGTACATTAAATAAATAAAATTAAGATTTTTTATGATTTTATTATAAAACAAATATTTTTCTAAAAATATAAAAAAAATCTAATTATATCGGAGCTGTCCCGAAAAATAATAGTTTCTCCAGTTTCCCTTACTCAATAATTTTCTTAAAAAGAGAAGCGTGTGATTAAAACTTGAAAAATCATATCAATATCCAATGGCTTTGGCTACTCACCACTTTAGTAAATTCCAGAAGCAATTTCCAATAATAAGCAAAATCATCATTTTTGATCATCAGTTTATCTTCTCATAGAGCCTGGAGACTATCTTGGGTAATAATCAATAAAGGGTGTGCAAATTACACTCCTCGGGTAAAACAATTTTTTCCAACAAAACATTATGAATTGAGCATTGTCAGGTTCAAGCATGAGAACAAGTGTGCCATGGCATGACAGCCATTTTTTTTCTAATGTTGGTGCTACTGCGCGATTTTGACATTTCGGGCGTTCACCATTCGAGCGCCATCTCCGCTTAAAAACCTGGATATAAAAAACAATCTCTTTTCTTGAATTGAAAAATGTTGAAGACAAGCCAACAAAAGCCAAATATTGCACCACTGGATTTATTTCTTTAAATGCATTTCTGATCCTTGGTTGATGCATTCTAGAAATGTAAAGAACGTAAACAGAACTAAACACACTTGAAGCTTAAGCCAGCTGCGTGATTCAGTTGTTCTCGTTCTTCAGCAAGTCCTTCGATGAATTCGATTTGCGTTCGATTTCTCTTGAGCTTTTTGTTGTTTCCTTTGTATGCCTCTTGTTCGACACTTGTCTTTGTGACTCAACTGTTAGACCGTTCCAAAGTTCAGTGAACGCCACCCCTCCCCCATTGATAATGGTTTCTGTTTGGTGCATCGCTGGTGCGTGTCTTCCCAACTGACTGCAAGTGGTGTCGTCCCGGAGGGTGAGGGTGGTGTAAAATTGTTGCCAACTGCCAGAATTCCCACCACGCGTTGATTTGAGACTTTGTGTCGATAATGGACGGACGACACCCAGGGCTCTCTGGCTGTTTGCTCAGTTTCTACTAGTCGGAGGGATGAATATTTAATCGCTGATAATGCCAGTGCCAGTGGCAATGGTTTATCGACGTGGAAGCCTTTGTTTCAAAGCTTCAATCGGAATAACCACTGGGCGCTGAGTTGGGCGATGTGCACGAGGCAGATAACCCACACACAGGCAGTGTAGCAGCAGTGAAATGGAAACACCTCGCCTCATATTGGCAACGTTGACGACGACGTCGACTTGGGATCAAAAGTCAACTGCTTCCTTGCTAATAAAGTGACTTTGTGACTTTGATAAAAAAAAAATCCCACTCACGGTAACAAATGGCACAGAGGTATGCGTTTGGGCGCCGTGAAGTGTCGGGTTGACGTCGAAGGGGAATTCAAATTTTCAAACTTCATTACACCTTGTCTGGAGACGTCAGGACTTGATAATGCAAATGAGCTGATATTTCTTCGTTCTACTTTTGCACGTTCTCCGTCGTGCTCGTCGTCGACACGATATTTTCGCAGAATCCATGTGATGTGATGTGTGCTCCGAGTGTCGGAGTTCCGGAAAACCGGTTTGAACAGAATAAACAGAGGCTAATAACTGCAAATTTGACATCGCCCGTCTAATGAGTGCTTACAGCTTGTATGCGATGTTCACCACAGTTTGATACAGGTGAATTACCTGTTACAAATTGAAAGTATAAAAAATGCTTTGAAATTTAAAAAAAACACAAAAAAGAAAACACTTTTAGCGGTTAAGTCGAGTCCAATAAAGTGGTTCAAATTAAGTGAGCAAAGCAAATTTTTCAGTTCCTTTTGGGGTCCTAAACAACTCCCTAAAGTTTAGGAACGATTGGTTAAGTCCCCAATTTGCGCAAAGCGATTCAATTTTTCCATATAGGGTACGTTATCCCTATAATGGACCCTCTGAAGGGTTTTCGATGAAAAAATCAATAAAATCACAATTTCAAGCGTGTTTTTGTCTACAAATCTATTATTTGACACGTTCAGCATCATTTAAATCAATGTTGACTGATATTGAATTGTCCTTTTCACCAAAATAAGTGTTTTGAGTTCGACATCTGAAATCAGCCATGGCCACTAGCATTTTCACAACAAAACTGCTTTTATATTTTATGATTGAATTAACTATCCAATCATTTTTTGACTGATTATTTAACTTCAGCAAGTCGAAATAATGTTAGTTTATGTAACTTTACTAAAATAAAGCGATGAACTGCTCATTTTCGAGCAAAAATTAGGGGGGTCCAATATAGGACAACGAAAATCTAAACTTTTCCAAAAGTGGACCCCTGTTAATTAAACCTCCAAAAATGAAGAAAACTGTGTATTTAAGCAATAGTTTCTCTTAAACATACAATAAATGCTTGTTGTTATCAACCTAAATGCATATTTTTTCAATTGTGAGTATAAATATAGCTGTTTCATGTTAAAAGTGCCTAAAATGCTGAAACCGTAAAAATTATAATTAATCAAATTTATAGTCAATTAAACTTAACTGAAGCATCATAATTGCAGTTTGAAATTATATTTTATAATAATAAATCAAGAACAAAACATTTTTTTAAATAAACATGCATGGTTTTATCAGCAACTGTAAACAAATCTATTGTTTAGTTTCGGTCAACCATTTATGTAATTAATTTTTGTTGCTGTTTTGTTAACAACACATATTTGTTTATCATGAAAAGTGAGCAAAATTCATCTTTTATTAATTATATCTATCATTAGACCTACACCATGCATCAAAACATCAAATATCGGTTAAATTTGGTATAAAAATAACAGTTTGCCTAAAGTGGACCCGGGTCCACAATCGGATTATGGACCCGAGTCCACTATAGGAAAAGGGGGTCCATAACAGGCAAAACATTTTTTTTTTCGAATGGTCTTTTTTCTGCTCAAAAACAAATAAACTGATGAAATAAATAGTCAAAATTGTTCAAAAGACTTATGTTTTTATTGTTTTGTACAAGGAGTTATGAAAAAGTGCTAAAAATATTGAAAATGTGTGAAAAATGTGCTTCGGCTCTACTAGGGGGTCCACCTAAAATCTTAAATTTGTATGGGAAAAACCATTTTTATTGGATTTTGATAATTCAAAAATCCACGTTTCACGCTATATCAAAACCGGATTCATATTCGGTTGCTCTGGTATGTGCTCTACAACTTTCCCAAAGAGCATACTCTCTGCGAACTTGTTCCTATAAAGAGATACTCTCCTAAAACGTGTTTTTTTTTGCTCAAAACTTTTCCCATACAAATTTATATGGAAAATTGAATCGCTTTGCGCAATGTGAGGACTGAACTAATCGTTCTCAAACCTTGGGGAGTTGTTTAGGACCCCAAAAGGAACTGAAAATTGCTGTGCTGGAAAATCAATTTTGTTATTACACCCTAATGACGCATGTTACAATTGTCCTGTTTTTTTTTATTAAGAGTTGTTTTTTTTTTAATTTTTTTGTCTTTAATATCCGAAAAAGAACTTTCTTGTGTGACAAAAATATTTCGCTGTCATATTTTAAAAAACAAACTAGCTTTAGTTTTGAAAAAAAAACATCGTTTGAAATGAATCAAAATATTTATTTATGAGTATGTTTGTATACACCATATAAAAATGTAACATATTGTTCACTTCATACAAACTCGTATTAAGACCAAAAATAAAAGATACGTAAACTGTCATGTCTCCGGTTAGTCCTAAACGCCATTTGTAAACAATTACGATTTTCGATAGATTTTCCAAATTCAATGCTCTTGAATGCTCTAAACCAAAAAATCCCTTTAAGGGTGCACAGCAACCAGGGAAGTTGTAATCTTCTCGTTCCAAAATTATCAAACTTACGGACCCAATCCTGCAACAACCTTATTGTAAAAATAGTTTGATGTTTTCATTCGAATTAGATTCGATTTTCTTTCGAATTAAAAATAATTGTCATTTTTTCATATTTTCGCCAGTAATGCCATGAAAATCTATCAGAACAAGTTACATGCTAATGCTTTTTTTAAATGTTCACCTGTGCCAGCATTGTATGTTTGGAGCGACCAACCTGTAAAAGTTTGCTCTTGTTTACAGCCCAACCACCGGCGCTTTTGCATATAAATCCATCGCGGCCGGCATAACCTTGCCAAACGAGGAAGCAAAAACAAAAATATGCTAATCAACCGCGTTCATGACACACACACATACAGACACACAACATCGTGCAAAAAACGTCTTCTGATTGAAATGCTTCTCACTGTGCTCTGGTGGAACGTGGTTTTTGTGCAAAATAGTCGGGCGTCTAAATAGTATTCCCCTCCTCACGGGCGACACTGACGCCGCCAACTTACAAGCCGGGGTTTGTCGTTTTGAGTAAAACTGGTATTTCAACTAACTCTGCCGGTGCCGGTTCTGGGTAGGTATGCCACTTTCTTGCGGCGAGTAAACCGACCTCGTGGTGGTTTTGGAGGTACCGGCCGGGTTTGGTTTGGGGGTTGCTGGAACTGGAACTGGAGCCTTTTCAGGGTCAACGGGTAATTTAAACTCGAAGCGTTTCTTGTTCTGTATACCAACAACAAATGCTTTTTAATATATTTTTTCATTGATTTGGTCACTGTTTACAACACAGTGTAATACAATTTGGTTTTAATGGAATGTTAAAATTTATAATAATGTCTATCGGAAAGTGACATTGTTCCGGTGCTCGCGGATTATCCGACGACGTTGCTTCAGTTTCTAAATTTCAAGAAAATATCAACTGTATAATTTCAAAGGATTTCAAATACGCATCATATCAACTAATGAACAAGCAGATTACATAACAAAGTTCAGCAATGTTCTATAAAAAAATGAAAAGTTTATAATCGTACACAGTTGTTTCTTCAATGTTTACAACAAATTAATCACTAATTTAAATTAATTTTAAATGCGTCTTTTTGAATGCAAAATTTAACGTGCATCAAGAAAACATGATTGCAATGTAATGGTTAAATAGTACTAAGTAGAAGATTTATTCAGCAGGAGTCGTTCATTTATCCAGCACGGCTCTGCTAAGTTGGAATGAATTCGATAAAAGGTCCTTCAAGACAATTCGAAAAGTTCAACTTTTTTGCATTGTTTTTGCGATTGTTTACTCTGAAAAGTTAAACTTTTCGCAAATCAAATTTGTGCTGTGGTAAACTTTTCTGCACTCTTTTTTTGGGCGATGACAAGTAGGTAATTTCATCACTTTAGAAAGACAGGTCATGTGAGTAGTTCCTCAACGGAATTGCAAAAATAATATGTTTTTTAAGCTTCAATGAATGAAATTTATTTTTGAAAATTAAAGCAAATTGAATATCACCAACAGTACAACATTACCCTCCAAGAAGAGTTTTTCGAAGGACAATATCAAAAAAAATCAAATCATGTTTACTTTCGAATAAAATTTGAACTTTTCTCAAAACTTTCAGAGCTCAACATATATTATTTCTACAGCTATGGTCTTCCCTTTTTTCTAGGGACCCTTTGGGAACCACTTTGAAATATATTTTGGTAAAGAATATTGATTTCTAAAATGCATCTTTGATATTTTTTAGAAAATTGAATGTTAGGATACATTTTATGTTTAAAAATTGCAAACAGTTTTTTTCACGGATTTGCGTTTAAAATATATTTTACTTCAATAAACTAATTTTGATCGAGATCGATCAAAATCAAAACCCCTAAAATCCACATATGTTCTGCTGCCTCTTAAAAAAAATCATCCAACATAAATTGCTGACTATGGTTAACCCTCTACAACTTATCCCCACCTTGCTTCGATCCAAAAATTAGACAAAAATCAATTTTTCAGCTATTTTTTTTATCTATAAAAAGCATTGGAAAGAAGAAATCTTTAAATTTAAGAAAATTCTTAAGGTGAAAGTGTGACTTTTTTTATGAGACTTTGCCAATGCACAGTGGTCCAAAACCGAAATCTAGCGTGACAAAATTGATAGCGGCCACACTTTAAGATTTAGAGCTTTGGTGTCTTGGGGACAAATGATCAGGGTCAATAGGGGCATCTTTTGGTATGGTGGCCATTAGGGTGGTCCAAATTTTAGGGTGGTTCAGATTTTTTATTTTGGCGGGATGACGAGATAGCGCTTTGGTGTCTTCAAAAAAGTTGGAGGGAGCATCATTCTGAGCAACTTTGCTGAAAAGCATAAAGCTCTATCTTCAAACGGGAAGTTTCTAGAGCCATTTTTGTAATTTAGGTTGAAGTGTTTATGAAAAAATGAGTCTTTTGAATTTATCAACTCAGGCTTGTGTCGTAGCGAGTTGGTGTCTTCTAGACATTTGTAGAGCTTATTAAAACACACATTTATCTTCCAAGAGAGTAAAAATCGAACCTTCAAAACGAAAGTTATAGCCAAAATACGACGAAAAAGACGCCATTTTGAAATGTGAATAACTCGAAAAGGTGGTAGAGTTTGACTTCGCTCTTAAAGCATCTGAAAGTACACATTTTAGAGTACATTTGCTGAAAATATCTCGGGGGTCTTTTTTGTTAAACTTATTTAATCTCAATTTGAAAATGAGCATTTTTTAATCGTTTTTTGCCCATAACTTTTGATAGAATTGACCAAAATTCATTTTTCAAGAAAAAAATGTTCATTTTGACAAGCTCTACAATTGTCTAGAAGGGCTCAAAAATGTACAAAATGATCTAGTAATTGTAAAAGAAGAAACAAGTTTTGGCTGAAATATTTCAGGAATCAACAATATAATTAAGTTTATTCCTGAAATATTTCAGCCAAAACTTGTTTCTTCTTTTACAATTACTAGATCATTTTGTACATTTTTGAGTCCTTCTAGACAATTGTAGAGCTTGTCAAAATGAACATTTTTATTCTTGAAAAATGAATTTTGGTCAATTCTATCATAAGTTATGGGCAAAAAACGATTAAAAAAAGCTCATTTTCAAATTGAGATTAAATAAGTTAAACAAAAAAGACTCCCGAGATATTTTCAGCAAATGTACTCTAAAATGTGTACTTTCAGATGCTTCTAAAAGCGAGGTCAAACTCCACCACTTTTCGAGTTATTCACATTTCAAAATGGCGTCTTTTTCGTCGTATTTTGGCTATAGCTTTCGTTTTAAAGGTCCGATTTTTACTCTCTTGGAAGATAAATGTGTGTTTTGATAAGTTCTACAAATGTCTAGAAGACACCAACTCGCTACGACACAAGCCTGAGTTGATAAATTCAAAAAACTCATTTTTTCATAAACACTTCAACCTAAATTACAAAAATGGCTCTAGAAACTTCCCGTTTGAAGATAGAGCTTTATGCTTTTCAGCAAAGTTGCTCAGAATAGTGTTCTCTACAACTTTTCCGAAGACACCAAAGCGCTATCTTGTCATCCCGCCAAAATAAAAATTCTGAATCACCCTAAAATTTGGACCACCCTAATGGCCACCATACCAAAAGATGCCCCTATTGACCCTGATCATTTGTCCCGAAGACACCAAAGCTCTAAATCTTAACGTGTGGCCGCTATCAATTTTGTCACGCTAGATTTCGGTTTCGGACCACTGTGCAATGTTTTAAAAACAGTAATGTTTTTGGGTCAATTTTGGCTGTGTTTTTTACTAACATCTTTTCTATATTATGTGAAAGCAAAACGTGACGCACTTTTCGAGGGGGGGTCAGAGCCAGCGTGATAAAGTGTGACATAGTAGCGAGGGGGGGTTAATGCCGATTTTAGCGTGACATACATTATGGATGACGCATAGAGTTAGCCAAATACTGCTAAAAGCAAACATAAACTAAACAAGAAAAATATAAAACAAGAGAAGTAAAGTTTTTTGAAGAACAAAAGTTGCTCAATATAAACTCCTGAAAATAGGAAAAATAATAATTTTCGGAAAAATATGTAAAGGGTTAACGATGTTTCAAGACAAATCTTTGAAATGAACATCATAATCTGACGATAGATTGCCTATACCTGCATGATTCTCTAATGTAAATCAATGCATTGTTTGCTCACAGTGCATACGTCATATGAACGTATAGGGTAGAATTATTCCCAAGGGTTGTTATGAATCATCGTAAACACGGATCTTATTCAAAACCTACGTATTGATTGGTTCTTGAAGAATTATAAGAAAAGTTTTCTGAAGTAATTTAATGTAGACATTTGCTTGGAAAACGGCGGGAAATAATAAATGACCTATTAAAAATTCGTTAGCAAAAATCACCAAGTGATTATCTTTGTACACAAGAAGCTCAAGGTTCAACTGTTAATACGCACCAGCACCAGCACGTGTACCCTATTAATTGTTACGCACCAAGCCAGATCAACCAGTGGCGTGCGCGAAAGGGAAGCAATTACTGCTTGCCCCAAGGGTGCCCCCCTGCCAGCTGGCGCCAATTACCCATAATAGTTAGTACCAGGTACTCTCCAAATACTTACTGTTGCGTCGTCCTTCCTTGACCCGGTAGGTGAGATTATGAAAGGCCAAATCGACGGCCGGCCGCGTCGGCAGGTGGGACAGCGTTTTCGGCTGGGACGGCACGATCTGCACCCGGACGGCGCCATTTTTCCTATTGTCAGTGTCGAGCAGATTATTAGTTACACTGCAACTACTACTTTCGTTTGCTTCCGTCATGGTTTTCTTTCTTGTTTTTCTTCTCTTCTCGTGTGAGAGTGAATTTCTTTATAATTGCGCTTTTGACTTTTCTAATTCATTCAGTAACACTGATCCGTCTGTTACATATGGATACACGTAACTCTAATTATCTACACTTTCGTCACATTTGCCTATCCGCACGAGAGATAACACTAATTTCAAGGTGAGGGTCCCCCCCTCAAATTACACTTTTTGAACACCCCTAACGCTAAGCACAAAGAACCAGCAAACCTCAGATCCTGCTCAATGGATGACTCGCGAGAAAAGTCACTTGACTCATCCACCACACACAAGCCAGAAACGCGCACGACCTTCTGACTTTGTGTTGAGAGTTCTGCTGAGGATTTCTTCTTGTTCAGGCTGTACTACTGTTGTACGCGGGGTGAGTTGAGCGGGCTGGACAGCTTAGCTTAGAACAGCCTGTAGACACTGCTGTCCGGAGAACGACTGAATGCGTGCTGCTGTACGATATAATGTGTTGGATTCAAAAACACGGCTAAAAATATAGTTCCGCAGCTGTGTTTGTGGCCCGCCGTGTAGATACGCGGGGCAGACTGCCGTGAAGTCGCGAAGCCCCGCACCTATACCGCCACGCGAGCGAGAGAGAGAGAGCTCCGATGAATTGAGCTCACAGTGGGTACATGCAATTTTGGGACAAAATAATCAATGTCAAAATTTTACTGAATTTTCGATCTTCCATTGCAGCATTATTTTTATTTCAGGAGATTTTTTCTTGCAATTTTAGTCTTTGTGAGTTCAAACCTTGTCCCGCCCGAGTGGAACAATCGGACCGGTTGCCCTAAAAGTCCATAGCTTAAAAATCAACCTCGTAATTTTTCGAGTTCAAACCTGATGTGTCATGAAAGGAAAACTCCGTATTATCGACCATTATTCAGACACCATTTCAGAATCTACTTTAAAAGAAATAAACAATTTTATACTAAATTGATTTAAAAAAATAATTAATAATCCTTGTTTAAAAGATTCAATTTATCGATACCCCAATAATAATAAGTTACAGATATGTAAAAAAAAGCATGGCAAATAAAGCTGTGTTTGAATTTCTCGTAAAAAACAAAATAACTGGCTTGATTAGACATTATACGGGTGGTCAAACAACTTTATTTAAAGTTCAATTTATTTTTAATATTTTAAAGAAAAAAAATATTTCAAAATGCATGTAAGGGTAGAGAAGTCATCAATGAGACACGGGGAACAATGTTTAAATGGCTCTCACAAGTCGTAGTTTTAAACGATCATGCTCATATTTGGGGCAAAGGTGTATCTACTGGATACTCGTCTGCCATAATAGTGGCTTTGGTTATGGATTTTGGGGTGTTTAAATAAATTATTGCCATTTTAATTCATGAAGACATTTTAAAACAAACACACTCAAACAACTGCAAGTAAAGGTTGAAGTAATTATTTCTCCGTCACAGCGATATCAATTACTTTCTGCTGATTGAATTAAAGACATTTTTGAAATCCGTCCAAGTTGGATCCCTGCTCGCCCTGTTGGTGCAGCAATATTTGTCGTCGGGTGTTCCGGTGTTGGTTTTGGCTTGACCACGGTCATGCAGTAGTGGTCGGGTCTGGGGACACGCGGAGACAGTTTTGTCTTCCGTCGCGGCCTAATGGCTGCTGTTGTGATGTCTACACACAAGGCAGTAACTTTGATACCGACTATACTTTCCATTTGTGGCACTTTATAACACATATGATTCAACAAACAACTGGCTGACTCAGCCTTCGATGGTGGTGGTAAGGCAAACAAGTCAGACCAAATGTTGGTAATGTTTAGCGTCTTTCGCGCAGAACATAAATTGAGGTAAAGAGAATGAAACAAAAACAAAAACATGAAAATCAAGAGCAGTGGACCGGTTTTGGCGCCCTATCGAGCCACCTGGGTTGTGTTTTGGTAAACAAATTAAAATGAATTGTGATGTGTGCTCATGCCATCATTCGAAAGAAATGGACAGAAACGAATAAAATATACTTCTTTTGGTAAACAAATAAATTTTATCACCAAACGATCAATTAATCCAGCATCATTCATTTCAATCAAAACCAAACTCTTCTGGCATTCAGTGATAACTAAGCTACTGACATCAGATAACAGCGCTTCAGTCAACCAATGACGAGATCATTGCTCCTTACAATTAGAGGGAGACGGATTCTTTGAAAAGCGCACTTGAGGTTGAGGTATTGAAAGTAGAGCTAATGCATTTTTTTTCAGGACTGAGTTCACTGCAAATTACAGAGCGTTTTTGAAAAAATAAACAATGCAATGAACTGTGATAAATCCACAAAAAAAATGTCGGCGATTTTGTATTCCACCATTAATATTTTCCACAGAAATAGTTTATCATTGACACCTGAAAAAAAAAACAATCACGTTCAGCTTAACTTTCAGCTCAGTAATCATTTCGTATAAATTGAGACCTGTCGTGACCCATCTTCGCGTCAGTATCGACCCACTTGCCGCAATCATGACACGATAGAAATCCAGATTAAACGTTCTGATAAGTCATAGTTATTATTTCCAGTTCGACTCACACGGAATTGTTTGTTCTAATGATTGTTCAAGTTAGGGGTTCGTTCCCCAGGCATATTTGCAATTAACGCTCGCAAACGCTTAAATTATATCAACACACACAAACACAGAGGCAGGGAGGAAGTTAGCGCGTTACGTAAAATGTGTTCTAACTTGCGTTTGGATGTTATTGCTACAGGGTGGGAGTTTCAACACGAAAACTTCCAACAACTTCTAACTAGCAATCAACGGCGATGGAGACACATTTCGTCAATCGATGTGTGCGATCGTGTGCAAGCCCACCTTCCTTCCTTTCTTCCTTTCGAATTTCCGCGCGCTGGCGAAGCAGGCGGTGACGGCGATCGGACGTTAAGGTCCAATCAGACAAGAACACTTCCACTTCCACTTAACGCGACGACGAGACGACGATTCTAGCGTACTGCGCGAATGCAACTATCTAAGCAACCGTGCGAACGCTCGCTCAACTAGGTTAAATGTTCTGATCGCAGCAAGCCTCCGAACTTGATCGCGAGCTTTGCCTTACATCAAAACGAGTCAGATAGTCGCAGGTACTAACTAACAACAAGTATTTTTGCTGCAATCATGGCACATGAACTAGACGGCCTTCAAAAAAGCAACTTTTTTTCATGCTCTTCTAACTAGTTTCTAGTACCGTCGCTCGATCAACCCTACCGCCGCCAGCAGCCCTCTGTTTGATCGGGTGGTTCTAACAGCACCAACTTCGGGGCCGATTCGGACTGTTGATCGGCGGTAGCATAATGCATTAACCGCGACCGTGTACCGCAAAACCGCGATGACGGCGCTGACGGACGATGCACTTTGTCTATGTGAGCGAGTGTGTTGGTTTATAGTTAGGAGAGGGTGGAGTTTGATTTGAGCTCACTTTGATACTTTATAAGATTGCGATAGAATAAAAAAAGATATACAATAAAAAAAATAATCATAAAATAAGATTAGAACTAAATTCTAAATAACTTTCTCTTTTTCTCTGAATTGGAACGAATGATGGCTGCACAGATCACGTGCTCTAAATTCGTTAAACAATTATGTTGAAATGATTTTAACAAATTATTCTTGTCATTTCAGTGTGTTCAAGTTCGTTCCATTTGTGTTGAAAGAGTTACGATCACTCGTGAAGGTTACAAGCAAACTCCTTATGTTTATACATCAAAACTTTTGTTATTGTCTGGTCTTTAACTTTGTACAACATTGTTAGACTTTCAAAAATAACCCACATTTTAAAACACGAAATTTTAAATTGAAATTTTTGTTCAAAATGAAAAAAGGTGCAGGTGGTTATGTTACACATGACCAGTATGACAAAGAACTTTGCAAGATGATTGTTGAAATTTTTGATTACAATGTCCGTCCGATGTACAATGTTTCCCCATGATTCCCAGTATTACAGTATCAAAAACCATAAAGTGTGATACCCATATTGCCCCAACTCTTATGGTTCGGCAAATGTCCCCCTATCGGAACACCCCCGGGGACTCCGAACACTCCAGGTGGTGGCCAATTCCAATTGTCGACTCCTTCTAATGCCGGCTGGCATGTCTTGGCTGGTCCATACCATCTGCTCCCGGGCCACCAGGCCATCTGCTCCTGATGTTGACTCGTCGACGTCCAGCAACAGAATGAATTTTCGGGACCAACCGAGCCGAGTTTTGTTGGTTTAGATCGGGGACGTATGCCCCGCCTCTTTGCACCCATTCTCTCATACCACCTTATTCGCTTTTTGCCCCGTCGATGGTCCGAAAATTATGAGGTGGAGTGGGGGTAACTTTAGATACATCAATCTCACGTCTCTCGATTGACTGATAGGGAAACGATTGTTCAACCAACCAGTGTGTACCTAAGAGGGGAAATTTGCCGAGAGGGGAATTCGTCACGTAACGTTTTCGCTTTGCGAAAATTTTGGATTGACACCACGTATAGAAACCTTAGGGCAAAGTTCTTTGTCAAAAATACCCTTCTGGGTTATTGCAGATTCGAAAAGTACATAAAATTACCCATAAAACGACATGTGGCAGAAAAAATTTAAAAATAAGTAATGGAAAATGGCAGATTTTTCAAAACTATTTTTGTTTTTATCAAAAATACGTTTTTATGTTTAAATATTTGAATACGCCATCAAATCTTGCGTCCAACTTTACATAACAGTCCCTTCGACACCAAATTTCCAAACCACCACCATTTCAAGCTCAAGTCGTACCGCCTCTCCGTCACGAGATATCAAAAAATGGACCTCGGATTCGTGGTCAGGGCCAAAAGTTACCCCTAAGGACAATGTTTCACGAAAATCGTAGAGGGGTCGAGGTAACTTTTTCAGATTTCGTGTGAATTGGCGAAGAATTACCCTGCAATAATGTGAAAAAAAGGATATCCAAAAGATTATGATTGGAGATGCCAAAACCAAATTCAAACAAGACAAACACAAACAAATGTAGCTCAACAGAACAAATTATTATTATTAATTTCCATAAAAATTGGGCTTTAAAAAATTAAGTTTGATTTTTCCACTTTTTAGCATAAAATCAGAACTATTTCAAAACCAAAACAAAATTGTTGTTTTTCTTCGAAATTAATGTCTGCGTGTTGTGGGAATTCTATTTAAAATTGGATTTTGATATTTATTATCATTTTTTTGAAATACCTTCAAATGTTTAGTTATAAATGTTCCTGTTTCCAAATGTTCATACTTTTGATAAATAAGTTGTAAAATTATATTAAAAACCACATTTCAATCTATTATAAGCTTTAAGTAAAGTAAATTTTAAATTAACTGATCCAGTCTGCCCTACAAGTGCACACGATTCACTGCGGGCTAAACCGATTTTGATTACGTAAACGAGCCCCTGATTTTTACCGACAACCTTAGAAGGAGAAACACAGGCACTGAACCCGTCGCTCTCTTTGGCAGTTGGTGGTCTTTGAACAGCCCAACGGTGAACGCGGCGTGAGCGATCACGCGACTGCCATTGGAGGTACCAACTAGGAAAACTTGTTTTTCTTTGGCGGCATTCTTCGTTCTGAATGTCATTGCATAAACATAGTGAGTAATTTTAAAGTTGATAAAATGTAGTGGAAAGTGCTTTTTTTGAAATTGTTTTTAAGTGGTACGTTTGTGCAAATATCTACTCTCGAAAATTCTAAAAAAACATTTGCTTTCGACTAAACAGCAACCAAAATAATTAACAACTTCCTATATTTGACAGCCAAATTCTTTCGCACGTTTCAGACCCTTATATAAATACGCTCGACAAATTCAAGGCTGCTCACAGTCATTAGCAGATTCGACGAATTGTTGTTCATCGAACACTTAACACCTTTGACCATACAATCAGCGATAAGTGGAATTTGTTTTTTTTTTATCAAAAATCCATTTTTGAGTGATTAACTGATGCCTGGATTCCAGAGGGCTTGTTCCAGTGTTAGTGACTGATAACGGAGCGGTGATTTTGAAATTCAGCCGTTTTTCAAGGTTGAAGATTTACTATCGCGGAAAATTCTGATTTTTTTGGTCAATTTTTTAGCATAAAAAGTTTTTGACTAGATCAAAACTAGAAAATATTATTTGATTTTGATGTAGAAATATTGAATAATATTTTTAAAAAAATATTTGTATCATTGAATACTCAGTATTGAGTTTGTTATGATCTCTCTAGTTCTGAACCTTGCTGTTTGCTCGAGTAGCGATAACGATTACATTGACGTCACGCGTAAACTTGTTACGATTCATGCTCATCAATCGAGCGATAAACATCAAAGGATCAACGAGAGCGAGACTTCGGCAGCACCAAAACTAAATAAACTAAAACCCAACGAATTCGACATAAACGTCATATTTTTCCACAAAAAGCCTTACAAAAAGTGTGTGTGTGTTTCATTTCTTAAGAACTAGCCCAACATGAGCTCATTTCTCGCGCTACTGGCGCGTCTCGCGCTCACTTCTGCCCTTTGGGCTCTTCTTCTTGGGTGCGCACCCTTCTTATTCTAAACTCACGCATGCAGCAAACGCCCGCCTTCTGCTCCGCCTCAGGCAGCTCCCGGATCGGCAACGTTGACGCCGTGTTCACCCCGTCACAGATACACGTGCGTGGCCGCTCCGTCCGTCCGGACTCCTGCGGACGCCCGCGACAGCTTGGCAGGCTGCCCTCTCTCTCCCGCGCCCTTCACGACCGGTGCCTTACACCGATCGCCCCGCGCCGGTCTACGTTCGCCGTGTCGACGACAGATGATTCCTCCTGCACTTGATCAGCGCGCCCTCCGTTCGCCCTGGTGAAGGCCAACTCGCTGCACACTCGCCCGCTCTTAACAGCGCCGACCGACCGTTCAGCTTTCGAGCAGATTTTCCAGCGGTACACAAAAAAAAGGGGCTCCTGGATCAGGAAGGTTAAAATTAGATCTGAATCACCCACTTTTCTCGATCGCACACTTACTTTGCGTCCCCTTTTCGTGTGCTTCTTCCAAGTTGTCCTCCAGTTCTTGTCGGACCGCCAGTCGGATTGCGGGATGAGTGGTGCGAGGCCTGGTTAGAGAAGTAGGTTGTTATTGGCTGTTCCGCCAAGAATTACTCAGCACTCACCGGTATGCACGGAGTCGATCTTGGGTTTGTTGCGCCGTGTGTGTGCGTGCGATTGTCTCACACCGGCGTTGGGGATTGCGTGCCTAGGGGCGAAGTGTGGTGTGTTAAATCCTGTTTTGAGCTTTTTCGAAGCTGACTCACCAAAGAGGCGTGGTGCTCGCTGTTGCTTGGCCGCTGGGCCGTCCTCTGAGCGGTTCGGTACCGCCGATGGCCGCGGGGCGTGCCTGGGGATGAAATTACCGGATCTTGTAGTTTCGATGAGACAAAACCGTCCCACTTCTTACCGGTCGAGAATGCCGGATCTGGGTCGTTCTTGGCGTGTTGGAAATCCCTCCGGGGACGTCGAACCCTCGATCAGCCGGTGCGATTTCACGTGCAGGCCGTTGTTCCGCCAGCCAATAGCTTTGACCGTTTTTTGCACTCGCGACTTTTCGACGACCACGCGCGCGCACTAGTCCCGAACACTTCGTTCACCGCACTTTTCTCCGCCGCACTTTTCTCGGACGGGCTTCACCCAACGCGACCACGTGGAACGGGCAAAAGGCACTTTTGCAGCAGACGAGGTGGCGACGCGTTCGCACCGAGGCGAGAATTTTTCCTTCTGCACTCTCTCCCTCAATTGCGGAAGTCGTCGTCGAGGCTGCGTTTGCTGATTGCGTTTCTTGACGTTTGTGCGACGATGGTTTTTCTCGCAGGCGAGTGTTGTCTACTCTACTCTTTCGTGTCTTGTTTACACAAAATTGGGTTCAAACTGCACACACATCACAAAATTGAGTACAAATAATCTAGTCACAATACAACCCTGCCATTGCTGCAGAATTTTCCGTGTGGGATGGCAGACCCACACGGAAAATTCTTAAAACTTCACTTTCCCTAAAAAGTGTGCTGGAGACTTTACTGGTCATGGACACAACGCTCTAAACTCAAAGCTAACTAAGACACGAAAGCCCGCGGCTCTCCAGAACATGTACAGCTTCTAAACATAACAAACCCGATGCTGTAGACTATATCTACACAGATAGTGACCAGCTGGCTAGCTTGCCTAGTCCAAAATGTCTCCAGCTCAGTTTTTTGTTGTTCCAACTCTTGCTACAATGGCACATCGATCCAGACTTACAGCTAATGTTTTACTTATTAACTGAAATCTAACGACTAATGGATAGCGATATGACGGAAAACGGGTAACAAGTAATACTAACTATGGGATAATTTTGCTAAATCTAGTGTCTGAATCGGGAAGCGATCCACACTACGCTCTCAAACGACATGTCGACAGTGTCGGAGAGTGGTCGATTTCCGGAGGTTTGAGAGGATTTCCCATCTCCTATCACCATGAGTCCGGCTAAGGGTTAAATCCAGCGGTTGCCCGACTGAACGTCCGCGCCCTAGATTCGCGTTGCTTTTGATGGAAGTGTCATGGTGATGCCTCAACGACCAATCTGAAGACCAATGAGTGAGCTAGATCGTGACAACACTGGACGAATGTACCGGTCCAGGCGTGAGAATGTTTGTGCCCCGAAGGTGTTTTGAGAAGTTTGGAGCTGGTACGCTCATAGCAAGAATTTGTTTGATCTGGTTCGTTGTTTCTCACCGAAGCATGCGCTCAGGGCCCATTGTGCGCTTGTGCTTGGTGTTGGTGGTGGTGGTTTGTTGTCCAGGCTCTTCTTCCAGCGTCAGCGTCCCCGGATGGTCAGTTCTCCAGCGGCTGTCCTGCGTCAAAGCTGCTCCCGTTGCTGCGCTCCTGCGGTCGGTGTGTGCTGCGTCCAGAACCTCTGCACGAGGCTTGTCCTCGTCGGCACTGCACTACACGATCAGCCAGTACTGCTACTGTTGTCCTCGGTGCACTCTACGTTCCGGACTCTCCTGCTGGTTCCTTGCCGCCCCGGTTGCTTGTGCTGTACTTGGCACCGTGTGTTGTTTGGTCTTGTCCTCCTCTCGTGGTATGAAGGCTACATAGCTGGCTGGGTCATACCGCTGCAAAACAGCTTGATGACTTTTCTCCTCCTCGTTCTTCAGACGACATGTTTACCGCTTTGCGTGTTTGTTGTTCTTGTCGATCTGGTTCGCAACTTTTAGCTGCAGACATAGCTTTGGGAAACTAGGATCAGTCGGACTTCAGGTCCTTGGCGTGGTAGCGCCCTCGCTTGCCACTCGAGATGTCCTCCAGCTCGTACAAGTTGTGGCCGAGCACCGCCTTGACGATCGCCGGAACGTACTTCGGGTTGAGCTTCTGGTTGACGTGATCTGCTTTTGATGACAACGAGAACAGCTTCCGCCAAACAAGTTCTCCCACTTTGAACGACACGGCTCGTGTGCGTAGGTTGTATCGCTGCTTGGACTTTTCGTGGTTGTTCTTGATCTTCTGGATGACGAACTCGTGGATTCGCTTGAGCTTGGACAGTCGCAAGTCTTGTGCGAGCTTTGGATCGTCCGGCGCGTTCAGATCTTGCTGTTTGTACAGGTCGGTATGCAAAATCAGATCCCTTCCAAAGTTCGCAAAGTGCGGGCTTACCCCGGTGGCTTCGTGCTTCGCGCTGTTTATCGCCGCTACAATCGACGGCAAGTTCTCGTCCCAGGAACGGTGATCCTCATCGAGCAGTGCCCGGATGCAGGTAACCAACACTCTGTTGACGCGCTCGGCGTTGTTGACCATCGGGCAGTAGAATGCGGTCGTCATGTGCACGATCTGGTGCCGTGCGAGAAGCGACTTGAAAGCTGCTGAAACGAATTGCTTGCCGTTGTCACTGAGGACGATCCTTGGCCTCGAAAATCGCAAAAATACCTCCTTCTCCAGAAACGCAACCATCTTCATCGTGTCCGCGCTTCGCATGGGATGCGCAATCACGTACTTCGTTACCCAATCCACAATCACGAGCAGAACCGTGTTCCCGTCTTTCGACCTCGGCAGTGGACCTACGAAATCGATCGAGATGAGTTCCCAGGGCACGCGCGCTGGCTTGAGCTTCCCCATCGTCGGCATCATCTTGGTGTTTGGCGCTTTGCTGGCTTTGCAGACCGCACAGGAGCGCAGATAGCGACCAACGTCTTGCTGCATCTTCGGCCAGTAGTAGAAGTTCTGCAGCTTTTGCCATGTTTTCTGTAAACCCAAGTGCGCACCTGTAACCGAATCGTGAAACTTGCTGATCACCTCTGCTCTTTCGCCCAGCGGAACCACCTTCTTCCACTTGTGCACCGTGTTCCCAAACTCGTCCTTGCAGCGACAATTCTTGTACAG
This sequence comes from Culex quinquefasciatus, assembly GCF_015732765.1. Taxonomy (NCBI): domain Eukaryota; kingdom Metazoa; phylum Arthropoda; class Insecta; order Diptera; family Culicidae; genus Culex; species Culex quinquefasciatus. The sequence continues at coordinate 118,326,578 of NC_051862.1, forward strand.
TTCACCGTTAGCGATCTTGAAGTCCGGAAACTTGTCCGGCTGTTTATCCACGCTCTGCATCAGTCGCTTGTACCAGTTGTCGTCCATCGCCTTCACCGCAAATACCAACGACGCAACAATCCTTGAGAGCGCGTCGGGGACGACGTTGCACGATCCTTTTCGGTACTCGATCTTGAAGTCGAACGCGTTCAGCCGCAAGATCCATCTGCACATCAGCGCGGTGGGGTTCTTGATCGATCGCAAGTACGTCAGAGCTGAGTGGTCGCAGTACACCGTGAATCTCACTCCTTCTACGTAGCCACGAAAGTGTTCTATCGCCCTGATGACCGCTAAGCATTCTCTTTCTGTCACCGAGTAGTTGCGCTCCGAAGCGGACAGTTTCTGCGAGAAGTACGCAATCGGGTGTTCTTCTCCGTCGATCTCTTGCGCGAGTACAGCACCAATGGCCGTGTCGCTTGCGTCACACGCTATGTTGAACGGCTTCGAGTAGTCCGGCATGGCCAGAACGGGCGCCGACACTAACAACGACTTCAGCTTCACGAACGCGTCCTCGGCGGCCGGAGTCCATTTGAACTTAACTTTCGCTTTCGTCAGCTCGGTGAGCGGCACTGCGATGCGCGAGAAGTTGGCGATAAAACGACGATACCAACCGCAAAGACCTAAGAAACGTTGGACGTCCTTTCTGTTCTCCGGTCTCGGAAACTTCACAATGCACGCTACTTTGCCTTCGTCGACCTTCCAACCGTTTTCGTTCAGGACGTACCCCAAGTACTTCATCTCGCTGCGGCAGAATTTCGACTTGTCCGGAGATATCGTAAGGTTTGCGTCCCTCAGTCGTTCGGCAACGATGTTCAGCAGCCTAAGGTGTTCGTCAAAGTTTCTGGAACAGATGATCACGTCGTCTAGGTAGTGGAAGACATGCGGCTCGAGATCGGCGAACAGATGCGTCATCAAGCGCGCCAGGGCTTGGCTCGCTGTGCACAACCCAAACGGTACAACCTTGAACTGAAAGTGGCCACGTCCCGGTACAGTGAACGCTGTCATTGGTCTTGACTCCTTTTCCAGCGGCAACTGCCAGAATGCGTCCTTCAAGTCGATCGACGAGATGTACCTGCAGCCGCCCAGGTTGTTGATGATGTTGGCGATCTGCGGAATCGGGTGCCCTTCGTTCTGCATGATCGAGTTCAGGTAGCGCGCGTCCAGACACACTCTATACTGGCCCGTTTTCTTCTTCACCGCCACCAGCGGGTTGTTCCAGGGACTGAACATTGCTTCTTTGATCACGTCCAGCGCGAGCATCCGGTCGACCTCCTTGTTGACCTCATCCAGCACGTACTTCGACATAACGTAGACCCTCTGCTTGTTCGGTTTCGCCTCTCCAATGTCAATCCGGTGCACGTACTTCGTAGTGCGTCCGATCATGCCTTCCCGGCTACACGGAAACTTCGCGATCGCCTTGTCCAGCTGCCACTTTTCCTGCTTGTTGAGTTCTCGCATGGACTCCGGATCCGGTTCGGTTTCGATCGGTTTTGTCGTGATCGAACAGCAGATTGCTTTGACTCCGAAGGCTTCCCAAAAGTTCATGCCGAGAATCAACGAGTTTGGTAGCGAAGGGATCAGCAGAACTGGAATCGTTTCGTGTCTTCCGTTGTACGCTATTGGTAGGTTCGCAAACTCCTCGATCTCGTGGTTTGTTCCGTCCGCTGTTTGGATGCCGCCCTTGAGTGTTCCTCTCTTCAGCTGCAGTTCGTCTACGATGTCCACCCAAGCTCCTCCGAGAAGCGAACAGTTCGCTCCGCTGTCCAGCAGACCGGTGATCTCTTTGCCCAATATGTTGATCGTCGCGTGGGGACGGTTGTCGCTTCCGGTGTTGATGATGATCGAGTTGATGTGTTGGAGTTCGGGATAATTCGAGGGATTGTAGAATTGGCGCGAGGAGGTTGAACCCTCTGCTACTGGCTCCCCGCTTGACCGTTTCCCTGCTCGGCGTAGCACTCCGGACAGTTTCTGAGTGTGTATCCTTTGCGGCCGCATCTGTAGCAGAAGAAAACGGCTTGCGCTTTCTCACAATCAGTGAAACGGTGTCCCTCTTCGTCGCAATTCCAACACAACAACGTGCCATGTCTTTGTTCCGCACTTGGTCTTGTCGCTACTTGTTCTGGATTACGCTGGTTAGCTCGCGGCTGCGCGGACTCGCTTTGCTGATGGTTGTTTCTTGCCAACATCGGCTGCTGTTCTTCTGCTACCGGTTGTTGTTGATGGGATTGCCAACGCTGTCCCGCATAGTTTCCTCCTCTTCTGTACTGTTCGTTGCTGCGTTTCTGAAATTGTGTACGGATTGCACAAATCTGCTGCGTCAGCTGTTCTATCTGTTCCGTCCAATCGTCCTCGTCCAGGTTGTCCCGCTGGTCCGCGCTTGCTGCGTCGTATCTCCCTCGCCTGTCCTGGTTCTCTTCCCGATTGTCGATCGCATTGACCCTGCCGCCAAACCTCTGCCATCCTGTGTTGTTTGCTTGTGAGCGCTGCGAACCGCTGGGTGTGGCCAGATTTGGCTCGAGAAGCGAGCTGTGCGGGATTGGGATTCGACGCTGGTGCGTGAGAAGCGTGCGCGTGTCGTCGTAGGCGTTACAAACTTCGACCATGTCTTGATTGTCTGCGGCCTTGCCGACGCTAGGATGGTTGCGTACTCTGGATTCATGTTCTTTTTCAGTATGAAAAACTTGTCCTCCTGCGACATCGGCGGTTGCACGAAGCGGAAGAGCGCAGAGATATCCCGGTAGTACTTCTGGAACTTCTCGTTTGCTCCTTGGTATCTCGACGACGCTTCTTCACGCAACAGCTGACCGTAGTGGCTCGACAGATACTCTTGGCGGATCATCAGCTTGAAGTTCTCCCAGGTGTCCAATTCTCCTTCGTTCAGCGCACGACTGTACCAATCTAGAGCATCGTCCTGCAGCAGATGTTTGATCGCCCGCAGCAACATCGCGTTATTGACTCCTTCCGAGAAAGCGAATGATTCCACTCGATCCAGGAACGTGTTCAGGTTGGTCGAGTCTTTCGTTCCCCGAAACTTGAACGGCCAGTTGTGGATTGCCTTTGGAATGCGTGCGCCTTCGGCTGGTTGACGTTCGCGGCGAAGCAGGTCACACAGTACCCGATCCCTGAGTTCGTTGTACTCTGCGTCATCGTTTGGCAGTCTTGGGTGTGGAGTGATGTCTCGTCCTAGGTTCGGTGGTCGAGGTTGAGGATCGCGTTGAGGATGATTCGAGTTGAAGATTGGCCGTCCTCGTCCTCGACCTAGCGAATGTGGTCTTGGGTCGACCGGTAGGCCTTGCCCTCCATGTCCTTGTGCTGCTCCGTTGCCGGCTTGCGCCGAAGCTTGACCCGACAGTAGTAACAGATCGTCCACGCTTTGATTCGCAGTTCTCCTTGGGATGGTTCCAGTTGAAGCTCCTCGTACACTAACAGAACTACCCGACAATTCACCTCCAACTGCACCTGCTAGCGATAGCTGATCGTTCTGCTGGGCGCTACCGCTGCTGACAGCTGTGCTGTTGTGCGCCGGTGCTGTGGAGTTTGACACCGAACTGACACTGTACTGATTCGTTGACTGGTTGGCTGGGTACAGAATTCGGAAGATTTGCCGTTTCGTACGCGCGATCGTTTCTCGCACTTCTGTCCATTCTTCTCGCATGTCCGCGGACGGCGGCGAAACCAGGGTGAGCCGATTGTAGTAATGGTTCAAGCGCGACACGATTGGTTCGAGACAAGCGATGTTGTTCCGTTCTATCCCGGTGATAATTTGGGGCAACAAGCGCTTGATCCGCGATTGACAGATTCTTATCTCCGACGAGCTATCCACCACGTGAGACGAGGAAGCGTAGACTCTCCCCGACTTTAGATCATCTTGCATAACTTTCTCTAACGTTGTACATTTAATTCTGTGCGTCATCGGCCCAAGGCCTGCTACACCACGAAGCTCTAACTCAAAGTTGAGTTCTTCATTGCTCAGATCAATGGGATTTACCTCCATCATCTTCGCTGAACTCTCAAAAGTCTTCCAAAAAGCAAAAATTTATCCCAAGAACAACAAAAAACATATATTCTACGAATAAGCACGCAATGGTTTTACAATTCTAGCCTAGGCCTAGTGTGGGTTTTTTAGTTGGGCGCCATTTTGTTACGATTCATGCTCATCAATCGAGCGATAAACATCAAAGGATCAACGAGAGCGAGACTTCGGCAGCACCAAAACTAAATAAACTAAAACCCAACGAATTCGACATAAACGTCATATTTTTCCACAAAAAGCCTTACAAAAAGTGTGTGTGTGTTTCATTTCTTAAGAACTAGCCCAACATGAGCTCATTTCTCGCGCTACTGGCGCGTCTCGCGCTCACTTCTGCCCTTTGGGCTCTGCTTCTTGGGTGCGCACCCTTCTTATTCTAAACTCACGCATGCAGCAAACGCCCGCCTTCTGCTCCGCCTCAGGCAGCTCCCGGATCGGCAACGTTGACGCCGTGTTCACCCCGTCACAGATACACGTGCGTGGCCGCTCCGTCCGTCCGGACTCCTGCGGACGCCCGCGACAGCTTGGCAGGCTGCCCCTCTCTCTCCCGCGCCCTTCACGACCGGTGCCTTACACCGATCGCCCCGCGCCGGTCTACGTTCGCCGTGTCGACGACAGATGATTCCTCCTGCACTTGATCAGCGCGCCCTCCGTTCGCCCTGGTGAAGGCCAACTCGCTGCACACTCGCCCGCTCTTAACAGCGCCGACCGACCGTTCAGCTTTCGAGCAGATTTTCCAGCGGTACACAAAAAAGGGGCTCCTGGATCAGGAAGGTTAAAATTAGATCTGAATCACCCACTTTTCTCGATCGCACACTTACTTTGCGTCCCCTTTTCGTGTGCTTCTTCCAAGTTGTCCTCCAGTTCTTGTCGGACCGCCAGTCGGATTGCGGGATGAGTGGTGCGAGGCCTGGTTAGAGAAGTAGGTTGTTATTGGCTGTTCCGCCAAGAATTACTCAGCACTCACCGGTATGCACGGAGTCGATCTTGGGTTTGTTGCGCCGTGTGTGTGTGTGTGCGATTGTCTCACACCGGCGTTGGGGATTGCGTGCCTAGGGGCGAAGTGTGGTGTGTTAAATCCTGTTTTGAGCTTTTTCGAAGCTGACTCACCAAAGAGGCGTGGTGCTCGCTGTTGCTTGGCCGCTGGGCCGTCCTCTGAGCGGTTCGGTACCGCCGATGGCCGCGGGGCGTGCCTGGGGATGAAATTACCGGATCTTGTAGTTTCGATGAGACAAAACCGTCCCACTTCTTACCGGTCGAGAATGCCGGATCTGGGTCGTTCTTGGCGTGTTGGAAATCCCTCCGGGGACGTCGAACCCTCGATCAGCCGGTGCGATTTCACGTGCAGGCCGTTGTTCCGCCAGCCAATAGCTTTGACCGTTTTTTGCACTCGCGACTTTTCGACGACCACGCGCGCGCACTAGTCCCGAACACTTCGTTCACCGCACTTTTCTCCGCCGCACTTTTCTCGGACGGGCTTCACCCAACGCGACCACGTGGAACGGGCAAAAGGCACTTTGCAGCAGACGAGGTGGCGACGCGTTCGCACCGAGGCGAGAATTTTTCCTTCTGCACTCTCTCCTCAATTGCGGAAGTCGTCGTCGAGGCTGCGTTTGCTGATTGCGTTTCTTGACGTTTGTGCGACGATGGTTTTTCTCGCAGGCGAGTGTTGTCTACTCTACTCTTTCGTGTCTTGTTTACACAAAATTGGGTTCAAACTGCACACACATCACAAAATTGAGTACAAATAATCTAGTCACAATAAACTGTACTTTGTCCCTAATGTTTCGAATTCTTTATGTGCGTTTATATGGGCTATTAGCACGCGTTGCTAAGGTTTTTGGTTTTGTCGAGGGTTTTTTTTGCTATAAAACATATATTAAGATTTTTTTAATTTTTAACGACGTATCGAAAAAATAAAAAGCTTAAAAATTAATTACTCTAAATTTCCACACTGCAAAAGCTTGTCTTTCGTCGCAGAAAGGGGTTATCAAGATTCGACGTCACACTTTGCGGTGCATTCGTTCTATCAGTAAACCAACAACAACGGGTGCAGTGGCCAGCATCGAACGGCACTTAGGGCAAGTGCAATGAACAAAGATGACGTCCTTCGTGGCCCGCTTTTCCGACACTCGTTTTATGAATATTTACTTGTTTCCGGATTGGAGAGGAGAGAGATCAATGTGTTTGTGTAGTAAATCAATGATTCAGGTTTTGAAGTGAATAAATTACCGTCAGGTCAAACCACTCTAACAAAGTTACTAATACATCTACCGTAATTGGCATGTAATTGTAGGGAGGAAAAAACATTGTGTATGATGGTGTTCAATATAATAAAATTCTATTGGGCTTAATCTCTTAAACAACTTAGTTTAAAACACCTGCATGTTGCGGTGAAACAAATGCAGTTATAAATAAGTTTAAACTAACTATTAAATGCATAAATGTATATCCGATAAAAGAATCTTCATCGAAAGATTTTTTGACACTCACTGAGAGAAAAATTCGAAAGAGTACTTAAACTGTCTCTTCTCTCTCATGCAGAAATATTTAGCAAAAAGAGGCTCAAAAACATTAACGGGATTATCCGGAGAAATTAAAATGATACATTTTGCAGGGCAAGAAAAAATTATTTTTTTTTAATTTAAATTAGAAATTTAGGTGAAATGAACCGAAATCAATTTAAAATGCTTTTCGCTGCGTTTAGAATCATAATTCGCAAGTTTTGGTTTATTCTAAAATCTTTTGAATTTGAGTGAATTTACAATTTACAAAACAGCAAAAAGTTCTTTTTGAAAAAAACGTCAAATCTTACATATTAAAAAAAAACAAATTAATGATTGCATATAGGGCGTCCAAATTTCCCAGGTTTTGAATTTCCTGGGGATTCCCGGGATCCCGGGAATTTTTAAGCAGTCACAAAATCTCTGTTTTCATCATATTTCTTATGTTTTCAAGCTTAAAATCATAGAATAAGCTCAATACTATTATTTGGTGATAATCTACACTTCAATCTGAACAAGGACATTAATTTTAAATAGCTTATAAATTAGACATTCAAAATGATTTTTTTTTTGTTCTTTGTTGTGCTTTGGATTTAAAATGAAACTCAATTTTTAATACAGTGTGATTCAAATGAAATAAGTCTCATATAATTATTTTATTCACTTTCATTTTTATGACATGACCAGAAAAGCATTAAAAATATACTTTAAAGTACCAAAAATAACAGAATCGAATAGCAACACTTTTCAAAATAAATGCTGAAAAGTTCTACTTTGCAGCACTCAAATGGGTGCTGAAAAGTTGAACTTTTCAGCACTGTGTGTGTGTGTGGTCCAATCCAATACCCGCTAACCGGTAGCGAAATTATGGGAAAGTATAATTTGTATCAGACTGTGTACATGCCAAATGCTGATACAGCTTATCTCAGTCCCGGGTATTAGGTGGTGATAGCCCTCGCGCTGCTTCCAACAACCCATTTCAGAATGACAGAGCTCCTTGCGGTCCAATTCCGAGGTCGCTGGGCATTGTTTGGCCCCGCCTAAACATAGAAGCAAGCATCTGAAGGAAACTCGATCTATATTTAGACTTCCAATCCCCTCAGGCAAATCAGGGATCAGCGCGTATTTAATAATATGAGAAGAAGAGATAACATGTTTCAACACTACGGATCAATTCACTCCTTGAGTGTAAACCTTCTGATGGCCGACTGCTTAGGGACCATCCATAAACCACGTGGACACTTTAGGGGGTATGGCGATTGTCCACGCTCCATACAAAAAAGTTTTTTTTTGTATGGACGGTTGTCCACGAAGGGGGGGGGGGTTGAGATTGCCAAAAAAGTGTCCACGTGGCTTGTGGATGGTCCCTTAGCGTCCCAGACCACCACCACCACCAAAGGTGTGAGTTCGAATCCCACCTGATTCATTTTAGTTTTTATTCATATTCAAATTCCTGATTACAAATTTCAAAGGTACCGACCGGGATTTGATCCCTGAACCTTCTGCTTGGGAGACAGAAGCCGTAACCATTAGGCCACGGAGCCGGTTGAATGAGACGTGGTTCTCTGTATGGATTTTTGCGAGATGAGAACAGAGGACAACAATCATCTCAACGTTTCCACTTTACCCGGGCTAACGACCGGCAGTTCCAGTTCACGATGATTTCCCTTCATATGTTAAAAACCACTTATGATTTTGGCACATATTCCGTTTGTCAACGTTTCCTGTCATTACTGGCGGGAAAAATCTACGTGGAATCAGCTGTGCAGACCCCATGTGTGACAGGAATGCAGGTTGAGCGACTCTCACGGGCAAAAGTTGAACTTTTCAGCACTTGTTTCGAAAAGTAACTCTTTTCAACATTTTTTGATTTAAACGATTTATTGACAAAATACATGAAAATTTGACATAAAATTTCACTCAGTGTGTTTTTGGAATTGCAAAAAATGTTGTATGGAACTCGTTGCAAAACTTGATTTTTTCAGCACTCCTCGTATTTATCCAACTCGGTGAACCTCGTTGGATAAATGTATGACTCGTGCTGAAAAAATCCTCTTTTTGCAACTTGTTGCATAAACTACTATTATTGCTTCTTATCTGTTATTACTCTTTAAGTTTAAGTTGTTTTTTATTGCAACCTATTATGTTTGGGTTTAATTTTTTTTTTTTTTTCAAAAAAGTTTGGCAGTCTCATTTAAATTTTTCTGAAATTTAGCAAAAAAAATACTGAAAATATCAGTAGTGCAGTAAAAATTTACTGAAACCGAACATCATTGGTGTGAGACAATCGCAAACCATAAGACTAAGATTTCGTCGCCATCGTGCTAACTTGTCGTACGTGCATTTTAGGCCAAATTGAGTTAAGAACGCCATTTTGTGCAGCTCACAATGCCTCATTTTTTTACCTTCACAGATCCCCAAAATTCGATTTCAATCCTGAGACATTCAATGAAAACCAAAAGAGCTCCGAAAATTTTTGTCACTTTTCATATGAAAGTAGTTTCAATCTTGTCGTGCTATCTTGTCACTCCCTGAAAATTGATGTAAGTGCGACAAAGGGCAAAGTGATTTCAAGTCAGAACGCGTTTGACGCACGTACAAGTTAGACTATCGTAAACATTTGTAATTAAAACTCGAGATTCCAGCAACCAACATTAACCAAACTTCGGGGCAATGCACAGAATGGTCAGCCAAACAAAACGTGTTTGTTATTGTTTAAATTGCGTGCTTTCGTTTTTGTTTATTCAAACATTTAAACGCATTTTTCTCGGAACGTCGAAATGGCGGGTGCGACAAGATAGCACGACGAGGTCGATTTGAGATACGCCAAACAAACATTTTTTTCAGTTTCTTCAGGCCTGTATTCAGCTTCTTCGTCGGAATATCTATGACACCTTATTTTCAACCGTAGGTGAAGTCTCCGTGGCAAGTCTCTCCAAACACTTAAATATACGCAAGCCACTTAAATCTAACCTCAACAGAGTAACTAACAAACACGCAAGTCAGAGCTGCTAAAGCTGACGTTGACGTATCAGCCTCCTGACCCTGGATCGTTTGATAGATTGGATCCGGTGTTTTCTCAACAGTCTGTCAACCGTGCAATTTGTGTGCACTCTCAAGCAGCCTAATAAGAAATTCACTACACAGAAAACCACGTCGGAAGCAAAGCTCGTACATTAGGAACTCTTTTTTCACAGCTTATTTAGCAGAACTTACACGTTATTGTTCAGTATGTACTCCTTATCCATCATGACGATCGTCTAGTTTAAGTATCCACTTTTAATCCGATGAGTTTTTTCTACCCCCGAGAGCTATTCTTCCCAGCCGATTTCACTTGTTAAACTTGTGACCTCGTTTCATATCCATTCACACTTGAGTTCTGTCCGGTCGCACTTTCGACTCTTTCTCCAGTCTGTCAGTTCAGTCTGTCTGCCGTTTTTGCTTCCGAGAGCAGCTATTGCACAACTTTGGAAGCCTTTTTCCACGCACTGCGCACTTTTTTATTTCACTTTGCTCGTTTACGACACGATCCGATCGATGCGGCTGGTTAAGCCAAACTAGCGAACTTTTCACACAGTTTACTCAAAGTTCGTTCCTTATGGAAATGTGGCACACGATGCGATAAGAAAATATATATGTTTGAATTAAATAATGAAGAGAAAAAAACAACAGCGAATCAGAACACTTTGCGAGGAGCCTCGATTGAAAACAGCTAGCGCATTTTATTCGCGCTGACTCTGCGCTGAATCAAATGTAAACTTTTTGTTTTGCTCGTTTCTCCGTCGTCGTGTAACACACCCGACTGAGGGATGGATCGTTAGTTGGATTACACTCAGATGCGTTTAATGTTCAAATGTTTATAAAATATAAACATTTATGATAGTAAAAAAACAGAATTTAATTTTAGCCAATCACAATGGCACTCGGTTTTTATTTGGGACCATCCATAAATCAAGTGGGCACTTTTTTGATAATCTTGATTTTATGATTTTATGATTTTATGATTTTATGATTTTAGGATTTTATGATTTTATGATTTTATGATTTTATGATTTTATGATTTTATGATTTTATGATTTTATGATTTTATGATTTTATGATTTTATGATTTTATGATTTTATGATTTTATGATTTTATGATTTTATGATTTTATGATTTTATGATTTTATGATTTTATGATTTTATGATTTTATGATTTTATGATTTTATGATTTTATGATTTTATGATTTTATGATTTTATGATTTTATGATTTTATGATTTTATGATTTTATGATTTTATGATTTTATGATTTTATGATTTTATGATTTTATGATTTTATGATTTTATGATTTTATGATTTTATGATTTTATGATTTTATGATTTTATGATTTTATGATTTTATGATTTTATGATTTTATGATTTTATGATTTTATGATTTTATGATTTTATGATTTTATGATTTTATGATTTCATGATTTTATGATTTTATGATTTTATGATTTTATGATTTCATGATTTTATGATTTTATGATTTTATGATTTTATGATTTTATGATTTTATGATTTTATGATTTTATGATTTTATGATTTTATGATTTTATGATTTTATGATTTTATGATTTTATGATTTTATGATTTTATGATTTTATGATTTTATGATTTTATGATTTTATGATTTTATGATTTTATGATTTTATGATTTTATGATTTTATGATTTAATGATTTTATGATTTTATGATTTTATGATTTTATGATTTTATGATTTTATGATTTTATGATTTTATGATTTTATGATTTTATGATTTTATGATTTTATGATTTTATGATTTTATGATTTTATGATTTTATGATTTTATGATTTTATGATTTTATGATTTTATGATTTTATGATTTTATGATTTTATGATTTTATGATTTTATGATTTTATGATTTTATGATTTTATGATTTTAGGACTTTATGATTTTATGATTTTATGATTTTATGATTTTATGATTTTATGATTTTATGATTTTATGATTTTATGATTTTATGATTTTATGATTTTATGATTTTATGATTTTATGATTTTATGATTTTATGATTTTATGATTTTATGATTTTATGATTTTATGATTTTATGATTTTATGATTTTATGATTTTATGATTTTATGATTTTATGATTTTATGATTTTATGATTTTATGATTTTATGATTTTATGATTTTATGATTTTATGATTTTATGATTTTATGATTTTATGATTTTATGATTTTATGATTTTATGATTTTATGATTTTATGATTTTATGATTTTATGATTTTATGATTTTATGATTTTATGATTTTATGATTTAAAGACTTTTTTTGATTCCGATTGCGATTTTAAATTTTTTCGATGGTCAAACCTCGGGAGAGGATTTAACTTGTAAATGGGAACTTTCAAATAGATTTGTTCATAAAACTGAGTTTAGTTGTGTTAAGTTCGTGAATGATCGTGTGCCCTGGCCACGGCCAACCACTCTGGGTACTTTGAATCGTCTTCGTTCGTTGAACGACACACTCAAATACTTCTACTAATGCTTCTTTTACATGGTGTTAGTGTGTTCCTTCGTCTAACAGTGATTCGCAATGGCGATGATCGCGACGCATGGAAGAAACTTCCGATGGTCGGTCAATTGCGGGCACTAATGACCTATCGTCACCGATTGCACTTAGACACCGGCCTGGTCATGTCCAAAATGTGATTTAAACAATGTCGGTGCTGTTCTTAGTCACTACAATTGCTGTTGCGATCCTAAATTTATGTTTAGGGTTTAGTCCAGGAAATCTGTCGCGATAAAAATATTTTTTTTTATAAAATATGGATGAAAAGCAAATTGTGAGAAGATTACATAACATCGATTTATCAACAACTGAATGTTAAAAAAACCTACCCTTTTCATTAATGGAAGGGAAACTAGTGATTAAAACAAGTTTGATTGTAATTGTGTTTGTAACAAAGAAAACAGTATGCTATCCACGAATTATTTGTTTAAATTTATTTTACAAATTACATATTTGAGCAGTTCTCTACGGAATCGGTCTTTTTTCTTTAATTTTAATTTTTGTATTTTTTAATCCGGCTGAAACTTTTTTGGTGCCTTCGGTATGCTCAAAGAAGCCATTTTGCATCATTAGTTTGTCCATATAATTTTCCATACAAATTTGGCAGCTGTTCATACAGCAGTTCCATATGAAAGTTAAAGAAAAAAAATAAAAGTTCTCCGATCGGGCTCAAAATTTTTCTGGGGGTTCCTTGGCCAAAATAATTAGACCCGTATTTTTTTGTTTGGCCATTAGGGTGGCCTACGCCGTGTTAGGGTGGTCCGAAAAAGGCCATTTTCGTCGATTTTCACAAAACCACTTTTTTCAAAAATCATAACTTCGCTCCATTTCAACCGATTTTAGCTGTCTAGGCGCAAATGAAAGATGATAAGTTGGACTTTCAAGAAAATAATGTGGAGTTTCAAAATCTAGCTAACATTTGAAAAGTCTTATGAAAACATCAAATGCCGTTTTGACGGTGTCTGGACCAAAGAGCCTATATCTGAAAATATTTTTAACGGATTCCTCGAACAATTTTACATAACATATCAAAAATTGGGTGAGGTTCATTAACAGGATTCAGAGATATTATTTTTTGAAAATAAAATCCGGGTTTTTCGACGCGCCGCGCGCGAAAACGAGAAATTGACGAAATCGGCAAAAATCAACTTTTTCACTAAAACTGCGATAACTAGAAAATTTCAGCGATGACCTATAGATGTTAGGTACCAAAATTTTCGTAATTGAAATACGCAACTTTGGTACCCTAACATTTATAGGTCATCGCTGAAATTTTCGAGTTATCGCAGTTTTAGTGAAAAAGTTGATTTTTGCCGATTTCGTCAATCTTCCGTTTTGCGCGCGGCGCGTCGAAAACCCGGATTTTATTTTCAAAAATCATATCTCTGAATCCTGTTAATGAACCTCGCCCAATTTTTGATATGTTATGTAAAATTGTCCGAGGAATCCGTTAAAAATATTTTCAGATATAGGCTCTTTGGTCCAGACACCGTCAAAACGGCATTTGATGTTTTCATAAGACTTTTTCAAATGTTAGGCTAGATTTTTGAAACTCCACATTATTTTTTCTTGGAAGTCCAACTTATCATCTTTCATTTGCACCCTAGACAGCTAAAATCGGTAGGAATGGAGCGAAGTTATGATTTTTTGAAAAAAGTGGTTTTTGTGAAAATCGACGAAAATGGCCATTTTTCGGACCACCCTAACACGACGTAGGCCACCCTAATGGCCAAACAAAAAAATACCGGTCGAATTATTTTGGCCAAGGAACCCCCAGAAAAATTTTGAGCCAAATCGAAGCACTTTTATTTTTTTTCTTTAACTTTCATATGGAACTGCTGCATACAAAAATGATATGTGAAAATTCAAAAATCTGTATCTTTTGAAGGAATTTTTTGATCGAGTTGGTGTCTTCGGCAAAGTTGTAGGTATGGATATGGACTACACTGAAAAAAATGCTACACGGAAAAAAAATTTTGGTGATTTTTGATTTAACTTTTTGTCACTAAAACTTGATTTGCAAAAAAACACTATTTTTTATTTTTTTATTTTTTGATATGTTTTAGAGGACATAAAATGCCAACTTTTCAGAAATTTCCAGAATAAGGCTTTCTAGGCCCAGTGAAAAAAATATAATTTAACTCAAAAATGACGAACTCCTCGTCACAGTGTCCTGATGCAAACAATGATCGAGCTGTCGCTGTCACAGCCCTGCGAAGTATGTTGGCTGACATATCGGGCAATCAGTCAAATAAACCAGCTAGAAGTCGCTTGACAAAAAAAAATTGCTAGAAAGAGATAGGAAACCTGATGCAAACAAACGTCCAGCTGTCATGTAAACATACTTTGAATGTGTTGGTAAATTTCTGACTAGAAAGCCTTATGGGCAAAAAATCTTTGACCGAGTTATGATTTTTTGAATCAATACTGATTTTTTCAAAAAATCGAAATATCGGTCGCAAAAAAATTTCAACTTCATTTTTCGATGTAAAATCGAATTTGCAATCAAAAAGTACTTTAGTGAATTTTTGATAAAGTGCACCGTTTTCAAGTTATAGCCATTTTTAGGTAACTTTTTTGAAAATTGTCGCAGTTTTTCATTTTTTATAATTAGTGCCCATGTTTGCCCACCTTTGAAAAAAATATTTTTGAAAAGCTGAGAAAATTCTCTATATTTTGCTTTATTGAACTTTGTTGATGCGACCCATAGTTGCTGAGATATTGCTATGCAAAGGCTAAAAAACAGGAAAATTGATGTTTTATAAGTCTCACCCAAACAACCCACCATTTTCTAATGTCGATATCTCAGCAACTATAGGTCCGATTAACAATGTTAAAACATGAAACATTCGTGAAATTTTCCAATCTTTTCGAAAAAAATATTTTCAAAAATTTAAAATCAAGACTAACATTTCAAATGGGCGTAATATTGAATGTTTGGCCAGTGTAACTTTGTCGAAGACACCAACTCGATCAAAATTAAAAAAAAAAGATACAGATTTTTGAATTTTCACATATCATTTTTGTATGGACAGCTGCCAAATTTGTATGGAAAATTATATGGACAAATAATGATGCAAATTGGCTTCTTTGGGCATACCGAAGGCACCAAAAAAGTTTCAGCCGGATTAAAAAATACAAAAAAAATCGAATGACCGAAAACTCAGAGAATTGCTCATTTAAGCAATGTTTTCAAAGCATAAAATTTGCTTAGATTAAATTTAACCAGAAAAAAAATATTGTGAGTAGCAGCAATTCCACGTTAGTCAGCAGTTTTTAGATTATAGGTGACTCAAATTTGGGTTGAGAGCTTCTACACGGAGAAAAATGAGTTCCTAAAATCGTGAACAAGCGTTCATGAAAACTGGAATCACGAACAAATTTTTCAAATTCCATGGTACGTTTTTGGAAATCGTACCATGGGATTTGAACACTTTGTTCGTGGTTCCCATTTTAATGAACGCTTGTTCACGATTTTGGGAACCCTTTTTTCACTGTGTAGGCTGAATTTTTAGGTTCGAAAGTTATCAGGTGAAATTTCTGAGTTTTTTTTTTTAATAGGTCATATAAACATATAAAAGACAATAGCTTATAGTTATAGGATCTTTAAAAAAAAAATCTGGAATTTAAGTTTTTGATTTTGATCTCATATAATGGACTCTCACTGTGTCGATATTGAAAGGAACATTGAGAGTGAGAGATATCAAATTATAGAACAAAAAAATCAAAGCATGCTAGAGTGGGATACAATTGGGATAAAGGTGATTACGTCCGCATCTCGGAACGCGGCTAGTTCTTCAAGTCCTACCAAGACTTATGTAAAAATGTTCTTGAATCGATTAGAAGGGGTTTTATCCTGAGCGGACCACGGGGAACCGGATTTTCGCCGGAATTTTTTTCCGAAATGTCGTTCTTGTTGACGTATAAAGTTCCCTTAAGATAAGACTACTGTCAGAATTGGCCACATGAAATGTTTGTTTCCAAAGGTCAATAACCGTGTAAAGTACAATACTTGCCCAACTATTATTTGTTGCGTGAAAGATGCAATACTTGTTTTTCGTTATCTCCATAATGATCTAAATGACTAAATCGCACGTCACTAATGAGCTCCAACCATGAGCATAATGTTGTGAATTTTCGTGACACCATTCTAGTGCTCGATTGCACGTGGCCTCGAAATGCCGTGCATGAAAACATGCTGCTTTTACGCATCTACCCGGCTGGGTAGCATCGTTATTGGAGCGTTGACAATCGTATTTGCTGAAGATTTGGTGTTTTGCACGAGATATTGCATTAAGAATTGATATTTTTAGATTGAAAATTTGATACCAATGAGCGTCATCGGAGGCAGCGATGGCATCCTGCAAATGGCGAAGAGAACGCATCAAAATATCGACGAGTTTGATCAGCAGGAGATTTTCATGTGGGTTTTGCAGCAAATGGAGTCCAATTCTGATCAGGTTTTTCTGTACGTGATGATCTTTTTTGCTGTGCATACTCTTTGTTGTATTGTAATGATCGTTGGTGCTTTCAAGGTAAGTCTTCTTTTCAACAATGTTGAATGCTCAACTAAGAATGATGGAATATTTACAGCTTCTACGGTATTTGCTTGTTCCGTTCATTATTTTGGAATTTGCTAGGCTAACCCTTTTAACATTAGCTCATGTGACAACCATGATGGTTGTTAAAAAGCAGTTGAATTTGGGTGATCTTATAGCACTAACCATTGCTGGTGGATTTGGACTACGTAAGTAGCTGATGATATGTTTATTGATTCAAAACAAACCTCGTGTTTTCTTTCTAGTTTTGCTATTCTACCTGTGGGCATGCGTTGTTTCACTGTTTCAAATAATAGGAATAATCCAAACTGAGAAGTATCAAGCGCTATTTGGGAAGGATCCGATTGCACCTGTAAAGAAGGACATTCCTAATACTTCGGAAAAAGAAATCGTCACTCGCGTACAACCTTCTGCACTGAAAGACAAGGAATACTTTACCTACAATACAAACTTCACCAATGAATACTTTAACGCTAGCAAGCATAACATATAATAAGAAAAGACAGTTTGTACAAGGGTGCTCATAATATATTTGTAACGCTTACTTACATCTAGTCATTATTTAGCTCCATTGAATATGTACAATCTTCAACATTTGATATTCCAGTAACACTTTTGTTTCTAATTTGCAGTTACTTCTGAAACTACACCATTTCGTCTCATTGACAAACCAAAAGCTATTTTAGTGCATTTTTTTTATTTCTCCATATAGCCATCACATTTTTAATCACTCTCCCAAAAAGTGCGTCCGTTCAGAAAACAACCCCCCTGCTAAAGGAAGCCAGCCAACCGACTTTACTTTTTGGCGGCTGATTTTCATTTTTTCGCCAGCGCAAACCCTATTCCGAGGATACCGCCCAACACGAGGGCCGCACCGCCAGCCATGGCCGCGCCCTTCAGCCCCTCGATGTCGATTTTTTTCTTGATGTACTCCTCCAGCACGATCACCTGCTGGTTGTTGGGTTCGATTTCCAGGAAGGCCTGCACGTACTTCATCGCCGTCGAGTACTCCTTCAGCCGGGTGTACGCGAGGGCCAGATAGTAGATGTAGTCGCGCTTGCCCTCCGGGTTCTTCTTGCAAAGTTCCTCCAGCAGTGTGATGCCCTGTTTGGGTAGCGAAAACAACAAGGGGGATTTATAAGTTATCTGTTCTTTAAAAAGCTTCTCATGTAAGAAACATAAAAAATATTTCATGACTGCTAGCCAAAAAAGTATGACATTATTAAGAAATCTTATCTAATATCCAGTTTTCCTTAGAAAATATTTACTAGTAATAAACGTGTGTATGTCCGGGACCAGGGTGTAAGGGTAAGCGTGGTTGCCTCTCACCCAGTCGGCTAGGGTTCGATCCCAGACGGTTCCGGTGGCATTTTTCGAGACGAGATTTGTCTGACCACGCCTTCCTTCGGATGGGGAAGTAAATGTTGACCCCGGTCTAACCTACACGTAGACAAAAGTGTTCCCAAAATCGTGAACACCCGTTCATGAAATTGGGAACCATGAACAAAGTGTTCAAATGCCATGGTACGATTTTCAAAAACGTACCATGGAATGTGAACACTTTGTTTGTGGTTCCCAATTTCATGAACGGGTGTTCACGATTTTGGGAACTCTTTTTTCTCCGTGTTAAGGGTTAGGTCGTTAGCTCAGTCTAGGTGTAAGAATTGTCTCCCTAGGTCCTGCCTCGGTGGAGTCGCTGGTAGGTAGTTGGACTCACAATCCAAAGGTTGTCAGTTCGAGTCCCGGGGTAGATGGAAGCTAAGGTGTAAAAAGAGGTTTGCAATTGCCTTAAGAATCA
The DNA here is from genome assembly GCF_015732765.1 of Culex quinquefasciatus. Lineage (NCBI taxonomy): Eukaryota > Metazoa > Arthropoda > Insecta > Diptera > Culicidae > Culex > Culex quinquefasciatus. Next base: position 118,345,078 of record NC_051862.1, read on the forward strand.
AGCCTTTCGGACACTGAGTTTCGAATAGGAAATTTGAGCTCATTCTGACCACGGGAACCCCTCCCTCTAATTGCTTGAAGATTGTATGGGAGAAATCCTAAAAATGTATGGAGAAAAGCAACTGTTTCAGTTTTTTACCTGAGGAGTCGGAGCAATAGTCGTCTTATCTTTATCAATTCTCAGATGTAGGTTCTTTATTAAATGGTGTTAGTTGGTTGCATTGTTGTCTCGAGTTATGCATTAAGAATTAAAGAAATCTTGAGAAAATCATTTCCTCGACTTCAGGGCTCACTGGAAATGGGATAACGCATCTAACAGATCCAGACATCATTTTCAACTAAACATCTAGGATCCGGCATAAAAAAGTGAATAATTAACACATGCGTGCACATAACCAGGGTTACCAGGTCAAAATTTGAAAAAATCTGGCAAAGTATCGATAAAAATCTGGAAAATCTGGCAGACGAAAATCTAACAATTCTGAAAGATGAAGTTGATGTAGTACATGAATTAATTCAAAAGTGTGTAGAGTTCAGATGTTTTAACTGATATTTGTCCTAAAAATTGTTGAATTTACATTTACTTTAAGAAAAACTCATTCGGAATTTTATGATTTTCAATTAAATTGACTCATTTTAATCAAATATTTGTTCAAAATGCGCATTAAGCGAAAAATCTGGCACAATCTGTCAATATCTGGCACAGAGAAGGGTGAATCTTTATTCTGGCTGACACTTGAAAAATCTGACATTCCCAGATTTATCTGGCAACCAGGGAACCCTGCTCATAACTCATGACAGTTCTTGAGTCTTATTGGGTCATTGAGAAGGACTTTTGATTATTTTTTACACGACGGTTTTTTAATCCTCCCTTCCTTCCATCATTGCTATGCTTTTTCGTTCAAAGTTATGAATTTTTGCCTCGCTATCAATATTTTGACAACGTTCCTTCAACAAGTTGTTCAGAATAGTATCCTACACCTGCTGATACTTTTTGGTAATGATTATCGCATTCCTATGGAAATCATCAAAAATTCCTTTAGTGGCTTAAAAAAGGCAACAACCGGCACTTCGACAAACGCCGTCGTGCTAACTTGTCGTACGTCGCTTTTTGACGTTCCGAGAAAAACGTGTTTTAATGTTTGACCTTGATTCAACAAAAACGAGAGCACGCAATGTAAACAATAAAAACTAACTTAATCCACCTACGTGGTTGGAGCCTTCCTCACTTATTTCCAACAATGGCTGATGTGATGGAATTGTACAAACATTTCATCTATTTTTTAGATCCAGAATAAAAAAGTACATAAATATCACTTAAGTGGCCATACCTCGAGACAGGGTTGCCAGATCATCAATGTTTTGAACTTGTTGAAAAGATCCAGATTTTCAATGTTTTGGACTCGTTGGAAAGATCTTTTGATAACCTAACCAACGATGGGTCAGATGGTGGATCCGGACCAAGTTTACATACATTTAAGTGAGATCCGGCTTCAAAAAAGTACATCAATATCAATTAAGTGGGCATATCTCGAGACAGGGTTGCCAGATCTTCAATGTTTTGGACTCGTTGGAAAGGTCTTTTGATAACCTAACCAACGAGGGGTCGGATGGTCGATCCGGACATAGTTTACATACATTTAAGTGAGATCCGGCTTCCAAAAAGTACATCAATATCAATTAAGTGGGCATATCTCGGGACAGGGTTGCCAGATCTTCAATGTTTTAGGCTCGTTGGAAAGGTCTTTTGATGAACTAACCAACGATGGGTCGGATGATGGACCCATACATAGTTTACATACATTTAAGTGAGATCCGGATATATGTGAAAACACATTTTTATACATAACTTTTGAACTACTTATCGAAACTTCAATCTGTATAAAACTCGATCTATGGGACCCTAAACCAAGTCGAATGCAACAGGTTTGGGTCAAATCGGTTCAGCCAGTGCCGAGAAACATGAACTAGTTTGTTGGTCACATACATACATACACACACACATACACACAGACATTTGTTCAGTTTTCGATTCTGAGTCGATATGTATAGATGAAGGTGGGTCTACGACGTTTTTATACAAAGTTCATTTTTAGAGCAGGATTATAGCCTTACCTCAGTGAGGAAGGCAAAAACACGTTTGTGGTTGGACATTCTGAGCATCTTCCTGGAGTTTGGTTGCTGGAGTCTCGAGTTCTAATTAAAAATATTTCGGTAGTTAAGCTTGTACCTGTGTCAAACGCGACCTGAAATCCCTTTGGCCAGTGGTCGCACTTACATTAATTTTCAGGCTGTGTCAAGTCAGCACGACAAGGTTGAAACTTCTTTCATACGAAGAGCGACAACAATGCACGGAGTTTTTTCGGTATTTATCGAATATCTCAGGAATGAAATCGAATTTTGGGGATCTGTGAAGTTCAAAAGGTGAGGCATTGTGAGCTGCACAAAATGGCATTCTTAACTCAATTAGACCCAAAATGCACGTACGACAAGTTAGCACGACAGCGATGAAATGAGAATAACGTGTCAACCAGTCCCGAGAAAATCCACATACAAACACATACACATACAAAATTTGATTCAAAGTCGATATGTGTGAGGCTCTCTAGCCGAATTAATTTACCTGAAAATTAACTAATGTTAATGGCACCGTGCTGTGTGGAAAACAAACAGCTGTCGCTTCAAAAAATACACCCAGTTCATTTTTTAGATATCTGTTGACTCAATGTTAGGCTAATGTAAAAAAGTTTTAAATACCGTTCAGATAATTTGTCGCCATATTAAAACTGTGATTTATGGCGACGATTACGATTTATTTATGGAGATGTAGGTATAGGGGAAAGTGGGGCAAGTGTAACAAGCTAAGGAAATGCTCGTTATAACCCATCAAAAACGTTAAAAATTCTGTCGGATTTTTCATAATCATCTTATTCCAGGTCTTGACTAAGACTTTGATAGAAAAAGTTAAAAGAAAATCCTGTTTTTTAATGTAAAAAATTGATTTTGAAAATTTTGATTTTCTGTACGTTCTTCTCAACTAGTGGGGCAAGACGAACAACCCGTTGGGGCAAGAGGAACAATTCATGTAACAACATGTCAATTTGCTAACAAGTGAACTGTTATCACTTAGATACATCAGATTAGAATGTATTTGAAAAGTTTCTTTCATTTTTAGATTAAAAGATAATATTTTACTAAAAAATGATCGTTTTTTACAAAAAAAATATTACTCAGATGAAAAAAAGGAAATTTTAAAAATATCACTATATTTTGCATGGACAATTTTTTTTAAACAATTGTTTATCAGTTTTTAAGTATTTTTATGTATTTTTTCCCCAATAAAATATGTTGTTGCAGCAATTCGTAATTTTTTCCATACTAAAAATCCATATGGTACACTTGCCCCACCTGAACAAGACTTTTTAAACACTCTCAACAAAAATAACTAAAAGTTAAATCATACTTTATAAAAGGTGCAAGTCATTGGTAGGGACACTACTGATCTAGGGAAAATAGCATTTTGATAAAATGAGCCTTAAAACGAACCCTAAGCCTTATTTTGTACTTTCCAAATATTATAAGAAAACAAAGGTTTAGAGAAAAACTTAATTAAATCTTACGCCCCGTGGCGTGTACGTCGTTTTGGCGGATATGTGGTAGTAGTAGTAGTTAATTGCATTGCTAGCAACAATTCCTCATACTGGAAATAATCAAAATTGCAAAAATCACGGCCTTTCGAGCGATTGTTCCTCTTGCCCCATATGGTCGTCTTGCCCCACCTTCCCCTAAATAACTAAAACAAACAAAAGTGGGTGGAAAACCCTGCTTTGAATGTGTTTTTTTTTCGTTAGAAAGCCCCTTTTTGCCTTCCTCACCTTACTGAGGAAAGGCTATAAAATCACTCGAAAAACGAAATTCTTAACTTGACCTCCTAGACCCACCTTCATGTATACTTATCGACTCAGAATCACATTTTGAGCAAATGTCTGTGTGTGTGGTGGGATGTTGATAAAAAAATACACTGGATTATCTCGGCACTGCCTGAACCAATTTGGACCGTATTGGTCTCATTCGATCCGGGGTCCCATAAGTCGCTATTGAAAATTATAAAGTTTAGTAAAGTACTTCAAAAGTTATGCTAAAAAAACGATTCAAACAAAAGTCCGGAAGATTATAAAAAGGGTGGTTTTTGTATGAAACTCCGTCATGTTATACATTTTTAGAATGAGTTCAAAAGTTTGAAGATCTGACTACCCTATCAAAAGTTATGCGCACTTAAATGTTATTTATGAACTTCTTAGAGACCGGATCTCATATATTTCGATGAAAACGTTGTCCGGATCTATCATGCGACCTGTCGTTGGATAGGTAATCAAAAGAATTTTCCAACGAGTTCAGTAGATTGCAGATCTGACAACCCTATCAAAAGTTATAAGCACAAAAGTGCCCTGAATTATGAAGATCTTACTACCCAAACTGATGATATGAATAATTAATCAAGTTTATAGAACGCTGAAAGGTCCGCCCTTGTGTATCTATTTTGGATAGCATTACCCTCTAAACGTGAGGAAGGCAACAACCACCTAAGGGTGGATTAAGTAACGTATTTTTTTGTTAGAAAGCCCCCTTTCAATAGAAAAAGGTAGGTTAACGAGGTCTAATTAAAAAGTTTAGTTTTTGAGTGATTTTATAGCCTTAGTACATTGCTAATAAATCCAAAACTTTATTTTGGCAATATCTTTTAGAGATGCGTTTTAATTGTTGACCTTGAATAACCAAAAATAAAGAAAGCAATGTTAACGTAACTAACACATTTTGCTAATAAACTTTATGTACATTGTCTAAAAATTGCGTTGAAATTTGTTACTGGAGTCCTCAGTATTAAAAAAATATAAACAGCAGCAGGGAATGCAAATGTGATTAACTGCATCTGAAAAAGTTGTAATAAACAACAACAGAACCAGCTCAGCTAAGTGAAAGTGAGCTCGACTAAAACACACATGAATGGTTAGCATTGCATCATCTATGTTGCATTTTGTATTGCTCCCCTTCATGAACCGACGTGGACCCAATGTCAATTGAACCAAAACAACACTGTAACATCTACAATGGTCATCAATTTCGATACTTACACTTTTCATATCATTGGTGTAATTACTCCGCACCAGACACCAGGCATATTCGAACTGCGTAGTGTGCGTTAGACTGTCGCTCTGCAATTCCTGGTTGTACTTCTTCTCGAATTTCTAAGAATGAAAGAATATTTTGTAACAAAGACGTACTTTCAACTCAAAGTTCCAGTAAAATCCAATGACAGTAAACAACAGATGATTCACAACATGTCACTCATCAAATGTGGTGAAATAATCAATTTTAAAGTATTTTCTACCTCCAAATCCGACTGCGGCACAGTTTCGTTCAATATTTCCTCCATTGTAGATTAATTTGTTGCCTTTATGATAAGAAAAACTCTCAATTGGTCCTCCAGCAGTTGAAATCCAGAAAATTGGTCTTGACTCGAGCCGTAGAATGACTTTATTTTGTGACGCACTTGATGATAGACTTGACACTGTTCAAACGTCAAACAAAGTCCAAGGTATGTGTAAAGCGGCAAAGTAACCGATGACTCGGCCAAGGTGGTTCGGTCGTAGTGAGTGAGAGAGAGGTAGCGCAAAAGCACAAAGTGCAATGTATTGGTGAGATAAACAAGCTTTGCCTCTACTTCAAAAGATGATTAAAATACATTTGAAAACATGGAAAGACGAATACTTCTTTTGGTAATTACTATTAATTTTACTTTTGTTAGGCAGTTTTCCACGATTTAGAACCCACTTGTATAAAGAATGCTATTGTAGTAGACACACTTATGAGAATCTGTAAAATATTGAGTAAAAGATTACTTTATCTTATGATACCCTAACAAATATTTGATAGTTTTTAAAATACATGTAAAATATTTGTCACTATTTTTGACACCTCAGTTTATGATTCCAAAGAAGTGAAGTTTATTCAAATAATGATTTTTTTATAGATTTCAGCATAACCATTATTCAGAACATTCTTTACGTATGCCCATTAAAAGTCAGTCTTCAAAACTGTGAGAAATATCAATATAATTTTTTGCATAAATCCTTAAGTGTATGCCACAAAAAGAGTAATTACACACAAAAACTGTTTTTACTCACAAATTGTATCAACCTTTAAAAAATTACGAGAACCACTCTCTCAGTTGATGTGTACTCCAAAATGTAGAAACACGGTCGTGCAATTTCATTACCACAGACTCTGTTGCTATGTTAACCTATCTGTTTTGATGATTTATGTTTCATTACCTCACACATTGTAAAATAATTGAAGTTGAACAAATCATACGCTGTTATAGTAACACTTGCTGCTTGTATAAACTGAATTTCACTTTCGATCTGTAAAACCAAACAAGCCAATATTAATGATATGTATTAAGTTGGATATGTGTTTTAATAATACATTTTCCCAATGGAAGCTACTCTTAAGTTGAAATCCTAAATCTATGCCACTGATACGCCAATTTATAGTATCAATCAGGCTAGACATTTCCTCCGTTGATCGGAAATTCAACATGAGACACACACACTTTGAAGATAAACTTGTTGCCAGAACTATAAAAAGTCACCTATTTATTCTTAATTTAAATAACATTAAAATATACTTACAAATTGCTCTCACAACGTTACCACTCAAGAATTGGAACACAACCCAATACAAATCAGTCAGAATGTGAACATGTTCTCTCATTTTTGTACTAAACAGGGAAAATCCAAACATTGTGTTGAATGTTGCTCCTTGATCCATAAGCTTTTTAAAAACGGCTGTAGTACTTTGCAGTTCGTCACTGAGTAAATGTATGTCGTAGCTTAGATTGTGTAGTGATAACATGATTTTACTTTGAGAAATTATGAAGTTTAAATGATTCTCGACAATTTTAAGATAGCAGTTGATCATATTTGTGTAGAAGAGCATTTGTAACTGACGAACGTGCATCAATGCGTATACGAATAAAAATACCATCGTAAAGTTACTACTACGCAATTCAGGACAAATAACAAAAGCATAGAATATATCCCAAAAGAACATATAAAAGAAAAATAAGATAATCGTTATCCACGTAGATTTAACCAAATGAGTAGCATCAAATGCATTTTTTAGTGTAAACCATTTGCCAATCTTTTCTTCAACACACTGAAACTCTTTCCACAAGACATCATTATAACTTCTAAAATAAAATGATTCGACTAATATGCTAAAGAACGCGACAAAATTCATCATAAATTTTCCAAAATCCAAAGCGGTTCCAAATTTGTTTCCAGTGTACAAAATTTGCGTTTGATACTCTAAAATGAACCACATAAGACATGAGGCAACAACTATGACAACAAATAAGCAAATAATCCACGTAAATGATTTCTGATTTCGATTGACTTTTGAACAATGGTAGCCGAAAAGTTGAAAAAACTTTAACAGTGATTGACATGCCGATAAAATGTCAACCATTTTCTTTGAAGGCCACTACAGAATGAAGCTTCAGTCGTGTTGCAGCTAGAAAAATAAAGAATATTTCCTATTCTCTAATTATTAATTCACTCTTGTAGCATTTGCTGTAAATGAGTATGACGCTGGAACAAGGAATAACTAAGGTCATTGGTCTCATATAGCCTCGTCATCATCATGCTTTATATTCGTGTTAAACAAACATTTGTTATATTCCTCAAGCAATTTCAAAGTGCTTTGAAAAGTTACTTGATTATTGCAACGAACACAATTCTTTTGGGATCGTTTAGTCCACATTGGAATGTTCAGTTAGAGAGGCCTGTTATCGAAACCTGTTTTATAGTTGGTTTTCCTATAATTATTCTACCCAAAATAAAAAAAAACTGGTTTAGATGGATGAGTTGTATGGATGGTATGGATTTGCATTGCCTTTAATAACTTTATGCTGGGTACACGTTAAATAATCTAACTACTTGTGGAAAGTGGTTTAAAGTGGTTAGTAAAACTACATAAGGAAATCTTGTTACAAATATATAGAAAAAAAATGATGGTAATATTCATCAGGAAATGGTGACAGATTTTGTGGCAAAAAAAATGATTAATTTTACCCCAGAAAAGAATGAATTTTCATCAGTTTTTGATGAATATTCATCAGGTTCACATTTTAACACATTTTTTATGTAATATTACTCAAAAAAGAGGTAATATTCAACCTACCAAATTTTCAACATTCCAAAATTCAACTTTTTTTCTGTTTACTTTTATTTTACCACTGTAAAACTATATCATAAACAGGACATAAGATAACTGAAAAGGTTCTCTGTGAAAAACAATACGATTCCAACCGTCCTGCGATTGGTTGCCATTGAATTGAATTGAAACATTTTTTAAAGCAAATCGCTCTAAAGCCAAAGCCAACATGGCTTGGCTCTAACACTGCATGCCATAATTTTGAATATTGTACGTTATGTTATGACTAGGTGAACCTCTATTTGATGAGACATATCTCTCAAGTGTCAAGTGATCATCTATTATTGCTTAGTTAACATTTATCACATTTTGTAGCTAAGTTCATCCACATTTTAGTTTGCAATGGCACTTCCGATACAAAGCGCTTGCTCTCGTGTTATAAACTTTTACAGTTGGATTGGTTATGATTATTCAAATCACAAAAACCAAATTTGCTGGAAATTTGCAGCTAAACTAGTCGTAGCTTTTTTCTGGGTTTCCCTAGTTGTTTGGATTAGAGTGCCGTCTATAAATCAACAATATGGAGCTCTTAATGACCTTATTAAACTGATATTTTACTTTAGTGTATTCTTCACAGTTCTTTTCGAATCAATTTGGTATCGGAAATCGTATAGCTTTTTGTGGGAAATTTTCGAGCAAATCAGTGTGCAGTTCAATCTTGTTCAACCAAAAGATTATTTAGAAGAAATCAATAATATTCAATCAATACATATAAAACAAACAGCACTACTGCTTTCAAATGAAATAGTTTGGTTCAGTTTTTGTTCAGTAATTGTAGCCATTCAGTTTTTCGACTATGTTAGCAGTTTTTGGATTTCACAAATATTAATTGTTGAAATTTTAATTGATCTTCGTCAGTTTCAAGTACTATTTTACATTAAATTGTTAAATTTCTACACCCAGAAACTTGATTGTATGTTGAAAGTGGTAGCGAATAAAAAAATCATGTCGCTATCAAAATTTAATATTGAAACTAAAGTTGGTACACAAGTTCAACTTCTTCTATATCACGGCTCGGAAGCTATTAATGACATGTTTGGAAAATCTTTACTGATTTTCATACTTAGATGGAACCTTCTGCTTCTTACTGATATGTATTGGACAGTGCAAGCTGTTTATAATCTCGGATATTGGTTCGCTACAAGTAATGTTTTTTACGGATTAGCTTTTATTGTAGCTTATAATATTGTTTTATTATTTGAGGTCACCTTATTCGTATTTCAAGTACAATGGCTTCATTCATTGTTTTCGTTAGAGCTTGTGAACAACTGTCACGCCAAAATGATAATATAATGCATACATTAGAGAACATTTGCCTTAATCATCAGCTCACTGATGCTGAATGTAGTTTTGAGCAGGTAACACGATTAAATAAATAGTTTAAATAAATGAACATACACTTATTCAAGATGAGTTGCTTCATCCGACAAGTAAATCGATACAAACCAAGGATAACAGCAATGGGTTTTATTGAAATCAATGTCTATTTCATTGCATCGGTGAGTTTTATCAGATATGTGTTTTTCAATCTATATTCCATTATTTGTTTTACAGGCAATCGTTTCCACCTTCAACTATGTTGCATTTTATTTCGGAATTGAAAAAATAAAGTCTTCACTTTAATTTGAATAAATGACAACCTGGACTGTTACTAGTGAATCGCAAAATTTATGTTGGGTAATTTGTTTTGTTTTGATAATTATATTTTCTTGAGAATTATTTATAACGTTACAGAAATACAGAAATTCAATCTAATCGAATGCTTTTGAGGTTTTTACAAGAATCACAGATATCACAGATAGTAGTAACGCTTACGCCTCGTAAGCGGTAGATCGGGGTTCAAATCCCGGCTCGGTCAACACAACGTGTTATCTTCTGGATTCGATTACTTAGTAAAGGGAAGGTAGTGTTTCGTCATAAACTGGACCTTATCAGTACACCTTAGGAAGACAACTTATGGAATGTCAACATTAACCTTAACATGTTAACATTAAGTTGATTAATAAAATGTCACTGAATTCGTTTTGAAAATGCCGACCATGATACTCTTCACGGGTGTTCTCCTCAGGAACAGGGAAAGGCTATTTTTTACAGACATGAAATACACACAATATTTTTTCATGATTTTTTTATATTTTTTCAATTTTTTTACAGTGCTATTACTGTATAAATGTATTATGCATTTTGTGTTTGAACAGTTAAGTATAAAGAGTTGAGCATGAGGTATCTTTTTTCCCTTATATGCTCTAAAGAAGGATTTCCTTGGAATCCTATCTGATTTGAGTAAAATTAGTGAATAATTTTTTTATGAGTCCATCCATGCTCAAATCAAATAAGCCATCTCCCAACCTAATAAAAATCACAAATCACCAACTAAGTTTACTCAGTAATTATCAATCACTCAACAATGACACGTCGTTCCCATCAGAATACCCCGTCGTCGTCAATCAACATTCGACTAATTCCATTTCAACTGGCTGGACTTTGTCCATTTTCACCGACCTCCCCAGCGCTGACCATTGCCCTGCTAGTTTGGACCTTCGCAAATCTGACTTTGGTTGTCATCCTGCTCGTCAAAGTGACTGGCAGTGCCAGTTTACTTTTCATGGATCCGGACGGCGGCAAAGGCCACCAGCTGAATCCGATCCTGCTAATTAAATCATCATTTACAATCGCCGCCCACGTGCTCGTCCTGGTCGAAACGCTGATTCAGCACGTCACATTCCGACGGGTTGAGGAACGACTCGAGTCAACGGACAAATCTCTGTCGATGGTGGGCTCCAAAAGTGGCCCCAGCCAGCGAAAGTTGCTGTTCTATCTTGTGATCTGTGCCACGTCGGAAGTTGGCAATTTTTGGCTGGCCCAGCCCTTGTATCGTACGGCCTGGTACACGACCGTAGCATCCCAAGCAGTTATCCGGCTCAAGCATCTCCAGCACATGCAGTACGTCGAAGGACTCAGCATCCGGTTTCGAGTGTTGAAAAAACAACTCCAACAGTTTGTCACCACCACGAACGCCGCAAAAGACGAAGAAAAAGCTCGTTATTCTGGAGGGAAATTCGCTTCGCATGCAAAACAGCAACATTCCATCGACGGCAACCTGCCGGACTGTTTGCGGAAAGTTTTCATTATCAAAAGCACGTACCTGGCGCTTTGGGACGCGGGACAACTGCTGGCCGGGGCCTTCACCCTGGCCCAGCTGGCCAATCTGCTCCAGAACTTTGTCCAGTGCACATGTGACCTGTACACCATATATTCCCATCTGTATCGCAACGACCACCACTTTGGGGACATTTTCGGTAAGATCTAATGACAGCCCAAAACTGATTTATCGTCGTCCGACGCTTCGTTCGGTCGTTCACTGCAACACCCATTGATATAAATAATTTCCATGCTTTCATTCATTCCATACCGTGTTCCATTGAAGGCTGAGAACGTGTGTGCGTGTGTGTGGCAAAACCACGTGGCACGTGCCACTCGTTTATCAGATTGCAGTTTCTCTTCTCATTGAATTTTGCCTATATTTCGCTCACACCAACTCCAGACACAGTTTTGGGACTGATTCCTACGCTGGTCGCGTTGCTGTTGGTGCTCGGCAGTTGTGAAGCGTGCAGGACGCAGGTGAGCAACGAAGTAACATTTGAATATTTGATTATTTTTTGTGAGTATTCTACATGACTTAAACCAATAGGTTAGATTTTTGAATCCAACAAATATTTAAAAGAAATTTTATCATTGCATTCTTCTGATGATGAAAACAAGAAACCTATCACAAAATACGATTTAATACAACATCAGAACATTGCGGAAACATTTTTTAAGTTGTTTAATAGTTTAAGACCTTTTTACTGGTAAGACTTTTATTTTTTCTACTTTTTCTTATTTAACGTCTTCTAGTTTTGTTGCTCTTTTCACAATATAAAATATTTTCTATTTCAGGTTCGAGAAGTAAGAATTTTATCTTTTCAAATGAAAACACATTCCCTCTCAGCACAGGTTAGAACCAAAAGTTTGTTCACATTGAACCCATTTCAACAGTATCACACATTTATAGGTAGAAAATCTCCATCTTCAAATTATGTACCTTCCGATAGAATTTGAAGTAGGAGGATTGCTCCAAATGGGGTTTTCATTCCTAAAAGAGGTACTTGGGTGACAATTTCCTTTTGACTTAAATATACACACATTTTTTGCAGATGGTTGCTGCAATTTCCGTTTACATGGTTATATTTATTCAATTCATGCCGAAAGAAATATGAAAGTTTTTGGAAAGGCAATCAAATTGTGATGAAAAATAAAAAAAAACATTTTGTCAAATTTTCCGCTGTTGTACTTATTATCTTTGTATGTCTCAAATGTGTACCAAATAAATTATGATTACATTTACTCTGTTATATTAAACTCTTTGTTATAATCAGCGAAAGAATCGTTGTTTGGCAAGAACTGTACATAAATCACTAAAAATGTGGCCACGGCTGCAAAAGTCTGTAAATATAAACCACTTTATGCAATCAACATTAAAAGTTCTTCAGATACTCACCGACGCCAAAGAATTCAAATTCAATGTGAAAAATTCAGCAGCAGTCAAGTTGAGCGGTTCGTTTTGAATTTGTAAGAAGAATTGCCGAATCTGAAACCAGAATATTTATCAATTGTTTACCTTACTAAAAACATCTCATGTTAGGCGTCATCCATAAAGTATGTCACGCTCTAGGGGGGGAGGGGGGGTCTGGGCGAGTGTGACATTGCGTGTTATAAGTATAGGAAAAGTGTGACAAAGGGGGGGAGGGGGGGGGGGGTAAATTTTGGCTGATTTTAGCGTGACGTACTTTATGGATGAAGCCTTACTTACTTTCTCTGAGGCATTGAAAGCAAATTCGTTTGGAGTAATCATACTAAGATGACGACCTGTTTCTAGAGCCTGAAATTTTGAAATTTTTTTTTATCTAGTTTTGAGCATAAAATAAATATTGATTCACTTCACTTTCACAGCTATCACATGCAAAAAACAGTACACAAAAGTTTATAACAGGTGGCAGCACACACATGAACGATTCCACCGAAAAGTGATTCCCGGCAAGATTGAGACTAGCAAAAATCCAATACCCATCGATTGTCATACAAATAAATAATCCTGTCGTGCACAGCAGTAGATGATATCCAAATCGTCGATTTATATCCAAAGTTAACATCATAAGCAAATTATGGACATCTTTCAACTTATCAAGTCGATTAACACTTAAACTTGTTATTGTTTCCTTAAAAACAATCTTGTTAAATTTTTCACTGAAGCAATCGCTCATGGTGTCATGAAGAAAGCTGAATCGGTTCTGAAGATAGTTTGCATGGAGTATGAAAAAAGAATCGTTGAAACGCTGTAGCACAAACATTGGAAACTTGATCAACCAGTTACGATACCAAATAACATTCTTTGTGATGCGAGAAATTATGAAAATTTCCACTGCTATGCAAGTGATATTCATTAGATAGAAGTTTTTATAAAAACTACTTTGAAACAGTTCATTTTGACTGTTCAAATGGTCTGTACTGGTAAGACTTTCAAAAATATCATCGATTTCATCCATGGTCACTAGAATTTTTCTTTGAAGCTTCCTAAAGTGAATTGATAAAATTATGACTACTAATGGCAACACTGTAGGTATTTCAAACTGGATTGCATCTGTTAGCATTCCCATAGAATCGGTGCCGAAAAATAGCTTGTATGGATTTATCAACGAGTATATCATTGCAACAATTTCAAACAAAATGTAAAAAGACACAACAAGTCTGGTTAAAAATTTCAGCACGCTTATATTCTGATCACTTAATGGTTCAAAAGATTGACCAATCACTTGAAACAAAGGATAGATGCTGCCAAATCTTGAATGGAATCGGTTGAAAACTTTCGTCATTGCTAGGGGGTTTGTTGTGATACGGTTTGGCCGAAGTTCAGAAAGCAACTATTTATAGAGAAACATGTTATTCTTCCTGTTAGTATACTGTTAGTGTCATTAAGTCAATTGATTGATGATCAACTCGTGGGAACTCAATCACATGCAGCCTTTATCATGATTAATCATTTTTGGATCAGCACGTCGTGTTGTCTTTTGTCTTTTGTCTTTTGTCTTTTGTCTTTTGTCTTTTGTCTTTTGTCTTTTGTCTTTTGTCTTTTGTCTTTTGTCTTTTGTCTTTTGTCTTTTGTCTTTTGTCTTTTGTCTTTTGTCTTTTGTCTTTTGTCTTTTGTCTTTTGTCTTTTGTCTTTTGTCTTTTGTCTTTTGTCTTTTGTCTTTTGTCTTTTGTCTTTTGTCTTTTGTCTTTTGTCTTTTGTCTTTTGTCTTTTGTCTTTTGTCTTTTGTCTTTTGTCTTTTGTCTTTTGTCTTTTGTCTTTTGTCTTTTGTCTTTTGTCTTTTGTCTTTTGTCTTTTGTCTTTTGTCTTTTGTCTTTTGTCTTTTGTCTTTTGTCTTTTGTCTTTTGTCTTTTGTCTTTTGTCTTTTGTCTTTTGTCTTTTGTCTTTTGTCTTTTGTCTTTTGTCTTTTGTCTTTTGTCTTTTGTCTTTTCTTTTGTCTTTTGTCTTTTGTCTTTTGTCTTTTGTCTTTTGTCTTTTGTCTTTTGTCTTTTGTCTTTTGTCTTTTGTCTTTTGTCTTTTGTCTTTTGTCTTTTGTCTTTTGTCTTTTGTCTTTTGTCTTTTGTCTTTTGTCTTTTGTCTTTTGTCTTTTGTCTTTTGTCTTTTGTCTTTTGTCTTTTGTCTTTTGTCTTTTGTCTTTTGTCTTTTTGAAAATTTTGCTTTCTTTACAACGAGTGGCAGATAAATTCAATTGCAACAAATTTCTTAATTGAATCATAAATAATCGCAAAACTGCAATAATCAAATTTCTTCACCACTCAAAAGTTCATTAAAGCCAAATCGCAGCAATTGTGCAAGAAAGTATTTTAAACTAAATTACTCCACCACGATTAACAATTATGAGCTCAAACCAGTTCAATCAAGCTAATCAGCATGCGTTTTCGCTGCACTCGCTCGGCTACCACACCACCTCTTGACACAATTCAATGAGACCAATTCAAGCCAAAGTGGTCCGCTTGATGGCGCCATCATCATCAGCATATAACTTCATAAGTAACAAATGTGTACGACGACGACGACGACGACGACGTGTTACGCGAAATTTCTCTCCAGCAGCGCAGTCGGCATCAGATAATTAGTTGAGAACCAATTTACACCCAATCACAGACACAACACAAACTCTTTGCTCACGCGGTTACGAAAGCTTTCAAAACGACGACGACAACGTCTTAAGCCGAACAGGTCGAACAAACACTTGAGACGTGTTGTTGATGCAGTTTTTTTTTTTGCACTTTTCAGTCCACTTTGCCTTTGCCTCTCTCCCAACGTGATCTATCGCACTTTAATCTGGTTATGCACTTTTTGTGCGCGCGATGTTTGTGGGTGACTACTTGGGAGAATCGGGCAAATCCGTGGAGAACGGCATGAAGATGAACATGTAGGTGACCACGCCGGTGAGGAACTGGAAATTGAAATGTTTATGATAAGTGGTTTAAACAGTGGTCATCAACTTCAATACCATTTTTAAAAGCTTGTAATTGACGTCGAACAAACTGTGAGCCTTGAATCTGATTGGTTGATGAAAAACATGATTGGTAAATCTGTAAACAATTTTGTACAAAATCTCCTGATCGTTTTTGGGCATTTCATGTAATATTGGTCCAAATGAATTAGACTAAAAACAGAAAAGTTTAGTTTATAATTCAGTAAACTATATTCTACAAATGGACAAGGTGTATAAATTGTGTAAAATGTAAAAAAGGATAATTATAATTTCAATGGTATCATCAGTGGGGGTGAGATTGGTTCAAAGTGATTTTTAACGGATTTTACCATTTCTCAGGCTCTTCTCAATGAAACTTAATTTTGTTAATAGGGTTGTGTAAGGGACATCTTAAGATGACTTAGCTGAAGAATCTAGTTCCTAGAACAGTTTTATTTGACCTAATGTCACCCTTTCTTAGGGGTGAGATTGGGTCAATATTCAACCGATTGGCATTGAAGGTAGAGTTCATCAAATTCCACCATATTTTGGGAAAATGTTAGTAAACTATCTCAGAACAATTCTACTTTAAGAATTTTCAATGTTATTTAAATTGTTTTTGTTATTAAGCAATTACCCACTTTTGACACATAGTCACCCCACTGACGGTAAATAATGTTTAAACTGAGCCTAAATTAATGATCGCTAACGAATTGTTCCAATTAATATTTGTAATTTCTTTTGTAACTTCAAAAAATGGAGCAAAAGTAGGATAACATTCTAAATCTAAATCATAATTTGTGGCTTAAAGGCAACAAAAATTACGTATAAATGTGTAAATGTTATCACAAAATGTTTACATAAAACTATCACAGAGCTATTGAATTACAAACCACTTTCAAACAGGATTCTGCGGAGTAAAGTAAAGTTATGAACAAAGTTGTTGCGGGAATAATACACATCAGAAGTTCTGAAAATTAAAATAATTTTAGAATATGTCTAACTTGAACAAACCTGTAAACTATTTACCAGTATAACCATCGGAGGCTTTATCATGCACAGTAAGGTAGACCCAGTAAAAATCACAAGACACTTGAACAAAATTACAGGTCAAAATGAAACATGTGCTCCATCCTAGTGATGAATTCACGTTAAAGCTAATAAACCACAAATCAGTGTAGCAGCCTTTCAAGAAGATCAACGTCTTTGAAACTTGTCTCGTTATTGTTTGACTTTGCGAAGAAATTTGAGGGAGTGTTTTTGTCAACTGCATCATATCACCAAGCCTTAAAAGCTCTTCCCTAATCACTTCACACTGGGCTCGGATTAAATCGATGTAAAATATATAGAACAGGGTGCGCATTCGGTTGATGGTTTGTAGAGAAATTGCTGTTAACCAGGTATAAGTCCATTGCAAGTTGTATGACATGATTCCGGTAATAAGTTTCATTTCGATTGCAAAAGTGAACACAAGATATCCAAAAAACTTCCACAAAAATCGTCGAATAAACTGTTTATATTTCGCTCCATTCAAAAGTCCAACACGTGCCCTGTGTTCACCAAGTTGTTCCAGACCTTCAAAGATCTGCAGCTGGGTCTTGCGTTGTGCAACGACTTCCGCTTCGATGATAAACACCGTCAGCGCGAGGCTGCCAAATTTGAACATATCGTTGATCCAACCAACGGCGTACTCAAGGAAAAACACACTATCGTGAAAAATGGCAGCCATTACGACGTCGACTAAGCAAATGCAAACCACGAGGATAATCCACTTGAAGGTAAACGGATTCCCGCCGTGATGGGTTTGATTCTGCACCCTCAAACTGCTCCCGTCGAGCCCGAACGGAACGAAGCCACACCAGCGGAATAAGCTGAGCGCCAACCGGTACAGCTGATCCATGGACGGGCAAAGCAGGTTCATTGCGGAATCACTTTCAGCGCATTACTGGGAAGAGCTCTCTTTCTCTGCCTTCTGGTTCGCCAGGTGTAATCTAATTTGAGGGCAAACCATTTAGATCCATCGCATCAGATAGCAAAAATTGTTATGCACTTTACTTTGACCAATATTTTTTTAATTTTCCTACTAAATGGATTGATTCCTGCGAACTGGTACAGTCATCCCACATATTCGGAACACCCACAAATTCGGAACACTTTTATGATAATTTGTCAATAGCATGCCAAAAGTAGCTTTTCTGTCGACCTTACTATTTTTAGAACCTTCATTTGGACATTATCTTGCTATTTCACTAGTAAAAGTAGTACTTTTTGAACAAAAAACTTCATTCCAAGACTATTTTGTCCAGAGCAGCAAAACACTGCCTCCAAATGGCCTGTTTCATAATTGTGGGATGTTATTGTGCCTCCCACAATTGTGGAACACCTGAATTTAACTGATATTTTCACAAAAAAGTTATCAAACCATGTATAAAACATTACAAAGCTTGAGTTTCATTGGTTTCAGTGTGTGAAATCATTATTTGGTAATAAATATGTACTCCTGGAGAGATCCAAAGTTTGTTTACATTCGTAAGAAAAAAGTGTTCCGATTTTGTGGATTTCAAGGGTCAAAGTAATTCATCAAAAACTTCATAAAAAAGTTAAAAGTTGCACATGTTCGATACAGCATTCGAAAGATCGCAAGAAAAGCTTTCAAATGAAGGTAAAAGCGAATCATTAAGTTCAATTATCGATTTGCTGTGATTTTTTGAACACTGGCCGATCTGGAAACCGTTCCGAATATGTGGGATGACTGTACAGTACAATTCAATTCCGTTGTATTTTTATGACAAATTGGATCAGAACAATTACAAACAATACAGACCGAATTACATTTAAGTAAACGTCATCCCATTTTAGCCGTTTGATTCCGCCACCTCTCGTGCATACTCATCAGCAGTATAGAAAGGTTCATTGTTTGCCACGTGGTATGAGCAAACGAAAACCGGTAGAATTTCAATTAGCAGGACAAACATAGCCTCAATTTGTATGTGTGTGTTTGTGTGTCCGATGGAAATGTGTTCGATTTCCACCTTCATGTGAGGTGAATTAAAATTTCATCTTAGGCTTTGCGAATATTTAATTAGGTCGGTGAATAAAATGTTTAACTTATAAATTCTGTGCTGTTATTGATGTCTTATTTCTAGTGTATTTTGATGTTATTTATTGTCGACCCCTCTTTGATCTTCGTGAAGGGTAATCTCTGCTCTGAAGGGTAATTTTGGTCCCTGATCACGAACCCGACGAAAATTTCGTGACGGTAGGCGGTACGAACCCTTCAATTTTTCTGGGTTTTTACGAAATTATTTCTTAGAGCAAAGTTTCACAAGATTCGATGAGGGGGCTATGTGAGTTGGTGGAGAATGACCCATTTCGAATAGCCATTTTTGTGATTAACTTCCTTATCCAACCCATTGTTTTCTTATTTAATTCTTGGTTGTATGCCATGGCTGACCAAAGTATGGCCCGCGGGCCAAACGTCACAAACTGGACCTTATCAAGACACCTTAGGAAGACAAGCTAAGGAATGTTAACATTCACCTTAACATGTAAATATTAACTTGATTAATAAACTGTCAATGAATCCGCTTTGTAAATGCCGGCCCCGATACTCTTCACGGGTGTTCCCCTCAGGAACAGGGAAAGATTTACTTTACGGGTCATTCGTAAAATGATTTTGTTCTTTTAACAAATTAAGGTTTATTTTATGCGTTTTGTGCCGCACCAGCCATTTCTACGTTCCGAGAAAAACGCGTTTTAATGTTTGACCTTGAAAAAACAAAAACGAACATGTTTTGTTTGGCTAACCATTCTGTGCATTGTCCCGAAGTTTGGTTGAAGTTGATTGCTGGAGTCCCGAGTTATAAATACAAATGTTTGCGGTAGTCTAACTTGTACGTGCGTCAAAAGCGTTCTGACCTGAAATCCCTTTGCCCAGTGAGTGACAAGATAGCACCACAAGATTGAAACAAAAGTCCGCGGAGCTTTTTTGGTTTTTATTGCATATCTCAGGATTGAAATCGAATTTTGGGGATCTGTGAAGGTCAAAAGGTGAGGCATTGTGAGCTGGCGTTCTTAACTCAATTTGGCCCAAAATGCACTTACAACAAGTTAGATTGTCATCAAACGTTTTAAGAAAAGAGTTATAAAAAAAAATTACTTCCTCATCCGATGGAAGGTTGCAGCAGATGGGAATCGAACCCAGAATCATCCACTTACAAAGCGGACAGCGCAACCATTCGGCCACGCACTGCCACAAGAAAAGAGTTATAAAACATTCAAATTTGACTTAAGAAAACTGCAAAGATAGCAAAAACAAAGTTGTTCATATGAATTCAAACTAATTTCGCACTTTAAACTATCAGCTTCGGGATTTGAATTCATGAAATTTGGGCTTATTATCTAAGTGATTAACATCTGTTTGTAGCAGACCAAAATTTATTAAAATTTTATTGAAATTGGAGGAGTAATTGTTGAAAAATCCTTTTGCACGATTTATTATTCAAATTGCACATTATTTAAAAACAAAATTAAGCAACTTTTCTATGTTTGTGTCATCTCCTGAAATAAAAATTACCATTACAAGGATATAAGTGCATTTAAGTGAATAAAAAAAATGTATAATAAAGTTTGTCTTCAACATTCTGCCACAAAATGGTCAACCACTTTACGTCTAACTAAAATGTTAGCAGCGGCATAACCTGATTTGAATGTGTGTTGAGCCATGAGCCATTAAATTTGCGCTAATTTGATTTGGAGCATTTTTCAACGAATATGTTGGAACATTTTCCTTCCTGTTCCTAATACGTTTTAAAGACAAAAAATTCAAAAAGGTAAATGAAATTGCAAAAAACTTCAATTTTGTTTTGTCTGTTCTACAACTTTGTAGAACATTGTTACACTCTAAAAAATAACCCTGCAAAACCCTGAAAAAAATACCCTTCTGGGTCAATGTAGATTCGAAAAGAATATTAAATTTTCCTTAAAATAACATGTTCCAAATTTTTTTTACAGTCAAGTAACGGAAAATGGAAGAGTTTTTAAAACTTTTTTAGTGTTTTTTCGATGAAAAATACGTTTTTTTTAGAATTCTGAGTACACCATCAAATCGGGCGTCTAATTTTACATAAAAGTCCCTTTGACACCAAATTTCTATAACATCGCCGTTTCAGGCTGCAAATAATCGAAAAACACCTCTTTTTTCACATGTTCAAAAATTCAAGGGGTCGTACCACCCCTCCGTCACGAGATATCAAAAAACGCACCTCAGATTCGTGATCAGGGACAAAGGTTACCCCTTAGGACAAAGTTTCACGCAAACCGAAGAGGGGTCGGGGCAACTGCTGTGTGAGTTGGCGGAGAGTTACCCATCAAGCTTCACATTTGGCCCGCCATTCAAAAACTTTGAGCACCCCTGTTTAATACAGAATCAAATTCAAAGTCCAAGCCCATTCTCGATCGAACACTTCTAGCAAAACAATGCCAAAGGGCCGTTGTGGGCTTGTAAACAAAGAGTGTATCCCTTTCATGCCAGATGTAAACACCCTCTAGCGTGAGCAGGACACACTCTTTGTTTACAAACCCACAACGGCCCTTTGGCATTGTTTTGCTTGACTTCTGGTATGAACTGCATCCATCAACAAAGATGATAGATTATTCAGAATCATTCATCACAATAAGTCACTTACAATTTGATTTGGATTCATATTTTCACGTCACGGTTAAACGATTGCACCAATTTTCACATCGATCAGATTCCGCAATCGAATTTGAGAGCGTTTGACTTTTGACCTTTCTTACAAAATATAGGGGTATGGTTTGCTTTTAGAAAAATGCGTTACTCAGATATCTTTAAAAAATTGTGCACGGGTTAGGTATCGTCACAGAATAAAAGTCAAAGTGTTTTTTTGTAGGTTTTCATGCACTTTTTCCATTAAAATTTGGATCGAGAATTAAAACTCATAGCCTGATTTTTGAGAACAAATTTTCTGAAATTCTCGAGGGATGTCTGTATCCGCTTTTGAAAATTTGTTCCTCCCATATTTTTTTATTTATTTTATTTATTTTATTTATTTAATCTGGTAGCGTAAGGTTTGCACCTTTTTAATTGCTACCTCCGGAATCATCTGTGTTTGCTAACTAATATTACACTTATTAACTAAACGGTTTTCCTTGGTTGATGTCGTTCTTCTCGGTGTTCTCTTGAGTTGCGAGTAGTGGGTTGAGTTGTCCATGCGTAGTCCATGCTTCATCCGAGGGGATGGGGGTTTGCCCCTTATGCGACCTCATCCAGGGGACTCGAGTGCCCGGGGGTCCCTATTCCACTCTTCTTGTAACTTGTGGTTAGGGGCCCCGGGTCACTCGGATACCTCCGTGGATTCTTCAGCTGGCGTGTCGTGTTTTCCAGGCACCCCGGAGGAGCCGGAGGGTTGTCCCTATGCCACTCTTCCTATAGCTTGTGGTTAGGGGGCTCCGGGACCTCCGGGCGCGACAGTGGTTACACGCTGCGCGCTGCTCTTACGCTGCTCTCGTTTCCCGGCGTTTGTTTGGTTTACTCCTGTTCCAGAACTCTAAACAGTTTCTTTTGAATGTTGCTTGCGATACCCCGTGTTTGAGTTCCGTTGGCACCATGTTCCAGTTGACCACACCTCGAACGAACAGGGAACTGGAGTAGGTCAAAGTTCTGTTGGCGGGAATGATCAAATTCAACAGGCGGCGGCCTCTGAACTGCTGCAGCTTCTGGTAGAGTTCTGGTGGGGAGCGCGTGGTGAGGAGTTTGCGCAGGAATAGACACGAGCGGTGTGCGTACAGGTTGTCCAGAGGGCAACCAACCAGGTTCCGTTGTAGGTGACTGACATGATCATATCGGGTGAGGCCGTAAACGTAACGAACACAGCAATTTAGCGCAACACGCAACCGATCCAATGCACCAGCACTAGGGTTGACATGTAGCAGCTCTCCGAAAAGAAAATGAGGCAGAATCAGCGACTTGAACAGCTTAAGACGCGTACTGACTGGAGCAGCGGATGTGCAGCTTCGGAGTGTGCGTAGGCTGCCATAGATTTTTCCACACTGTTGCTGGATGAGTCCGTCCCATTGCAGGTCCGCTTGGAAGATGAAACCCAGATTTTTCGCACTGTCTACCCATTCAATGGCTTGGCCGCTCATGGTGATACGAGGAAGCAGATCGAGTTGCGCTTTGTTTCTACGACGACCCTGCACAAACAGCGCTTTGCTCTTCGCTTGGTTGACAAATAGCTGGTTCCGTTGCGACCAAACAGCAATCCTATCGAGATCCTCGTTGATCATCCTGATGAGTTCTCGGGAGCATGGGCCCAGTCGACCAATGTACAGTTGCACATCATCCGCGTAGAGTTGAATCGAGCAATATCTGAGCACAGGTGGTAGATCGTTAACGTGACAACAGAAAAGCAGAGGCCCTACAATCGAGCCTTGAGGTACCCCGGAATCTACGATGCTGCTTACTGACTGTAGATCTCCACAGAAAACGGTTTGGCGTCGGTTTTCTAAATACGATCTGATAAGGTTCACCGCGGATGGACCAAAATTGAATTGCGTTTCGAGCTTCGTACACAGCTTGTTGTGGGGTATGGTGTCGAAGGCCTTGGAAAAATCGAGCAGCAACAGCACCGCAGATCCTCTCCTGTCTGTCGTGCGTGCCAAGTCGTCGAACACACGGGAAGTCGCGGTTTGTATGCTTTGGCCTTTCCGGAAACCCGCCTGGTGCTCCGTGAGTAGGTTGTTCTCGGTGATAAAAGACGACATTTGCTGTTCTAGAAGCTTTTCAAACACCTTCGAGAGCACACAAGATGCTTATGGGCCGTAGATTCGTCAAAGCGCTCAGGTGGGGTTTCTTTCTCAGTGGTATGATTTTAGCGTGTTTCCAGCAGGTAGGAAAGATTGAGGTTGCGATGATGCTGTTGAATAGGTGAGTAATTTGCTGCAAGACCAGGGGGAGGACGATTTTTATAAACTTGATCGGCAGTCCATCTAGACCAGTGGCGTTGGTTTTCACATCACACACAGCGTTGACGATCTGCCAGCCTTCCACTGGTTGGAAAGTAAGGCTGTACGGAGAATCTGCTGCTGAACTTCTCAGTCCGCTGCCCTGCTCGTTTTGGATAAAACTCGACAAGAAAGCACGATTAACCTCGTCAGGGTCGAACTCGCACACGCTGGAAGACTTTTCCTTGCCGACGCCAACAGATTTCAAGCGTTTCCATAACACGTTGGATGGAACACGGCTGTCCAGAAAACGGTTGAAATATTGCACTTTTGCATTCGCTATCATCGTGTTTGTCCTGTTCCTGAGTGAGTTATACCGCTGCCTAGCCACTAATTTAGATTCTGCAGGTGCTCTTCGCCAATCACTATACGCCAGATCACGTTCTAACATCGACTTTCTGATCTCGTAGCTGAACCAGGGTTGGACTCATTGCGGCATCTGATAACACGAAGTGGAATGCAAACGTCGTGAATTTGCTTCATCCGGGAGTTGAAAAAATCAGCCAGCTCATTTGGGTCGTTGACCTCGTAGAAGTTGTGCCAAGGAACGAACGAAACCGCATCAACCAGGCTGGTAGAATCGAAATTCACGTAATCACGATAGGTGTTGACGCGAGGGACGGGATTTGCATCAAAGTCAAGCGAGGCAAAGATGAGATCGTGCTGTGAAAGGGCAGGACAGCCAACTTGGTTGAAACGCAACACTCTGTCACTACAGCTGGTGATGAACAGGTCAAGCTGAGAGCTGCCACGGTTGTGGAAAATGTAGGTTCCTCGCCGACAGATACGAGCGCAAATGTGTCAAGGACGGATTGAAACTGGGATTGCAGGTTGCTCGGTTTGCTCATGTCAGTATTGAAGTCTCCAATCAGCAGAACGTTGTTGTAGGTTGAGGCATACTCCACCAACTTTTCCTCGAGAAAATCAGAGCAATTATTACCAGGAGGGTTGTAAACTGCTACAAGAAGGACCGTCTCACCGCCAAAACGCAGCTCTACCACCAGACTCTCAGTTTTGTTGCCGGATTCCGCCGATAGTTGGGTACAGAAGACTTTTCTGCAGCTGAGGTGACTTCTGTAGTAGATGACGATTCCACCACCGCGTTGATACATTCTATCGTTGCGACAGACGGCAAACCCGGGGATTGCAATGCTACGGTCTGAGATCTGTCCAGTCAACCAAGACTCGGTGAAGCAAGCAACGGTTACCTTGGAATTGTGCAGCAAATCCTTCACCTCGTCTAGTTTAGCAAATTTCCTCGCACAGAGGCTCTGTGTGTTACCATGGCAGATATTGAGCTTGCCCGAGTGAAGAGCACAGTTCATAACAACTCCCGGGATGTTCGCCGAGGTGTGGTTGGTTAAGGGTGGCATCGGGGAGCAATTCAATTAACTGATACTACTACTACCGTTCAAAAATTTGTTAAACGAGGCACAATTTAGAATACAATCAAAAATACAATCTTCTATCACAAAACAATAAAAGTTCTCAAAATAAAACATTTAAACAAATTAAGACGTGGACGGAGGCACAATGTACTTAACTAAGAGTATTGTTGAAGTTGGTTTTCCGAGTGGACAGCAGTTCCGGGTTGTTGATCTGCTGTGCGTTTCACGTGGACGATTCCCTTCTTTGAATAGACCGACGACAGTTTCCCAGACTTCTTGAGCTCCAACGCAGCTTTCTTGATCTTTCTGGCAGGGACGGCAAGATTTTCGTTGACGTAAAACCGGCGAGTTGAGTTCATGCCTAGATGTTGAAGCTTGAGGTCACGTTTCCGAAGATAGCAGCTGTAGAAGTCGTCCCGGTTGTTTCGAAGCGCGAACTGCAGTAGGATCAGGCCGTCACCCTGGGTTCCAGTCTTCAGTCGCCTAACGTCGACCAGGGGGGCTGGATTTTCAGGAAGACCGACTTGTTTCCACATATCCTTGAAATACGCCGCAACATTTTCCCCGGGAATGTGTGGGACACCGCTTACGATGAGCTCGTTCCGATTCTCAATTCCGCCGATTTCCTGGGAGATGCCATCGATTCTGGATTCCAGTTCACACATTGCATCGTCGGTGAACTTGAACTTATCAGCACACTCCGCCTTGAACGAGTTGAAGTCACGCGAAACAGAACTGAGCTGCTCGTTAAGTTCTGCTTTCACAGTGTCGATTTTGTTGCTGATGGTGTCGATCCTATCGAAAGTCTTGGTGAACTGCATGTTGATCTCCTTCATAACTGCCTCCAGCGTCAGCGGCCCGGGGGATGCTCCCGGGGAAACCGAACCAGTACTACTGCTGCGATACCGTTTGTTTTGATTTGAGTTGTTGCTGCTGCCGCTAGGCGTGGCAGGGTTATTTGGTGGTGTACGCTTTGTTGACATGCTGATACTCTTGCACTGCGTTGTGGTGTTGGTGTGAACGAAACTTATCGTTTTTAGAACAAAACGCGCCGGCTTGTTGACGATGTCAGGTCCGATCAAAACAAACCAAAAATTCCGGTGGCTGGTGCGGATCAAGTGCGGCACGGCAGAGCTGGATAACACCAACAGAGGTACGGCGAACGTTCCGGATTTCACTCAGAGGGTTTTCACTGCTGAACGGGGCGGTTTCACTCCACGATCGTAATTTGTTTACGCAGCTTTTACTCGCAACACATATTGACGTAAGTGTTGCCAAACTTTCTTTTGAATTTCTTGAATCGGTATCGAGATCAATTCTTTAACTTTTATATCTTAATATTACTCCCATAGAAAATAGTGGGGTTGTACACCTTTTGATTTTTGCGATAATTTTTTTTATCAAAAATAATCAAAATGAACGAGTTTTGTCCATCGTATATTATGACCAGGGTTAGAGTTTTTTTACGATTTCACAGAACGCTTGAAATCCGTGTTAGTTTTTGAGTGAAAAATCACTAAGGGATCATCCATAAACCACGTGGATACTTTTTGGGAACCGTGGACAGCGGGCAGCACCCCTCCCCGCCCCCTCCCCCTCGAGTATCCACGTGGTTTATGGATGGCTCCTAAGCCTTATGATCTCTAATACAGAACATTCATTTTAATATTTAATAATTGTTTTTCAATGAAATAAAAATAAATTATCCAAAGCATACAAATTTGTTTAGTGACCAAAAAACACAACATCAAAGAAAAAAAGTTGACCGCCCCAATTCCCCTACACCGGGCGCACACGGAGAACAAATCCCCTTGGCTCTCTTTCCACACACACTCGCGATTTCCACCCCATTCTTCTTCGCCACTCAATTCCATCATTGATCGCGCGCTGGTCGCTGGTCGTCGCGACGCTCTTCACCGTCGTCGTCGATGGCCGTCTGGCACTCACCGTTTGGCTTGCACTCACTTTTGCCGTGCCAATGTTGTTGTTTAGTTCGCACACGTTCAGAGCGCATGTGCATTAACGCCGCCACCAGACAGTGATGGACCGGTTTGCTCAAGAGAGAAGGAGCTCACGCTGGAGAATGTGTTTAGGTGTATAAATGAAAATCGCTTTTGGGGAAAACGATGTAATTGTAAATTTGCAATGTTTGTGCTTCGCAATTAAATTAAATCTAAAAAGTTGTAAATGTTTCAGAATTTTTACTAAGACATGTTTTTTCGTGATTTTTAGCTCGAAACGGTTAAATGAGGTAGAAATTTGATGTCATAGTGATTATTTTGTTCAATTGGATGCCCAATTCGATAGCATTTTTTTTTTGTTCAAAAATATGAAGACAGGGCCGAATAGTTTTTCTCCAAAGTTTTTTATGGAGAATTAGGGCGGTTCGTCGCTCTTGCATACGATCGAAAAAACCATAGAAACTTTGTAGAAAACCCATTCGGCTCAGCCTAAATATTTTTCAAAATGCACGTGTTTCAGGGGATCCACAATTTCATGCTTCCCCTCCATTTTAACTATCACTTCAGAAAATTTATTTCAATTTTCTTTTGTAAACTGATTCCTGAAACTTTTTCTGAAAGAATTATGCTCATCGCGAGATAGTAATTCTCTCAATTGTCCAATCCGCTAATTGTAACAGATCCTCACTTTTTAAAGGTGTTATGGGAAATTCTCCACACTTTGTCATTTTGTAAAGGTAAGGTCTAAGATACGCCCTAGGCAAGGTGTATGACCACAGCATTATAAAAACATAAACAATTACCGTTGTGGCAAAATGAACATAACCACTACAAAATAATACAAATTAAAATAAATGTATTAAAATTACTAGTTTTTTTCCAAATTCAAACTTCCTAAATTGCGCTTTCAAACTCATCGAGAGAATGAGTGCCCGGCTCCCCGCGACACGAAAAGAGACTCAATACGACCGCAGACCTCTCCGAGACAGATTCCGCGTCCGTGGGGGCTGGCGAGTCAATTCGCACACCGCCAGTCCAGTTTGGAACGTGAGTCGCGACGGTTCGGATTTTCGGAAGCAAAAGAAGAAACACGTGCCGTGGTGGTGTTTGTCTCTCTTTCTCTCTTTCTCACGTGCGTGCGTGCGTGAGTGCGAGTGTGTGTGAATATTGTCTGTTCTGTTCTTCTGTTGAATTGGGAGAGCAGATTTGAGTTTTTCCCTAAGCGGTTTTTGGGTGTATGTCTAAGTAAGTGTGTGTATTTTGGTGAATGGTGTAAAACCCTGTTTGTTGGTGTTTTGCGTTTAAGTAGGAAGACTTGCCCTGGACTCCGGACACTGGACCCCGGAGGTCAAAGGGGACCATTTAAGCGATTTTGTGTTCCGCAGTTCGGAGAGTGGTGGATCTCCTGAAGAAACTCGGAGGAAGTGTGATACGGGTTTTCCTTGAGAGAAGACGACAATTTGTGTTTGTGTGTACACTCGAGAGCAGAGCAGGAGAGGAAAATCCATTTTTGTGTGTATGTGACTCCAACTGGTATCTTGTTTTCATGTGATTCCATTCTTGCTTATTTTAATGTACATTTGACATAATCTCCGCAGTTATTTACGACACAAAACTTTTGTGTGTACACATTCCCAAAACGACTTGTGACTTGCGGTTCTGCTCAAAGAAACGCACCATTGAACTTGTATGCGACGACGACTGGGAGATTATGTCTCTTGAAAAAGATAAAAACACGCGTTTTCCGGACAGTGTCTGCTGCATTTGACAGCATGGTCCAGCAGAGGAGGGGTGGTGTGGGGAAGTGGGATGCTGCGTACCAACACACACCAATAAGTAGCAGTAATTTTAAGGGTGTGCTTCCTCATCAGCCCAAGGTTTGGGGTCAAATCCCCGAAAAAAAAGGACACGACTTCCGCAATTGCGCTTCCAGACGGGGCCTGTCCCCAGGATGCAACGTAGACATGATTTTGAGGGAAATTGAGAGAGGGCACAACTGCTGCTGTGAAAAACGCTCTGTGTCAGCTTTTTGGCGTTACTGTGTGGATGTTGGCTGGGGATGTGACGGTATTTGGCTGTACCGAGGCGTGTTTTGGCGATGAAACCTGGTAGGACGATACAATACGGTTGCGATTTAGTCTAAATTTAGAATGCTTGATAAATTTGGAGAATTTATGTCATTAGAACTTCAAACTGTACTGATAGATAATAAAATATAGAGTTCAGTATATATTAAAGTTTATTTCGATCAGAAAATTTTTCATTGTATATTAAGAAAAGTTTTCTATTGAAACGTGATATTGTTAATTTTTGTCTTGGCACATCCAAAACTATTCAGTATTTAGATTGATTTGCCTCATCGTTGATGTCAATTAGCTTTTTTTCCTTTTTCGTTTCGTAAATAAAATAAAGTGCCAGATTTAAAATCTCTTAAAAACTAAACAGATTTAATCAATCACCGGGAAACCATATATTAGATAAAATATTTTTTTAATATCTCTCCTACAACCGTATCTACCGGAATTTTTAAGCGCTAGCCTGAAAATTTTAGCTCATTTTGTGAAGGTTTGGTAGGTTCTGTTTTGTCCTGAAGTTAGAATGTAATTTTAATCAATTTAATTTTCTTTATTACCTTTTAACTCTTTTGCCTTCCTCACTGAGGTAAGGCTATAATCCTGCTCTAAAAATGAACTTTCTATTAAAAGCTCCTAGACCCACCTTCATGTATACATATCTACTCAGAATCGAAAACTGAACAAATGTCTGTGTGTGTGTGTATGTGTGTGTGTATGTGTGTGTGTATGTGTGTGTATGTATGTATGTGACCAAAATTCTCACTGAGTTTTCTCAGCACTGGCTGAACCGATTTTGATCGAACCAGTTGCATTCGACTTGGTTTAGGGTCCCATACATCGCTATTGAATTGTTTGAAGTTTCGATAAGTAGTTCAAAAGTTATGTATAAAAATGTGTTTTCACAAATACCCGGATCTTACTTAAAAGTATGTTAACTATGTTCGAATCCATCATCCGACCCATCGTTGGTAAGGTAATTGAAAGGCCTTTCCAATGAGTCCAAAACATTGAAGATCTGGCAACCCTGTCTCGAGTTATGAGCACTTAAGTGATATTTATGTACTTTTTTGAAGCCGGATCTCACTTAAATGTATGTAAACTATGTCTGGATCCATCATCCGACCCATCGTTGATTAGGTAATTGAAAGGCCTTTCCAATGAGTCTAAGACATTGAAGATCTGGCAACCCTGTCTCGAGTTATGACCACTTAAGTGATATTTATGTACCTTTTTTAAGCCGGATCTCACTTAAATGTATGTAAACTATGTCCGGATCCATCATCCGACCCATCGTTGGTTAGGTAATTGAAAGGCCTTTCCAATGAGTCCAAAACATTGAAGATCTGGCAACCCTGTCTCGAGTTATGACCACATAAGTTATACATTGTGTTCTTTTTTTCTGGATCTAAAAAAAATGATGAAACCACTCATATACCCATTTTGGTAAAAAGTGAGGAAGGCATCAACCACATAGGTGGATTAATTTAGTTTTTCTAGAAAGTTTTCCTATACCCGATGCAATTTTCACACCATATAGATATCTAATAGGTTTTGATCCGGTGAAAAACTTTGTGCAACATCGCAAAGCGCAAGGAATCGAAAAGGTTAATTTTACGAGCATTTTTTTTAAATTTTGGGAGAAACATAAACTAAAAAAACATCCTGTATCTTTTCGAGATCAAAACCTAGCGATTTGCGAAGTTCTACAAAGTTATTGTTCCCCGAATCAAAACCTGTAAGCAAAATAAGAATAGTAAAATTTGATAGGGTTTTGGGAAACTTTCTCTAAGAACTTTCATTCCAATAAACATTTAAACGAAATTATATTTTTGAAAATCGTATAAATATTGAAATAACAGTTCCTATTCAACTCAATTCGAAATACATATTTGGGTTTTTTTTTCTGGAGCAACATTTGATAAAGGCGCTTAAGAATTTTGACAGCTGGAATTAGTTAGCAAATACCAAAATTGAGAAAAATACCTTAACACTGAGATCAAATTAGTTCTTGCTATGGATAATTCTCATCCAACTTCTCAGCAGAACATTCGAAAAAGTCAATAATTTGCAGCCTGAAATGACCGATTCTTCGGCACCTTAAAAAAAAACAAGTTATTTTCAGCGTTTTGACTCTAGTGGCAAAATAAAAGAAGAAACCCCCCAATGTTTTCACATATTTCGAAAGATAATTGATTTTTCTACAAAGAAATGTCATGTAGTATGATCAATAATGTACCTGTGCATCCCCTGAAATGAAAATGAAGCGGGACGAGACAACAACAAAACTGGACTTTTAAAAGGCACACCAACACAATCGCTTCAGTTTTGGCTAGCTAGATTTCATAAAACGTTTGCTTTTTTACACATTTTCACAAATTGAAAAACAAATCTTTTGCTTCTTGAACTGTAAGAATTGGTTGAAATCTGAATGTTTGCCAGCCGGCTACGTGTTAAGTTTTCGCAAAAAAACTGGATTTCAAAGTACTGGAACAAAGTAGGGGGAGAGGGGGTAATATGCACCCCCTGCTTTTCTCGGTATATGGAAGAATTTTCCGGGGGAAAAATCATAGAAATTGGAGGCTTAATACTGCTAAACCATGCTGGAAAAATGTGAGCATCGTGGTACAAAAACAGCTTAAGTTATTTGCAAAACTGTAAAATGTTGTGTTTTAATCTAATATTAATTGAACTTTCATTATGATTTTTGGACAATATAAAAAGCATTTATTGTTATTGTTAGTGTTGAGGTATATAGTTTTTGCCATAATCTTCATTATTGTGTAGATAGATGAGTCCAAAAACATCAAAAAATGCATTTTTAATAGAGGATTTGCAGCAAAGCTAAAAGACACGTGTTGCCACCTATGAACAAATATTTTAAACCTATGATTTTTTTGAAAAAATGTGTTTTTTCCTCCATAATCAACATTTTTACAAAACTTATGCAGGATTCGGATGAGAAAAATTATTTCCAACAATTTGGTGTACAACTTTCCTAAATTTGTTTGATTTTTCTATGAGAAAACTGTAAATTTATAAAAAGAGAGTAATTTGGACTATTAGGCAAGAAAGTCTGTCAAAAATCAATAAAAATTGTTGAATATACGTAAACACATCTGTTATCAACTAAAAAACTGTATATTTCATTGATATATACGGGGAAACTAATTTTTCTTGTTCCAAAACATGTTTTTTAAAGAAAAAGGTCGCAAATTTTTGCGCGCCCAAAAATTGATGTTCATTATTTTAAAGCAAAAAAAATTTACCTGTGCAAAAAGTAAGTTTGATCCACGAGAACAAAAATAACGAAAGTCCATACATTTTTGGCAGATTGCTCGACAACGTTTTTGCCTAGTTATTTAAAAACGTGGGTTTTATATAAAACCTAGATGTATGGGTATCAAAAGATCGGAAATTTTATGTTCTTTCCGATGCCACATAGGTTCACTAGTGAATTGTGGACCTGTTCGGATGCCGGCGGATTTCCTGACGACGTAATTCCGGGTTGGTACGAAATTCCAACGAAAAATCTATTCTATCGATACAAAGACCCCCAAACGGTGTTATATCCACTCAAAAATGTTTATTTAGCAATTCTTTGGTAATAAATTGACATTTAGTTAAATTGAAAATTAGCAAAATTAAGTTTAGATGAGTTTTACATAGAATTTCCAGAGTTATATAAACTTTTATACTAAGTAATTAGTAATCTTTATATTCAATCCAAATTATTTTTTAAATCAGTCAAGCATGCCTATTTGGAGTTGGGAGACTGGATTCATGGTGATTTGTCAAAAAATAACATTATTTATGTTAATGTTTTGAAAGGTGTACAAACTTTTTTTGCACCTTTTTTGGTTTTTGTATTAGTATTTGTAATATAACTTGTGTACATGTTTCATCACAAAATGTGCATAGTGCCCAAGGGGTGTAAATACTTTTTTTACATACTGTACAGCCATTTTTAAATGTTATTTCCGACTTTTTCTAAGAAAAATTATAAAATCAATACAATTTCAGTACTTTAAAGAAAATATATTATACCTAAATGGAAAGGCTCTGTAGAAATGAAAATTGAATTTTTTATGCATTGACAACAAATTGGACTTCATCTTTTGATCAAAATTTATATAAAACTTATAAATCTATTTTATTATGAATTTTATGAAATGAAATTATTCAAGAAGTTTGTTGATAAATATTTTGGTAATTTTATGAGAACTGGTGATTTCGATAAGAATGTTCATCAAATGTTTATTCACACGCCAAAACAACTGAAAATAGTTTGAAACTATTTGAGAAAAACGAGGAATTTATCTCATAGCCCTCACCACCCTCAATTTCAACCCCTAGCATCCCAACGGCATCCAGCTGCTCCTCCAACACACAATACGCATGTGTGCCGATATTGGCTGCTCAAATTTCACCGACACTACTGCCAGGCCAGTGCCTAGACCAGACCAGACCAGGCTGGGTGCTGACAATTTCGACAACTGGTGCTGTGTGGCCTTCAGCAGCCCCAGCATCCCACTCGTCCTTGGTCCCTCTTTCAAGTGGATTCCTTCCGCGTTGAGAGTCTTGAGCAGGAGCTTTTCCGTCTAATTGGAAGTGTGGCCGGTTCTTAAAAGGTTTGACCGCGAAGTCGTTAACCTTTCTGCTTCATTGCACCGTTGAGACCATCACCACCATTCGAAGGCGCGTGTTATTATTTTAGCAGCCCCGTGGAAGTGAATGTCACGTTCTAATGGTTCACATTTTTGCAGGTCGACAGCGTGACGAACGAACGAACGAACGGTGAGGCTCCTCATCATCCATCAAAGTGAAAATCGATCAGCTGACACACGCGCGAAAATTGTGAAATCATCAGGCACGGCCACGTGGGAAAAGCTGGAACATTCATAAACTAATTATAAAATCATTATCATCAATATTGTACGCAAACAGCCTTTTTGGCGCGCTCTGCCCTAGTTAAGTCCACGTGGAAGGTAGTTTGAGGAAGAAACGCAGCGGCAAATTTTACGCAACTCATCACATAATCACCACACTTTAGTGGAAGAAAAACGGCAAGTTTTCCCTCTCTTTTGCGAATACTGCGGTGTGAATAATTATCGGGAATAATCGCATAAAACGTTATTAAAAGTGCTAGCTTCTGTTCGCGGTGAAAACATCCGGAGAAACTGAACCGAATTTGAAGGTGAAAAGTGACCCAGAATCCATCTCTTCGCTCATCCCACCATACTGGTCATGTCCAGGGTATAGAGATCAAACGAAGCAACTGGTCCGGAAGTGAGCCCTACAGTGCCAGCAGTAAGTGAGTGGGTGTCAAAGTCAACACCAGAAGAAGATTGAGAGGGGGAAAAAGTGTCATCTGACTCAATCTGGCAGAAGAAACGGAATAAATAATCTCGCGGAAAAATAAATGCAAATAATTATCATTATCGCCATCGAAGTGTGAAAAATCGTTCAAAAAGAAGCAAAACGAGGAAAAGCAAACAAAAAAAAAAAGCGCCAGAAATTGAACGTGTCAACAGTGACCAGCAGTGGTGTGGCGACTCGACAGTCATATCTGGAGTCGCTTGCGTGACATCAGACCTGCTGGCGTAGGAAGTGTGTGTGCGTGTGTTTGCGTGTGTTTGCGTTTGGCGCAAAAGCGATTTTGCTGGCGCTTACGATTATCTCCCGGTGGAGGACCACTCCCACCAACCAGTCTTGACCATGCTTTGAGCCAGCTTTTCCTCAAACAAGTGAAACTTTAGATATTGCAGTCTTGGGAGCAAACTGCCAGGGGAAAATAATAAAAAAAAACGTCGAAGAGATAATAGTGAGTGTGTGTAGGTGGAACTGCTGCTGCTAAAGTTGCTCCGGATTTTCGATTAGCTACGGCCCCGGATTTTGGCGGATCACCTTTCTCGGACGCTTGTGGTTGACGCCAACGACGACGACGACGACGACACCGCGGTTTTGCTTCCTGCTTTCTTCTGCGCGCGAGCAAGGTTGGTGCGCGGCTGCCGATTTTAGAAGTAAGTGAAATCGATTTAATTGCCTCTATGATAATTTTTGTGAATGAAGGAGAGTTTTTTTTTGTCTGGTGGTGTTGCTGTGGCTTTATTTTTGACCTGAGACAAAAAAAACTGATGCAATGCCCAATCATATGCTTATTTCGCCTTTTTTGTTGTATTGACAAAATCATTTGATAGAGTATAATAGTTTTTTTAAGCACACCTAAAAGATTTTTAGTTTCATTTTATTTCCATGTTATTTTACATACTTATTGACTCTTATTTTACTTTTCTATAAGTGTTAGAACAAAAACATTTTTTAACGACTTTTTAATTATTTCTCGTTTGTTCCTTTTATTTCATTTATTTAAATTGTTTTATAATATAATATTTACAAAGCTTTTTCTTGAGCTTTAGAGTACTTACAGTCATGCATCGTATTAACACCGCATATGGCGTACTCAACTGAAGCACAAAACTTATGGGCGTGAACAGGTTAGACTCTTTGTTTACACAGAAAAAAATCAATTCCCGTAATCGTGAATTATGTTCACGAATGTGAGATACACGAAGGAATTTATTCATGAGTATGGTGCATTTGCACCATAAACGTGAATATTAGGGTGGGTACGTTTTTCAAAAAGTTCTCGGATCAAGTTTTAGTATGGTTCCCCTTGTAGGGCATGCCCATAGGGACTTTCATGCCAAATATCAGCTCATTTGGTTGTAAACTGGCTGCGCGCATCAGGGTTAAAGTTTACATGGGAATTACTATGGGAAATTGGAACTTTTTGTTCAAACGCTCCTATAGGTCTGGGAAAATCACGCGCCAATTTCTGGTATGGTCAGGCCTATGGGGAATGGTCTGGAGAACACTTTTCCCGAAGAGAGCATATGGATTCGTTGTCCCTAAATCTGGCGCATCGGCAAACAGTCCGATGTCTCCGGAATCAACGGTTTTCCCTCAAAAAGCATCAAATTTTCCTTAGCATGCTATGAAAGCTTGATGAACACCGCGACGCCATATGTCAGACAGCTACCACGTGGTTGAAATATTTGCAAAAAAATACAAATTTGCTATGCAAAGATTTTGAATTCGACTAAATAATATCAGGATTACTCGAAATGATCATTTTCTAGTTAAAAGAAGGATTGCAATTAAATATTCCAGCCGTTTCTCACCCACGTGGTAGCTGTCTGACGTATGGCGTCGCGGTGTTCATCAAGCTTTCATAGCATGCTAAGGAAAATTTGATGCTTTTTGAGGTGAAATCATTGATTCTGGAAACATCGGATTGTTTGCCGATGCGCCAGGTCTAGGGACAACGAATCCATATGCTTTCTTCGGGAAAAGTGTTCTCCAGACCATTCCCCATAGGCCTAACCATACCAGAAGCTGGCGCGTGATTTTCTCAGACCTGTAGGAGCGTTTGAACAAAAAGTTCCAATTTCCCATAGTAATTCCCATGTAAACTTTAACCCTGATGCGCGCAGCCAGTTTATAACCAAATGAGCTGATATTTGGCATGAAAGTCCCTATGGGCATGCCCTACAAGGGGAACCATACTAAAACTTGATCCGAGAACTTTTTGAAAAACGTACCCACCCTACTGAATATATTTCTTCGTGGTTCTCATAATCGTGAACTGACTTCACGGTTTCGAGAATTGATTTTTTTCTGTGTACACTTTTACATTGGCGCATTTACATTGTTTTGCTTACTGGAATCAGGGTGAAGTCAGCTATCCATTGCAATCAAAGTTACATAAAAAATTCTCAGAAATACGTATTTCCTCCTGTATTTTGAATGTGCAGTGTTTCTCGAAAAAAATACCCGAAATTTTAGTAATTGCAATATGGATATCAAGTGATAGGAAATTTTTCATATAGTCTGAATGTAATCATACAAATGTTTGAAACACAAAACTACGTTTTTTTTAAAAAAATCTCAAAATTTTACATACACAGCACAAAATTTGATGGTAAAATCGCATACAAAAGCATGCATATCACCTTTGTGAGCAAAAACATGTAATATTGTATGAGAAAAGGTGTACACAAAAAGCGTGTACCGAAGAAAAAAATCAGGTCTGCTCTCCCCAAAAATAACATCAATCCGGCGAGAGACTTATTCAGATTACCAAGTCCACGCCCCAACCCTCTTGGCTATCTCGCCACTGTGAATATGATTGGATCTTCACCGATTTAGCTGTAGATTCCCCATACATCGTATGCAGTCAACACAGTATTTATGTCTTTTTGAAAAATGTGGTTTTTGCGAAAATTGACGAAAATAGCCGTTTTTGGGACCACTCAAGCACGGTGTAGGTCACCCTTACGGCCAAACAAAAAAAACGGGTCTATTTATGTCGACTAAGGAACCCCCAGTAAAATTTTAAATCTGACACCTATAAGCAAAATCGGTCAACATTTACTCATTAATACTCGAAGGTGAAGTTTGTCTGGGAAAAATCGAGAAAATGTATGGAAAATTCAATTTTCTTACGATTTGGTCTGCACGGTACGCTACTTCCGTCAGGTCATTTTTTCTGGGCACTCTAATATGCATGTTTTAACATGATTGGAAAGCTTACATCTGCTTTTAAAATTTCAAAAGTTTCTTCTACGGCTCCATATGATACATATAAAAAACAGATTACAGATTTTCCGCAAAATACACATATCCCATAGAATAATCTAGCATCGTTGTTTGAAATATAAGTGGGTCATTCCAGGTCAACTGGGTACACTTTTGGACTCGACCTTCACCGATTTGGACCAAACTTGGAGGGAACGTTCATCTATCGATGGTTAACAGAAACTCCAAGTTTGATGCTGATTGGACCATTCCTCTACTTTTGGCACCGCCCTCTTTTTTGAGGATTTTCTAAAAAACTTTTTTTTTCTTTTTATCTTAACTTTTCAACTATTTGATCAAAAGACTTTCTACGGAATGCATTTTATAGAAAATTGTCCAAAGAATTCGATAATAATAAAATGTGAGCCCTTAAATGCCCCCTAACATTATATTTTAACGTTTTAAGTATTACTAAAATTCAGTTTTGACCAATTCCTTATATTTTTTTTATTTTGTCACCATCGTGTTCCCCGGACAATTTTGCATAAAAATCAATGTAAACCTCAACTCGAACTAAAATGAACTATTAACGAGATACAGCGATTTTACTGAAAAAAGTTTGATTTTGCGTAGCACTCTGTCCTATGAATTAAAATCCATAACAAGTTTCTCACATTTAAAAACCAAATTATGCGGTACCATAACTGAATGCTACGCACATGAAAAATTCATAGTAAAAATAAAAAATAGGTGAAATTCAACCATCAGCCTTTCAAAATAAAATTGTTTTTTTTTGTTTTTGTGAATCCGTTTGCTTCAGCGTTATTTGAAAACGTCTTAGAATATCAAAAAACATATTTTTTGATATTTTTTCTGATATTAAATTGTTTGCTTCACTTGCTTTACTGTCAACGCCAATCAGAGTTGCAGAACAACTTTTAATTAAAATGTGTAATTGGAATAAATGAATAATAAAAGTTTATGTAACTTCTTCAGAATATTTTTTCTGAATGAGCCGTTAGTTTAAACATACACTAAAAAAACTATGTTAAGCTGGAAGACGTAATATGGGAAGATAATGTGTAATATATCCTCAATTAAGATTGATTTTATTTAAAAATTGTAGCAGATAATTTTCCGCTGTTGATTTTTTTTAACTTGCTAGTGATTTTTTACTGTGCACATTGGCTCAGCCAAGTTGGAAAACTCTAATTTTGCAACGAGTCCTATAAAATAGATTTTGCAATTCTAAAAAAACGAAAAATTATGGATTTTCTAATTTTGATTGATCTAAAATATGAAATTTATAATTAATGTTGGAGGCAAAAAATCTCAATCAAAAAAATAACTAAACCTCACAAGAATTCGCTTCGCTACATAAAGACATTCGCAAAACCAATCGTGTCCAAAACTCCGCTTTATCAGATGAACATTGGTACACGATTTGACCCCAAGTCGTCGGTCGGTTGTAGTTGTTCACCAATGCAATGACTGGTACCAAACCGCTGAAAACAAGGCACATCATCACAGCACAACTCCAGCTTTGCGGACCTTTAAACGGGCCTCCGGGGCATCATTCGACATCGTTTCTGTTTTCGTTTTCTGTGTGTGTATTTTGATGTGCTGTTCTGCCATAACAAAACGACTTGGGAAAGTGCTGAAATGCTTCGGGGTATGTTTTTTTCTTCAAGATGTGATTTGATCTTGAAACGAACAATATTTTTTTGGGAATAAAATTGTTTTATCGGCTTTCCAATCAAATCACATTGACCACTGTACTTAAGGGTATGGTAGAAGGCCCCCCAAAATTGTCATTTTTTCCCTCAAATCGCCCATGATTTTTACTCCATGAAATGCGACCAACCATCAACGCGGTGAAACGACTCAAACACGCTATCGTAGCTAACAACACCAACCAACAGCGTGGGAAGTGCAAGCTGCGTAAAAACGACGATTTTCTTCGCTGCATGCAGTCCGCACAAAAGAGTGACCAAAAAAGTGCTCTCTCACCAAGACCAAGACGCCGCCACTTCCACAGCCAACTGAACGCGAGAACTGAGTGACAAAGGCAAGTCAAAAGATCAACTCGCAAAGATCGCGATAGTTTAGTGGGTCGGCTTCTCCGGTGCTTTTGCCTTTACGTTTTGCTTACCTTTTCTATACACTCAGTTGCGTGACTTGATTTATTGAGTTTTTTTTAATAGACAGCAGACAAGCAAGCACTCTTGTTCTACTTTCAAATCTTGCAAAAATAGTTTTGAAAATTTGCTGAAAATATTTTTAATTTTCCTTGTCAAAACTTAAAGAAATCTTTGTCTTTTTCCGCAACTGAGTATATCCTCAGCTATAACAAACATTGCCGTCATCATCATCATCGCCATCACCATCATCAACATCAACCCGTAATGACTTGCACGATGTGATGATTGAATCCGTCAGCTGTTTTGTCGGCGTCGACTGCGACGACGCTGATGAACGCCACGAGCCGGTTGGCTGATGTTTTGCTGTAGAGATCTAACGCGCGCGCACGCTGGAATCTGGAAGATCTGTTGAATGGATGCTGGGTGTTGATGGAGCGCTTGGTGACATACTAGTCAATTTTTGTCGTAACTCTGGTAGAAAAATATGCAGTTTTTTTTTCAGCAAGATTTGAATACATCTACATGAGTTTTAAAGTAAATCTTTCCTAGTTCCTGAGGGGAACACCCTTAAAGAGTATTGGGGCCGGCATTTACAATGCGGATTCATTCTCAACTTAATGTTAACATGTTAAGGTTAATTTTAACATTCCATAGGTCGCCTCCCTTAGGTGTCGTGATAAGGTCCAGTTTGTGACGATACACTACCTTCCCTTTACTAAGCAATCGATTCCAGAAGAGAAAAGATCACCAGTTGTGTTGGTCCGAGCCGAGATTTGAACATGAGTGTTAGTACAGTAAATAAAAATCATGGTAATATTACATCGGGGAAGGGGGTCTTTTATGTCATAAAAATGTGTAATTTTAACACTTCTCTAGTGTTATGTCACTTTAACAGTCTAAATTGTGGTAAAATTACATCAACAAAAGGTAATATTCATCCTTCAATCACTGCACTTTACAAATTTACACAATTTTTTACTGTAAACTTTAAGTGGCTATATCTTAGAAACGGTGCACTTTTTCAAAAAATCTTAAAAGTACTTCTCGATTGCAAATTATTTCAAATATTATTGAAGTTTATGTTCCTCGACTCTGACCATACACAGAACAAAAAATCTGGGTAATATTACATCTTTTATGTCAGAAAAAAGGTGTAATTTGGAAATGTGTAATTTTGCCACTTTTCTGGTGTAACGTCACTTTTTCAGTCTAAATTGAGGTAAAATTACATCATAAAAGAGGTAATATTCAACCTTCCAAAATTACAGCTTCCAAATTTAAATTTTTTTTATTGTGTATAGTTAAAAGAAAGGGAGGGGGCAAAAAATAAAAAAAAAGTGTTTTGAAATGTAGTTTACACCAGTCCAGATAATTTGCAATCATTAGTTTTCAAAATATCTATGTATCGACGGGTTTTATTTATACAAAAAAAAATGCGGAACTTAAAACACATTGAAATTTTAGAAATTCAATATATTTTTGAAGGAGCTCAAACATGATTTATATCGTCTGCTGTGTGCTATCTTGTGACATAGACCATTTTGGTCGAAAATGAGTTAATGATGACGTTTTGCTATACTTGACAAACACTACAAGATGCTTTGACCCGACTTTGGGAACTCGCTTCCGTTTCCCGGATATCGCAATACACACTTGTGACATAGACCAATTTATCATCAAAATGATCGTGTACACTTGTTGACGTGTCACAAGTGTTGTTGGAAAATGTGGATTTCTTTTCTTGTTTTTCACAAATTTATGTTGATACACAATTTCTAAAGGCAATGCAATCTTTTGTTTTTAAAAATTTACTGATTAAATTGGTTAAACTATGGATTTAAGCCTTTTTTAGATTGTATGGGACACTTGTAACACGTGATACAACTTTACTTTCGAAACACACTTGTGACACGTGCTTTTCAGATTTTTGTTTACATAATTAACTGTATCTTAAACTGATGTAACCAAATTAGTTGAAACTTGGAGCGTTTGTTAAGCGATAGTATACAAACCGATTGCTTCAAAAAGTTTGGCTCTATCATTCATAGTTTTGAAATTATTTACCAACAAACTTTAAAAATCGATTTTCTCAAAAAGTACTAAATGGTCGTAGTCACAAGATAGCACACAACAGTTCGATATGACTATAAACGTAGGAAAATGCATATCAAATGGATTTCAGTTGATTAAACTTCTATTTCCATTTAAATTTTGAAGTTTTTCGAAAACATATTCGTTTTGCCCCCTGATTTTACGAACTGACTTTGAAGGGAGGGGCTACATAACCTTTGAAACATATTTGCAACTGCCTTATTAAACTACTACTATTCTTTTGGCACAAGCTATTTTATAGGAAATTTAATTTACTTTCGAATATGCAATAAGCTAGAGGGGTATTTTTTACTAGGAACATTTTTTTCCATTATAATTTTTTTTAATTGTTTTTGCAAGGTTTTTTGACAAAGTGTAACAATGTTCTACAAAGTTGTAGAGCAGACAATTTTACGCTCCACAAGTGAAATATTGTTTCTAGAGCTATTTTAGGACTCTGGGTCAAATATAAGCAAAATCAGTCAACATTTATCAAATTATATTCAAAGGTAAAGTTTGTATGGAAAAAATCTTAAAAAATATGAAAACCTCAAATTTCATACGGTTCTGTATGCAGGGTACAATACTTCCATCCAAATAATTCCAAAAGTGAGATTCTTATTGTATATTTAATGATCAACGTTGTAGAACATACCAAAGCTGTACATCTCGATCCTGAAAAGATGTTACAAAATTAAAAAAAAAGTCTTATTGTTTGAAAAATACGTTTTTCCTTAACGGGTAACAATGAATTAATCTCAACCAATTTCGCTCATCATTTGCACAGTTGTTTAAAAGTTATCGTTATCGTTATTTAATGAAAACATTGTTTTGTCCATTTTCGTGTACATTTCAACCTGTATTTTAACTTGTAATTTGCTAAATTCGATGTAATTTAGGGAGATGTTAGTATATATTCTACATGAACACCTGCAATTTAAAGCCTAAAAAGCAAAGTAACATGATCATGTAAACCTAAAATATGTCCAAAAATCGATTTTTTGACACTT
The DNA here is from genome assembly GCF_015732765.1 of Culex quinquefasciatus. Lineage (NCBI taxonomy): Eukaryota > Metazoa > Arthropoda > Insecta > Diptera > Culicidae > Culex > Culex quinquefasciatus. Next base: position 118,388,169 of record NC_051862.1, read on the forward strand.
TGGCATAATTCTAATGGCAGAATCGGACGAAGCGGGCAATATTACATGGAAAAACATATAGTTGGACAATTTGCGAATTTCTTTAGGGTGGTCCCATACACTTTTCCCTTTTTTTTTTTTTTTTTTTTTCCGGTTTAAAGGCTGTTTATTTATAGGTAGTCTTCAAATATAACAAATCCAGTTTCCAAAAACTCTGTCGTAAAATTTCTTGTTGTTCCATCGTTTCTCCCTAACTTTACATTCAAAATCTGCTACTGTACCATTTCCAAAGTTTTTCAAATTGTAGGCAATTGCTTCAACTACTAACCACAAACCTAATTTTTCTTTTTCATTTTTAAACGTTTTCCCTAGCAACTCCTCAGGGTCTACAATGTCTAAGCCTAGTTTTCTAATTATAGTTGTTTTTACGCTATTCCAAACTAATCTACTGCAGCTACATAACTTTATACGATGCTTTGATGTATCTAACTTATTACAATATTCACACAAATTTGTATTAGTATCCCTAACCGTATGGCGAAAAAGTTTTGCTTTTGTTGGAATAAGATCATTGAGCATGATGAATAGCGAATGTTTTTCTTCAGAGGAAATGAAATTCGATTGTATATTCTGCCAATAAATTTGCCAGGGCAATTCAGGGAATTCGGTTGCTATTTTGATTTTAATATTTTGCTTACTAATCAACAAACGGTAGATTTTTTTGCTTGTGTTTAAATCAGTATCGTTTGATATTTCTTCTGCTAAACTTAGCCACTCACGTGAGTTCCGACTAAGCGTGTTGTTAGTTTGCTGTGATAACATGAATGAATCTTTGATACCGTTTTGACTAGGAAATAATATGTTTTTTACAAATAGTGCTTTACATTTACTTTCAACATCAACGAGAGATAGTCCTCCTTGATCAACGTCTAAGTACAACTGATCAAATTTAACTTTGTATAATCCAACACCTTTAAAAATAAAATTTCTGCAGATCGTTCTGATTTCAGCGATATTTGAATTATTAGGAGGAAAACTTGTGCTATGTACCATAATTTAGATAAAATAATTTGATTTAAAATCCATGATTTTTGGTAAATGTTTAGTTTTCTTTTATGATGAATCGAAATTAAAAACTTAATGTTAAGTATAATTCTAGAGTAATTGTTTTCAATGATAGTGTTAAAATTTTCAGATAAATCTATTCCTAGTATTCTGAGCGATGAGACCTCTTTGAGAACATGTGGACCCGAGAGGCAATTGTTTAGTCTCATGTATTGAGACTTTTCAACATTCAACCTAATTTTAGCAAAAATGCTGAAATAGTTGATGAGCTCCAAGGTCTTATCAAATTCGTGATTATTGCGAATAACGACATTAATGTCTTCTGCATAGGCAATAACTTTCAAAAAGCTATTATCTATTAGACAACCTCTAACGTCATCGTAAAGCATGCGAATAAGTGGTTCTATGTAAATGATGAATAAAGCCATGCTCAAAGGGCACCCTTGGCGAACAGATGATTTTATGAAAATGTTATTAGTGAGAAAACCGTTAAATAGTATCTTAGAGGAAGCATTTTTATACAGATTACGAATTAAGTTAACAAATTGAATTGGGAAACCAAATTTTTCCAAGGTTAGCCAAAGAAAATGATGATCAACCCTATCGAAAGCCTTTTCTAAATCGAAACTTGCAACAAGTACTTTTAGTGATTTAGATCTTTTTGCTTTGATAATAAGATTTCTAAGCAGTTTTAGATTTGTGATACAAGATTTTTCTGAAATACCTGCAGCTTGACCTGGTCCAATTAAATAATCCATAAGGGGTTGTAATCGATTCATAATGATTTTAGCAAAAAAGTTTGTAATCACAGTTTAACATGCTAATCGGTCGTTTGTCAGAAATTTCGAAGGATTGTTCTTTTTTAGGAATTAATGTTACTATCCCTTCAACGAAAGCAGTATTAGGAATTTCACCCATCAAAAATAGATTAAAAAGTTTCAAAAGGTCATTTTTTATTTCGTCAAAGAAAGTACAGTAAAACTCGTATGTCAGTCCATCTGGTCCTGGACTTTTCTTTTTAGAAGCTTGTTGTAGTGCCTCTTGTAGTTCGTTGAGATCAATTGGTTTTATTAAATTATTGCTTTGTTCAAGAGTTAAACGGTTTTTCACGTGATCAAAAATATTATTTACACCTGGATAAAAAGTTTTATCGCCTTCGAATAATAAGCTAAAATGATTTTCTAAAGCTAATTGAAGTTTAGTTTTCTCAGAAGTAAGGTTACCATTAATTAAAAGTTTCATATTAGAGTTTTTTGCAGCGTATTTAGACATTTGAAATGTACTTAGTTTCTCTTCTTCAATTATATTTTCTGGTTGGATTTTTAATTTAAAATTTGAAAGTCGATTTTGTTCAATATTCATTAATTTGGATTTTACAAAAGATAGTTCCTTCTCAACATTTTCATTGTTGCTTTGTTTGCATGATATTTCTCTAAGCCAACCGTAAAGGAAGCTTTTACTAGATGTTATATATTGATTCAATTCAAAAGATCTTGTTTTAAAAAATGATTTTGCTTTTGATTTAAAATGTTCAATCCACCATCGACAAAAATTATTGTTATATGCAAATCTTTGTCTGATGTTTTGAATTTCTAAAACAAATTCACGTTTGATATCCTCATCATGCAAAAAAGAGGGATTTATTTTCTACCAGTGGAAGTGACGTTAAAATTTGAGTCAACATTAAATTTCAAAACTATTGCACGGTGATCAGAGAAGGCAGTTGTTAATGTGTCGAAACTTAAAACTTTTTCCAAAAAATCTTTTGGTCCATAAATTCTATCAATCCTGGATGCAGAATCTCCTCTGAAAAATGTATAAATCGTATTACGGTGAATTGAATTTCCGATATCGATTAAATCAAGATTAGATGTTAGGTCTTTCAGTCCTTGGCATAAATTTTTCACGGTTCCGTTTGAATCCGAATTTAAAAGAATACAATTAAAATCGCCTAGAATTACGTTGGGATGGGCAGCAGATAGGTGTGGGATGATATCATTTGAAAACAGAACGTCACGTTGGTGTCGGTATTGTGATCCAGAATGACCATAAACGTTGATAAAGTGAACTTTATCGATTGTAACTGACAGAATTCGACCATTTGGGTTCATTAACATGTTATCAAACTTGATATTTTTTCTAATCAACACAGCAGTTCCTTTGTTGTCGACACTGATATTAACAAAAGCAAAATGGGAAGCAAGAAATTTAAAGTTTTCAAACGATACTTCCTGAAGAAAAACAATATCAAGATCATTATTCCACACGAAGTCCTTCAACAAACCTAGCTTGATGTTAGTGCTAATAGCGTTGATGTTAATTGTGGCTAGTTTTCTAGAGAATGTTGTTGTGGCCATTATTAAGATGTTTTTTTTTAGTTATTGATGGTACGATAAAACGATGGAACGATGGATGATTTAGGTTGTCTTCTTCTTCTTGTTGCGTTTACCATTTGGAACCGGAATGAACCCATCCCCCTCTCCAGTTGGCCCACCCTTTCCCTTACCCCCCCTTTCCCTTCCCACCCAGCTTACCCGCATCACCCTCAGAAGAGACCGGAGAGGAACTCTTCGTTCGCTTCAGCAACGTCTGGCGATCGAGTTCGCTGATCTCGGCGTCCATCGCGTCGGTGTCTGCATTGTCGATGTGTTCTTCGCTCACGCCGGCCGGCCGCAAAGCGTCCAGCACGCCGTCGTTGGTGTTAGTGTCCACTGTTTGCTTGGTTGTTGTGGTGCTTGCAGATGGTGCTACCGTTGTCGATGATATTGGTGCTGGTGTGGAGACGCTTGGTGATGTTGTCGTGGAAGCGCTCGGTACCGCTACCGTTGTAGTGGTGGAGGCGCTAGGTACTGCTTGCGTTGATGTCGTGGTGATCGAGTTTGGTGTGTCGTCGTTCTTTTTCTGGTTAAGCAACGTCATCGCTGGAGCGATCGGCTGGCCGAAATCGATGATCGGTTTTGCAGGCCTACCAAGGGACGGCGCCGAGCTGCCGCTGCCTCCGCTGCTGCCGCTTCCACTACCGCTGCCTGTTGAGATCGCCGCCATTTTGGGGCAATTCTGCTTGACGTGCCCTTCTGCCTTGCAGAAAAAGCACTTGTTTTTGAGCCCATCATAGAAGATGCGGGCTCGGAAATGTCCTATGTAAAGGTGTGCAGGAATTTCCTTCGCCACCTCCATGTGCACCCCTCGTACACCGGTGAAAATGTTGACCTTCAGCTCGTTGGGAAAACGTTCGCGCACGTGCTGCCGTATGGTCCCGTACTGACCCAGCACATACTGGATCGTGGCGTCGTCAATCTCCGGTGGCAGATTGAAGATCCGGACGTACCGGAAGACGCGTGATGCCTGCTCTACCGCCACCCTTGCCGTTGTTCCGTCCTCGAACTTGAACTGGTAGTGCTCGTCCGATTCGGCGATGAACGCGGAGAAAGTCTCCTCGTCAATCAGCTTGACGTAAAACTGGCCGCCATTCTCGTCCTTGTAAATGCTGTGGATATTCGCTGCTGACAGCTTCAGGGTGTCCATCAAGAACTTCAGCACGTCCAGGTACGACGGTACCTTGATTCCTGGTCCGAAGACCAACTTCGCAGTGTTCTTTCGTACACTATTCGCCATTTTTACTCTTCCGGGGAAGATTCCGCTTTTAGATAACACAGAAAAACGCGTACGAAACAATAGCCGCGGAGGACTATTGTTCGTCACCGGACTTATTCTCGAGAGCGTCGATGGAAATACGTCTTGTTCGTACGAGCTCACGTCCGAGACTGTGCCTTGAAAGATTAGACATTTTCAAATAAAGATATCTCTTTTGTTTAAAGAATAACGTCCCTGGAGTTTTTTCAGCGTTTGTAGAGATAGATATCCTTTTTCGAATGCAACCTGTCGTTTAAAATAAGGCTAGCGCCTTTTTGAGATATTTGGGTTTTAAATTTGCATCTTTTCAACCTTAAAATGGCGGTAACTTCAAACCCTCAGGTCCAAAATGGCATGTTGAAAAATAAAAATGTTTGTTTTTTAGAGCTCTAAAACTGCTTAAACATCACTTTTCTCTAAAACTTAACCCTGAATTGTTACTCTGGAAAACTGATTTTTGAAGGTTCGCTCAGATGATACGAGACGACGAAAAAAAATTTTGGTGTCTTGGACAAAGTTGCTTGGATTGGCAAGCCCGTCAACTTTCTAGAAGACGAAAATTCCCAAAAATATTCCTGTAAAGTTAGATTCCCTAATCGTGAACCACCCTGATTTTCAACCAAACCAAAAGTTGCCTCAGCAAATTCACCATTTTTGGGAAAATCCATTTTCTACTTAATTTTGCAATCTTGACTACTGTGCATTGGCGGGGGAGGGTTGTAAATACTAAGATGTTTGTATGAAAATGACCAGAGCATTTTATAATATTGGTATTTTTTTTTTTTCAAACAGCTATTAATAATGTGTAAAAATATTTTTAGAAATCAACTTGGACTAAATCTTGTTTTTGCCAGAATGAATATTTTGATCGATATCTTGAATCAATTTGTAACTCATTATCTGCGATGCAAAGCAGTATGGAAATGTAAGTTATTCATAAGAACCGCCTCTCGCGGGGATAGAAACCGTCTAAATCACGTTCACATTTAACCCAGATAGCAACCAATTGTACCGCTCGACAAATGAACTAATCAAACACAATCCAGCATTCACGAATAACAACATCCAAGCTTCGGGCGGCTTCAGTTCAGTAAAACAATTGAGCCTTACCCGCTGGCGGCGGCGGCGACGACTATAAATTCGCAATTGTTTCGTTTCGTCAGCCAGTCAGTCATTTGGGCTACATAACAAACCACTTTACACACAGTGCAAAATTGAGTACCGCGCCAGGCTGGCCTGGCTGTTGAGAGATGTAGCGCAAAACTCAATCATTAATGGACCGCCACCACCACCATCGGCTGATGATTCATGAATGGGCTTTGTGGCATTGCTGAATGGTATTGGCTTGCCGTGACGAGCCCCCCGAAAAAGTGGGGTGGTGCAATATAACTTAATCGATTTCTCCAAGCCATAGCTAGAAAAGGTTTACGCTGATTTAATTTAAGTTTCGACGCAATTTGTCAAAATTAACTTCTTAATTTAAATATCTTTAAACAAAACTTTGCCTTTTGAATTCCCCGGAATAAAATTTCAGCACCAAAGTGCAAACGATCCAGAAGGGGAGTTTTTCCAACTATAAATAGCTGCTGCGTTATAAACCCTCATCATACAAGATTAAACAGCTGTTTGCTTGCTCAGGTGATTAACAGACGAGTTCTGCCGTAACCGGTCTCGGATGTGACAGTATCTACGCAGTTGAAAAAGCAGCCAAGTATGGCAAAAAAGAGGAACAAAAATTTCAAGCTTTTTTGCATACATGTTTTGGGGGAGCAGATTAAAATAAAAACAAATAAGTTTGTATAGATTGGCTTCCACTAAGTTACTTGAAGATTTAATGAAAAATACCTTTTTGCAATTCCGTCGAGAAACTACTTACTTTTCCTGTCATTCTGGAACGACGAAATAGCCTACTTTTCTGTACCAAAAATAACAGAATCGAATAGCAACACTTTTCAAAATAAATGCTGAAAAGTTTTACTTTTCAGCACTTAAATGGGTACTGAAAAGTTGAACTTTTCAGCACTTGTTTCGAAAAGTAACACTTTTCAACATTTTTTTGATTCAAACGATTTATTGACAAAATACATGAAAATTTGACATAAAATTTCACTCAATGGGTGTTTTTCGGAATTGCAAAAAATGTTGTATGGAACTCGTTGCAAAACTTGATTTTTTCAGCACTCTTCGTATTTATCCAACTCGGTGAACCTCGTTGGATAAATGTACGACTCGTGCTGAAAAAATCCTCTTTTTGCAATTTGTTGCATAAACTACTATTTAAGAATTCAATGAAAAAAACGAATTCAGATTTTTATCAGTATATTTTGAACTAACTCATAGTAATTTTTGAGTTATTATCACCTTATTATAAGTATTATATACCAAACAAAAATCAAAACTAACCATCCACTTAAACTTTTCTAGTCTCTATTGCAAGTTTCTGCTCGAACCTAGGAGACCAAAGGCTTAAATGGGGAGAGCTCCTAAACCTCTTTCTACTCCAAGGAACCATCCACCCCAGGGTTCGAATTGACGACCTTTGGATTGCGAGTCCAACCGCCGCCAGCGATTCCACAGGAGCAGGCTTGGTTTGGTGTGAGACGAGTCCCACACCTGGAATGACATAACGGCCTAACAACAACTTACAACTTAGCAGTTCTCTACCAAAACCGGAAAAGGATTTTACTTGTATTTTTTTATTTGGCTCAAACTTTGTGGAGGCCTTCCCTATGACCAAATAAACTATTTTGTGTGATTGGCTCATCCATACAAGTCTCCATACAATTTTTTGGCTGCTGTCCATACAAAAATGGTATGTAAATATTCAAACAGCTGTAACTTTTGAGTGAATTTTCTGATCAATTTGGTGTCTTCGGCAGAGTTGTAGGTATTGTTGAGGACTTTTGAGAAAAAATAGGTTAACGGAAAAAAATTGCAGATTTTTTAATCATTTTTTTTCGCTAAAACTCAATTTCCCAAAATACGTATTTTTTTGATTTTCGAAATTTTTGATATGTTTAAGGGGACAAAAATCCGCAACTTTTGAGCCATAGAGAAACATGGTCAAAAAATCTGCCGCCGAGTTGATTTTTGGAAAAAATCGAAGTTTCATGCAAAAACAAATTTTACATTATTTTTTAATGCAAAATTGAATTTGCAATCGAAAAGTACTTTACAGATTTTTTGATAAAGGGCTCCGTTTTCAAGATATAGCCACCGACAGTTTGATTTTAGCGAAATATTTGCAGTTTTTCAATTTTTAAAAATATTTTTGAAAATTTCAGAAAATTTGCTATAAAATTGTCTAAGAGACATTGAAGATTGGACCTCGGGTTGCTGAGATAGAGCCCCTTTAAGAACACGAAAATTGAAGTTTTCTTAATCTCACCAAAACAACCAACCATTTTCTAATGACAGCAAATAATTGTCCGATTTTCAATTTTAATACATGAAAAAATCGTGAAATTTTCCGATCTTTTCGCAAAAAATATTTTGATTTTTTTAAATCAAGACTAGCATTTTAAATGGGCGTAATATTCAATGTTTGGCCCTTAAAATTGAGTTTTAGTGAAAAAATAGTTGATAAAAAAATCTGCAATTTTTTTTCCGTGTACCTATTTTTTCTCAAAAGTCCTCAACAATACCTACAACTTTGCCGAAGACACCAAATTGATCAGAAAATTCACTCAAAAGTTACAGCTGTTTGAATATTTACATACCATTTGTATATGGACAGCAGCCAAAATTGTATGGAGACTTGTATGGATGAACCAATGACGCAAAATAGCTTTTTTGGTCATAGGGAAGGCCCCCACAAAGTTTAAGTCAAATCAAAAAATACAAAAAATAAAAATGGTCGAAATCGGCCGATTTCTTAGAGAGTTGCTCAACTTAGCTTACAAAGCGATCGGCGTAACCATTCAGCCACGCACTGCCCGTATGTTATCTTTTAAGTATTTTTAAATTATTTTACTAGTACTATATTCTGCACCCAGAACTGGGCATCGGCATACGAAAGGATAAAGAGCACGATTCGGTAGTAAAATGGTACTGTGTGCGGACGGAGAGGATAAATCCCGAAATTACCGAGAGTACTTTACTCATGGTTCATTTTCCAAAAAAGTTCATCTATAAAAAAAAGTACCGGTACCGAGACTCGAACCCAAGACCTTCGGCATATTGAACCGTGCCTTTGCCGTATGGGCTACCATGGTTCGGTGATTAAGTGGCGGTCGTTTGTCCATATAAGCCACTCATAGGATGAACTGTTCCAATAGGGGGATGGCGTCGCTATTTTTAGACCACGTTTTCCACTTTTTCTCATCAAAACCGACTACTTTATCGACTTCATTTTGCTGGGCGAGATAGGACGCCGTCTATTTTTAGACGATGACTCAGCACTTTTACACTCTTGCGCTTAAAAAAAAACAGGTGGCAGCACGATGTAACGCCACGTCCCTATGAACGAATGAACACGCGAGAGGACTATACTCTCGCAATATAGCACTTTCCTCACGTTTCTTTTCGTGAGGACTATCCCCTCGTTCTTTAACTTTGGGTGTGGATAGTTTAAAAATTCTGAAAATTTGCTTATGCATTTATGGAAAGTTCAATAGTTAAATAATAAAATTGGTTCAAGCAATGAATATTTTTACCCAAAATGGCATCTCTCAAAGCTGCAAATCGAACATCTGGCTGCTGCACAAACGCATTCAGCAAATTATCATCCGCCACATTGCCATTGATCCAACCGCCACCTTTCGGCTGGATCGGCAGTGGCGCTGCCATCAGCCGTTGCATAAGCTTTGTTTTGCGTAATTTTTGCATCTTCAGCCACGCCACGCCGAGTGGCAAGGCGAAGTGGCGATGATTGGCCGAAGAAACGAAATTAAACAAAACGCTTTCGCTTACCGCGTGTTCACCGGCAGCAGCAACAAGCAAAAGTATCTTCAGCAGCATCTCAATTTCGTGTGAGACATCGTGGCATCAGAAATCAATTTTGGGGAGTTTCTAAAAAGCGAAATAGCAACAAAGCCCCCCAAAAAAAGAGTAATTTTCCATCATCATCTTAATTGCACACATTTTTCTGTGTGCTTCTTTCGCTATGGAAATTAAAAGTTTCACGCTGCACGCATGAAAGCAAAAGTAAATCGAAGGCACCTCGATTTGCTAGAGTTGGGATTTGAGTCGAAAATTTGGGTTTTCCACCTTTCATGGACTGTTGTTTTGCGATTTTCTGGTTGACAAAATATCTTATTCTTATGAAATTACTAAAAAAAGTAATTGAAATCGAACGTTTTCTCACATGTTATCATTTTTTTAATGATTGTTTAAAAAATATGTAAAAGGATAAGCACAATGAAACCATATACAGGGTTGTTACGGACGGCGCGGATCGCGCGGATGGCGCGAATGGCGCGTATCGCGCGGATCTGGCGCGGATTTGCTGGCTAATTTTGCTCAGGCGCGGATTTCGCGCGGATAGCAATTTTGATAAACAAAATAATTGAGAACGATAGAATTTCTTTCAAATTAAAAAGGAAAATATTATAAGGAATTAAATAAATTCAATCTTTTTCGTTGAGTGCGAAAACATCTTTTTCTAAGAAGTTGTTAGTGAAGAATATTTTTTTCTAAAAATTATTGATTTTTTTTCTGAATACGAAACTTTGAAATAATCTTCAAGGAGCGATTTTTTTAATGTATTGAGATTTGTTATATAAATTTAACATAACATTACAACTGATTATTTTTAAAACATCTGCTTAACAATTCAAATAAATACCAATTTTATTAAAATCAAAATAACCAAATTCGAAAAATTACAGAATATTAAAAATTTGAAGCTATGAAACTTTTTAGATTCAGGTAGAATTGATTCTACTCCCAATTATCACAACATGACGAAATCCACTTAGAAATCTGCTAAAATCTCCGTCTAAAAGCGAAATGTAATGTTAAAATTAAAAAAATAAGAAATCTGGAATCCAAAAATTTGAAATTTCAGAATTTACATATTCAAATAATAAAAAAATAGAATTCATAATTTGACGTAAAAAAGTACCAATTAGGAAATTGATAAATTACGAAAATATTACAATTAATTTTTTTGTTAATTTTTATTTTTTTAAGAAAGTTCTTAAGTTTTCAAATTATTAAATTATTAAATTATTAAATTATTAAGTTATTAAATCATTAAATTATTAAATTATTAAATTATTAAATTATTAAATTATTAAATTATTAAATTATTAAATTATTAAATTATTAAATTATTAAATTATTAAATTATTAAATTATTAAATTATTAAATTATTAAATTATTAAATTATTAAATTATTAAATTATTAAATTATTAAATTATTAAATTATTAAATTATTAAATTATTAAATTATTAAATTATTAAATTATTAAATTATTAAATTATTAAATTATTGGATTATTAAATTATTAAATTATTAAATTATTAAATTATTAAATTATTAAATTATTAAATTATTAAATTATTAAATTATTAAATTATTAAATTATTAAATTATTAAATTATTAAATTATTAAATTATTAAATTATTAAATTATTAAATTATTAAATTATTAAATTATTAAATTATTAAATTATTAAATTATTAAATTATTAAATTATTAAATTATTAAATTATTAAATTATTAAATTATTAAATTATTAAATTATTAAATTATTAAATTATTAAATTATTAAATTATTAAATTATTAAATTATTAAATTATTAAATTATTAAATTATTAAATTATTAAATTATTAAATTATTAAATTATTAAATTATTAAATTATTAAATTATTAAATTATTAAATTATTAAATTATTAAATTATTAAATTATTAAATTATTAAATTATTAAATTATTAAATTATTAAATTATTAAATTATTAAATTATTAAATTATTAAATTATTAAATTATTAAATTATTAAATTATTAAATTATTAAATTATTAAATTATTAAATTATTAAATTATTAAATTATTAAATAATTAAATAATTAAATAATTAAATAATTAAATAATTAAATAATTAAATAATTAAATAATTTAATTATTTAATTATTAAATTATTAAATTATTTAATTATTTAATAATTTAATAATTTAATAATTTAATAATTTAATAATTTAATAATTTAATAATTTAATAATTTAATAATTTAATAATTTAATAATTTAATAATTTAATAATTTAATAATTTAATAATTTAATAATTTAATAATTTAATAATTTAATAATTTAATAATTTAATAATTTAATAATTTAATAATTTAATAATTTAATAATTTAATAATTTAATAATTTAATAATTTAATAATTTAATAATTTAATAATTTAATAATTTAATAATTTAATAATTTAATAATTTAATAATTTAATAATTTAATAATTTAATAATTTAATAATTTAATAATTAAATAATTTAATAATTTAATAATTAAATAATTTAATAATTTAATAATTTAATAATTTAATAATTTAATAATTTAATAATTTAATAATTTAATAATTTAATAATTTAATAATTTAATAATTTAATAATTTAATAATTTAATAATTTAATAATTTAATAATTTAATAATTTAATAATTTAATAATTTAATAATTTAATAATTTAATAATTTAATAATTTAATAATTTAATAATTTAATAATTTAATAATTTAATAATTAAATAATTTAATAATTTAATAATTAAATAATTTAATAATTTAATAATTTAATAATTTAATAATTTAATAATTTAATAATTTAATAATTTAATAATTTAATAATTTAATAATTTAATAATTTAATAATTTAATAATTTAATAATTTAATAATTTAATAATTTAATAATTTAATAATTTAATAATTTAATAATTTAATAATTTAATAATTTAATAATTTAATAATTTAATAATTTAATAATTTAATAATTTAATAATTTAATAATTTAATAATTTAATAATTTAATAATTTAATAATTTAATAATTTAATAATTTAATAATTTAATAATTTAATAATTTAATAATTTAATAATTTAATAATTTAATAATTTAATAATTTAATAATTTAATAATTTAATAATTTAATAATTTAATAATTTAATAATTTAATAATTTAATAATTTAATAATTTAATAATTTAATAATTTAATAATTTAATAATTTAATAATTTAATAATTTAATAATTTAATAATTTAATAATTTAATAATTTCATAATTTAATAATTTAATAATTAAATAATTTAATAATTTAATAATTTAATTATTTAATAATTTAATAATATAATAATTTAATAATTTAATAATTTAATAATTTAATAATTTAATAATTAAATAATTTAATAATTAAATGATTTAATAATTTAATAATTTAATAATTTAATAATTTAATAATTTAATAATTTAATAATTTAATAATTTAATAATTTAATAATTTAATAATTTAATAATTTAATAATTTAATAATTTAATAATTTAATAATTGAATAATTTAATAATTTAATAATTTAATAATTTAATAATTTAATAATTTAATAATTTCATAATTTAATAATTTAATAATTTAATAATTAAATAATTTAATAATTTAATAATTTAATTATTTAATAATTTAATAATATAATAATTTAATAATTTAATAATTTAATAATTTAATAATTTAATAATTAAATAATTTAATAATTAAATGATTTAATAATTTAATAATTTAATAATTTAATAATTTAATAATTAAATGTTAATTTTAATGTTAATTTTTATTTTTTTAAGAAAGTTCTTAAGTTTTCAAATTATTAAATTATTAAATTATTAAATTATTAAGTTATTAAATCATTAAATTATTAAATTATTAAATTATTAAATTATTAAATTATTAAATTATTAAATTATTAAATTATTAAATTATTAAATTATTAAATTATTAAATTATTAAATTATTAAATTATTAAATTATTAAATTATTAAATTATTAAATTATTAAATTATTAAATTATTAAATTATTAAATTATTAAATTATTAAATTATTAAATTATTAAATTATTAAATTATTAAATTATTAAATTATTAAATTATTAAATTATTAAATTATTAAATTATTAAATTATTAAATTATTAAATTATTAAATTATTAAATTATTAAATTATTAAATTATTAAATTATTAAATTATTAAATTATTAAATTATTAAATTATTAAATTATTAAATTATTAAATTATTAAATTATTAAATTATTAAATTATTAAATTATTAAATTATTAAATTATTAAATTATTAAATTATTAAATTATTAAATTATTAAATTATTAAATTATTAAATTATTAAATTATTAAATTATTAAATTATTAAATTATTAAATTATTAAATTATTAAATTATTAAATTATTAAATTATTAAATTATTAAATTATTAAATTATTAAATTATTAAATTATTAAATTATTAAATTATTAAATTAATAAATTATTAAATTATTAAATTATTAAATTATTAAATTATTAAATTATTAAATTATTAAATTATTAAATTATTAAATTATTAAATTATTAAATTATTAAATTATTAAATTATTAAATTATTAAATTATTAAATTATTAAATTATTAAATTATTAAATAATTAAATAATTAAATAATTAAATAATTAAATAATTAAATAATTAAATAATTAAATAATTAAATAATTTAATAATTTAATTATTTAATTATTAAATTATTAAATTATTTAATAATTTAATAATTTAATAATTTAATAATTTAATAATTTAATAATTTAATAATTTAATAATTTAATAATTTAATAATTTAATAATTTAATAATTTAATAATTTAATAATTTAATAATTTAATAATTTAATAATTTAATAATTTAATAATTTAATAATTTAATAATTTAATAATTTAATAATTTAATAATTTAATAATTTAATAATTTAATAATTTAATAATTTAATAATTTAATAATTTAATAATTTAATAATTTAATAATTTAATAATTTAATAATTTAATAATTTAATAATTTAATAATTTAATAATTTAATAATTTAATAATTTAATAATTTAATAATTTAATAATTTAATAATTTAATAATTTAATAATTTAATAATTTAATAATTTAATAATTTAATAATTTAATAATTTAATAATTTAATAATTTAATAATTTAATAATTTAATAATTTAATAATTTAATAATTTAATAATTTAATAATTTAATAATTTAATAATTTAATAATTTAATAATTTAATAATTTAATAATTTAATAATTTAAATAATTTAATAATTTAATAATTTAATAATTTAATAATTTAATAATTTAATAATTTAATAATTTAATAATTTAATAATTTAATAATTTAATAATTTAATAATTTAATAATTTAATAATTTAATAATTTAATAATTTAATAATTTAATAATTTAATAATTTAATAATTTAATAATTTAATAATTTAATAATTTAATAATTTAATAATTTAATAATTTAATAATTTAATAATTTAATAATTTAATAATTTAATAATTTAATAATTTAATAATTTAATAATTTAATAATTTAATAATTAAATAATTTAATAATTTAATAATTTAATAATTTAATAATTTAATAATTTAATAATTTAATAATTTAATAATTTAATAATTTAATAATTTAATAATTTAATAATTTAATAATTTAATAATTTAATAATTTAATAATTTAATAATTTAATAATTTAATAATTTAATAATTTAATAATTTAATAATTTAATAATTTAATAATTTAATAATTTAATAATTTAATAATTTAATAATTTAATAATTTAATAATTTAATAATTTAATAATTTAATAATTTAATAATTTAATAATTTAATAATTTAATAATTTAATAATTTAATAATTTAATAATTTAATAATTTAATAATTTAATAATTTAATAATTTAATAATTTAATAATTTAATAATTTAATAATTTAATAATTTAATAATTTAATAATTTAATAATTTAATAATTTAATAATTTAATAATTTAATAATTTAATAATTTAATAATTTAATAATTTAATAATTTAATAATTTAATAATTTAATAATTTAATAATTTAATAATTTAATAATTTAATAATTTAATAATTTAATAATTTAATAATTTAATAATTTAATAATTTAATAATTTAATAATTTAATAATTTAATAATTTAATAATTTAATAATTTAATAATTTAATAATTTAATAATTTAATAATTTAATAATTTAATAATTTAATAATTTAATAATTTAATAATTTAATAATTTAATAATTTAATAATTTGAAAACTTAAGAACTTTAAAATTAAAATTAAAATTTAACATTTAATTATTAAATTATTAAATTATTAAATTATTAAATTATTAAATCATTTAATTATTAAATTATTTAATTATTAAATTATTAAATTATTAAATTATTAAATTATTATATTATTAAATTATTAAATAATTAAATTATTAAATTATTAAATTATTTAATTATTAAATTATTAAATTATTAAATTATGAAATTATTAAATTATTAAATTATTAAATTATTAAATTATTAAATTATTAAATTATTAAATTATTAAATTATTAAATTATTTAATTATTAAATTATTAAATTATTAAATTATTAAATTATTAAATTATTAAATTATTAAATTATTAAATTATTAAATTATTAAATTATTAAATTATTAAATTATTAAATTATTAAATTATTAAATTATTAAATTATTAAATTATTAAATTATTAAATTATTAAATTATTAAATTATTAAATTATTAAATTATTAAATTATTAAATTATTAAATTATTAAATTATTAAATTATTAAATTATTAAATTATTAAATTATTAAATTATTAAATTATTAAATTATTAAATTATTAAAATTTTAAATTATTAAATTATTAAATTATTAAATTATTAAATTATTAAATTATTAAATTATTAAATTATTAAATTATTAAATTATTAAATTATTAAATTATTAAATTATTAAATTATTAAATTATTAAATTATTAAATTATTAAATTTTTAAATTATTAAATTATTAAACTATTAAATTATTAAATTATTAAATTATTTAATCATTTAATTATTAAATTATTAAATCATTTAATTATTTAATTATTAAATCATTTATTTATTTAATTATTAAATCATTTAATTATTAAATTATTAAATTATTAAATTATTAAATTATTAAACTATTAAATTATTAAATTATTAAATTATTAAATTATTTAATCATTTAATTATTAAATTATTAAATCATTTAGTTATTTAATTATTAAATCATTTAAATATTTAATTATTAAATCATTTAATTATTAAATTATTTAAATATCCAATTATTAAATTTTTAAATTATTATATTTTTTTGCCATTTTCTTCGTTAGTATATTTTCGGAGTCATATTTTAGTTTAGAGAAATTAAGCGAAGAAAATAATATAAATTTCGTGTTTCGATTTTCCAGGGTAAAGTTTTGGCGAGAATTATCAAGTGCTAAACTGCCGCTCGAATCTAGTCCGTCCCATATGTAAAAACAGCAAGCCGAGAAAAAGGCACTTCAAATTTGTCCCGCGCATAAGCTTACGTGTTAGAACTTTTCGAAAAAGGGAATTTTCTATGGTTTTCTGGAACAAAGTACTAAATTTTATTGGTTTTTCTGATAGATCACAAGATTTCGAATCGAACCACATCATTACTTCAAAATTGACGAAATTACATATGGGACGGACTTGCTTCGAGCGGCAGTAAATCCCTAGATTTTATAATTTGGTGATTTATTTTATGGTTTTATTTTTTTTTTATTTTTGAATTTAAATATTTTTCCTGATTTTGTTTTTAAAGCAATGATATTTAAAAAGTTGCAAAAAAAGCTCATATTGTTTCAGAAATGGCAAAAAAGGTTCCATTTGGTACAGGTCCAGTGAATCCATAACAGATCAACGGTACTGATCCAAATGCCTTCTGTATTATTCTTTTTTCGTTTAAAATTTCATTCATTATTTTACTCTATTCTATGTTTTTCGCGATTTTTTTTATATGGCGCGGATTTCGCGCGGATTGGGTTTTGAGGTCGGCGCGGATCTGGCGCGGATTTTTTCTCGACCTTTCCGTAACAACCCTGCATATAAAAACAGTTATAAATGAGTAAACCAATTAAGTTAACATAACGTGGAACTAACCATAAACTTGTTTCGCCACGATTGGCAAAGGAACATTCAATAAATAAATATAAGGAAATAAAATCTGCGGAAACGTGACTAACTGTTACGCCATACTTAGCTAACAATCAATAAACAATTTGTTATCAAACCAATCTCACGTATACAAAGTTCCAGGCTAGATATGTTTGCGATGTGAGTTTTTCGGATTATTTTTTGTTTTATCAATAGAAAGGTTATTAGACTAAGCATTAGTTGCCCTAAAATTAATATCAAATTAATACTGTGGAGATATTTCTAATTTTTATACCGAATTTCGTAAACAAATTTACACTCTTCCCGTACTACATACAGTAGTACCAACTAACTTTTTTCAGACAAAACACAACCACCACCATCATCCTACGTCACGGACGCTGCTTCCTCCCACGGTGAGCTGAAAATTCAAATGTACGCGGGAATTTCACCGAAAATTTCCCTACAACGACAATGACTGCGACGATGATATAATGCAACCACCTTCAAAACCATACCAACCTAAGCCACCACCCACAACTCACACCGCCAGCATGATGCACATATAGTTTAGTGTTTTATTTCCGACTCGACGACTGCAACTACTGGCTGCTGGCTGGTCTAAACTTTGTCCTCGCAGCATCATCACATCAAGCCACCCACAAGAAGCATAAAAAATAGCGAGGGAAGTGGTGAGTTGCGCTGCGCTTTCGGTGGCGTTGTTTGTGGGAAGCCCATGGAGCTTACTTTTTTGCACATCAATGTTAAGTCTTGATGCTCGGTGCTGTATGAAGGCTAGGGTGGTTCATTATTTAATGAAAAAGTTATTTTTTTTTACTTGGAATTCAAAAGGTTTTTTCGTAATGCAATTCACGCAAAAGATACCCCTAACTGTTTTGCCCATCTTATTTAGGTCAAATCAGTATTAGCATAACAAAAATACATAAAAAAAGCCTGGAATTTTAATTGTACCATTTCAGCAAAATTAAGTATCTTTTCCAAATCTGTTTCGTAGAGCAAACTTAAAAAAAAAAGAATTTGGTAAGTCTGATATTTGGCACCTCTTTCCCGACATTTTGCGGGGTACTTAGGGGAAAGTGGGGCAAGTGTAACAAGCTAAGAAAATGCTCGTTATAACCCATTAAAACGTTAAAAAATCTATCGGATTTTTTTTAATCATCTTATTCCAGTTTAAAAAAAATCCTGTTTTTTTAAAAATGATTTTAAATTTTTTGATTTTCTATACATCCTACTCAACTAGTGAGGTAAGACGAACAACTCGTTGGGGCAAAAGGAACAATGCATGAAACAACATGGTAATTTCTAACAATTGAACTGTTATCACTTAGATACATCAGATTAGAGTGTATTTGAAACGTTTCTTTCACTTTTAGGTTAAATAATAATATTTTACTAAAAAAAATATAGTTTTAAGAAAAAAAATATTGCTTGGATGATAAATAGTAAATTTTCATAATATCACTATATTTTGTATGGACAATGTTTTTAAACAATTGTTTATCAGTTTTTAAGTTCTTTTATGTATTTATTTCCCAATAAAATATGTTGTTGCAGCAATTCGCATTTTTTCCATACTAAAAATCCATATGGTACACTTGCCCCACCTGAAAAAGATTTTTTAAAAGCTCTCAACAAAAAAAACCAAAAGTTAAATCATACTTTATGAAAGGTGCAAGTCATTGGTAGGCACACTACTAATCTGGGGAAAATAGCATATTGATAAAATGAGCCTTTAAACGATCCCTAAGCCTTATTTTATACTTTCTAAATATTTTAAGAAACAAAGGTTTTGAAAAAACTTTATTAAATCTTATGCCCCGTGGCATTTACGTCGTTTTGGCGGTTATGTGTTAGTAGAATAAGCCAATTGCATTGCTAGCAACAAATCCTCATAATGGAAATAATCATAATTGTAAAAATTTCGGCCGGACGAACGAGTGTTCCTCTTGCCCATATGGTCGTCTTGCCCCACCTTCCCATGTACCGAAACATTACGTCGGGAGGATTAGAGCAACTTTTTTTTATCAAAGATTTTATAGGATATTTCTTCAGAAAAAAAAATCACTGAAAATCGATGGATTCATGAGGATATTCGTTAAATTAGTTTTGAAAAACGAACCAAAAATTACCAGTGCTTCTAGCTTTCTTTGAAATCACCCCAAAATCTGGAATAACCACACTATTCGTCATGAAAATACAGCATCATATTGCCCGGACAAAAATTTGAGCATTAAATTATGCTTAACTTATAGTATTTCATCAAAAAGCCATTAATCACATGAAAGGTTCCAAAAACTATTTCACCATTACAATTTAAAACAATTTGAAAGCAGCAACGCATTTTACCAACAATGGGTGTCCTAATGGGGTCTCGTGGGTCTCGTGGCGCAGGGGTAGCGGCTTCGGCTGCCGATCCCGATGATACTATGAGACGCGGGTTCGATTCCCGCCTTATCCACTGAGCTTCTATCGGATGGTGAAGTAAAACGTCGGTCCCGGTTTCTCCTGTCTCGTCAGAGGCGCTGGAGCAGAAATCCCACGTTAGAGGAAGGACATGCCCCGGGGGGCGTAGTGCCAATAGTTTCGTTTCGTTTCGGGTGTCCTAATGGGTTTGGTCTCAAATTTCATCTAAATTAATGTAGATCCGAATAGAAATGTACACAGATATTAATAAAGTGGTCATTACATGAGACAGGGTTGTCAGTTCCTGAAACTTTTAGACACGTTAGAAATGTCTTTCGATTACCTAACCAACGATAGGTCGAATGATGGATCCGGATATAGTTTAATTGAGATCCGGCCAAAAAAGTACATAAATTTCACTTAAGTGGACACAGCTTGCGACAGGGTTGCCAGATCTTCAGTGTTTTGGACTCTTTTGATAGGTATTTCGGTTACTGACACAGTTTATGTGAGATCCGGATTTATGTGAAAACACAATTTTATACATAACGTTTGAACTGCTTATCGAAACTGCATAACAATCAATAGGCACATATTAAGTAAGCTTTGCTTGTATTCTTTTTTTAATGCAAAATTTTAGTCATCACCAAAACCATTTTAATGATAAGTTAAGAGCAAGTGAAATTTTGGAAAAACTACAATTGATGTCCTTTTTTACACGAGGGTAGAGTCTGTAGAGCCACACTAAGGTGCAGTTCATCGTTCAAACATCACCCAGCTATGGCGGGCAACTTTGCGTACAATTCGTTCAACCCCCGCTGTTTGCTGGAGATTATAAAGTTTTGCACTAGCAAAAACTCCGGTCCAGTCTGGGTTAGGTGTAGTGGCAAAAACAATTTGAGTTCAACTGGTGGTCAGAAATGGTTTCTGCATTTGAATTAAATTTGTTGGGTTGAAGCAACATTTGTGCTTTCGGCAGAGCTTCTGTTGCGTTTGTTGGGCAAATTTTAGCAATCACAACACTGTTCTTCCGCAAGAAACACAACTATGCAAGAAAAACTAGGTGGCGCCACATTGGGTTATGCATGGCATTATACGCATTCTTTCGCGCAGTTGTTCCGCATGATTTGCATTGTTTTGTTGTTTTCTCCACGCCATGTGAAACGACTTATTCGCCAACCATGTTGACTCCACTAAAGTTCCAACTGTGCAAACGACCAGTGAGCTTTAAATCTCCCAAATGTGGCGTTAAATTCCCCATTAACTGTCCTCGCGATAACCCCCCGGAAAAACGGACATAATGTTGGGGAGGCCTCCGTGATAAACCCTCTTCTGCAAAGTGGCAGTAAAGTGAAAAAGTCCTTCACTTTTTTTTAATTGCCACCGTCGCAGCAGCAATTACTGTGAGATGAATGATTTATTTCAAAGGTACACGAACCAAAGGTGAGGGGGGAGCCATCACGACAGACAGCGTGACCAGACACCTTTGGCCCCCTCTATTCTGGCCCATCAGGTGGCAGCCCCGGATTAATTACTAGCATCATCATCGCGCTCGCCATCGTTCCCCGTTTACATCGTCTGCAGACGAAGAGTGGTGTCATCATCTCCGTTAATAACCGCGATTTACACAAAGCCCTCGCGCGCCTCCGCCCTCACTCAAGTCGACTGTGTTTAGCACCAGCGCGCCCGCCAGTAGTGAGGAAGGCACATTTCAACATTCATCACTTTTTCGCTCATTTTCCCATCCAGCGGCAGAAGCAGTGACTTGAATCTCCCACTCCACCCCTTTTGAGACTGTGTAGCATTTGAAAAACATCCTAAGGTAGAACTGTCAAATAGGTAAAGGGTAAGGTGGGCAATTGTGTCGATGAAACGACTACTAAAACTGAATTGAAACCCTGAAATATGAATTATTTGCCTATAGACACAAATAAGCTTCCAAATTACAAAGCTAAAATCTATCCAAACTGACCAGATGACATATATTCATTATTAGCCTGTCATGCTGTGTATTTTAATCACTTTTGCAGATATTTTTAGCAAACAATTTTTCCCCATAAATTCACCGAATTTCTCTTCAAATTGGAGGATTCGAACTAAAATTTCTCTATACAGTATGTAAAAAAAGTATTTACACCCCTTGGACTCCATGCACATATTGTGATGAAACATCTAAACAATTTAATGTTGACAGAAACCTAGTACTACGTTTTGTTCAGAAACTCATGCCAGACATTTTGCTACAAACAGCTCATGAAAAGATGATTTCTATAAAAAGTTATTTAACAAATACTATTACGAAAATGAAAAAGGTGCAAAAAAAGTTTGTACACCTTTCGAAA
This sequence comes from Culex quinquefasciatus, assembly GCF_015732765.1. Classification (NCBI taxonomy): domain Eukaryota; kingdom Metazoa; phylum Arthropoda; class Insecta; order Diptera; family Culicidae; genus Culex; species Culex quinquefasciatus. The sequence goes on from NC_051862.1 coordinate 118,410,809, forward strand.
AATTAACATAAATAATGTTATTTGTTGACAAATCACCATAAATCCAGTCTCCCAACCAAGGGTTTCCAGAAGCGATAATTACTTGCCAGTCTGCCAATTAATTACTCAAATTACTGGTCCAAAATGATTAATTACATAAATTACTTAATTACTATTCACTACGACAAAAAAACATTTAATTTAAATTTAAGTATTCATTTCTCCGGTTCTAAACCAAATTATTTATAAATGAGTCATTCGATAGCTCTTTCAAAAATTATGCTGTTTACTTTTTTTTGTACAATTCTAGATATTGTGAATTTCGCGTATAATCTTTATTGAAAATACCTATAGGCGATCAAACGGAAAAATGCCCCCAACTAGAGGGCGCTGAAAATTTGAGTGATGTTTACATGATATCCTACAGCGAGTTAATTGGTTTGAAATTTGGAATTGTTTTAATTTATTATAAAATTGACATCTAATCTAATCTAATCTAATCTAATCTAATCTAACCCTAGCGCAGCCAGTCTTTCCAGGGCATCCTGGAAAATGCCTTAGGTTGATTAACGCCTAGCATCCTCTTGTCAATATTAACATTTGCAGTGCCCCAATGCAATAAATTGCCTTGAAGCATCACAAAACGTTAAAGCGGCCAGGCCACTGCGTAAAGTTTACCGCAAAGATGATTCGTTGAAGTGGATTGAGTTTGAGCACGAATGTTCAAACAGCAATACAGTTCTGAATCTACAGGGGAGGAAGAAACGTGGGGATCCCCCGCTCACGTTCCTGTTTTTAAGAGCAATTAATCGTTGGAAGCACCATGCTAAGAAGGGGGGGGGGGGGACAATGTATTTCCACCCTCGGGGATGGGACAATGTATTTCCACAAATGCCCTGGACACTATTTGCCGTGGTTAAAGCGCTTAATTTATTATAAAATTGACATTTACATTTAATTATCCCATTTTCCGGTAAAAAATAAGTAGCTCAATTGATATCTAGAGTTTTTTAATAGGTCCTATAAACATAAAAAACACAATAGCTTATAGGACCTTTTCAAAAAAAACTCTAGATATGAACAATAATAATTGTTTCATGGCCAATTCGAAATTCCAATATGTTTCACGTTTCATTCAACCTAGTTTGCGTCAGGCTCTCGACGCAATAAGACGTGTGCATCGGAGCTCTTCTGCGCGCTTTGGGTTATCGCGTGTGTCGGCCATCTGCACCACTTGCTGGTGCAGATTTCGCGTGTTTAAGCGTCAGTTTTCAACTGACGACCGGTTTTAATTTGCGATCCGGATTACATCCGAACTCGCAACAATGGCTCAAGTGAGATCGCGTGAAAACACCTTCAAGGTGGACCTTTCGAACTTTCCGAAACGACCGTCCATTGAGGAACTGCAGAAGTTTGTGCTAGTGAAACTAGGACTGGCCGTTGGCCAAGTGAAAAGGTTCCAGGTGAACCATGCGCAGAATTGCGTACATGTGAAGTGTAGTGAGCTGAAGGTGGCACAAGACACCGTTGCTATGCACAATGACAAACACGTGATGGAGATCAACAAGACCAAGATCACGGTACGCTTGGTGATGGAGGACGGGGGAGTGGAGGTAAAGATCCATGACCTCTCTGAAAACGTCACGAACGACGACATTGTTGCGTTCCTGCGCCATTTTGGCGACGTGCTCAGCATTCGCGAGGTGTCATGGGGAGAGGGTTTCCCTCTCCGTGGCATGTCATCAGGCATCCGGGTGGCGAAGATGATCCTTCGCCGCCATATTAAATCGTTCGCAACGATTCTAGGAGAGAGCACACTAATCTCCTACAGAGGGCAGCCGATGACCTGTAGGCACTGCACGCTTACCCAACACATTGGTATGTCGTGCGTGGAGAACAAAAAAACTTCTCGGTCAAAAAGCCGATCTCAGCGCCCGCCTGAAAAGTGCGAGCGGATCAACCTCAACTAGCTACGCTAGTGTGCTGAACGGTGTTGCCCCTGACACCAACACATTGCTGCCAGAGTTCAGTGGCACCATCCTCGGTCCGGTCATCCCGCAACGACCGATAAGACCCGAGAGCACGGGCACGGCACCCAACGCCCCTCAGAGCGGAGCGGCAACGAGCGCTACCGGACACTCAGCTGATGGATCGCTTAACATCAGCGGAGACGGTACATCGTCTGTTCAGACAAGCGGCTCGACGGACGTTGCCGAACACTCAGCTGGCTCTGAAGCTAGCGGAGGCGGCACGTCGTCCGAGGTTTCGAACACCCTCGCAAGCGAGACAGAGGTCTCAGCTGGATCAGTTGCGACCGCCATCGAAGGTGGTGCGTTGATCGATCGCCCTAACGAGTCTGAGCTCGCCAGCACAAGCGACATGTTACTCATTCCACTCCCCCCTGCTGCACCTGCTGCTGAAGGAGACAACAAAGAAACCGAAGAAATGGAGACCGAAAGCCCGTCTGCTGCTGACGATGCTGCAGATCTCAACACTCCGCACCCGAAGCTGCCGTGTGAGGAAGAGGACGCAGAAATGCCGGCCGTGTCGGACCTCGCTAGCTGTGAGTCGGTGAGTCCTTTCGAATTCCCTGCACCTATCCCTGTCCCTATCCCTCATCCTGACCTCAAGAAGACGCACTCGTTGAGTTCCATCTCTGGAACTGAGAGCGATGGAAGTACGCGCTCTAGTGAGTTCACTGCGGTGAAGAAGAAGCGACGACCGGGTCGTCCAAAAAAGTCAAAAGTTTAGTCACCTAGCACCCTGCGGCTCCCACTGCAATGAATCTGTCTTGCTCCTATAACATCGCCACCATAAATATTAATGCCATTTCGAACGACAACAAGATCCAATCCCTGAAAACCTTTATTCGCTCAACTGACCTTGACATTATACTGCTTCAAGAAGTTGAAAACCCAAACCTAGCTCTCCCAGGGTTCAACGTTTTAACGAACGTGGACGACAGTAGGAGAGGAACAGCAATAGCTTTGAAATCGCACATCCATTTCTCGAACGTTCGACGCAGCCTCGACACGCGTATCATTGCCGTTACCCTGCGAAGCATGGTGACCATTTGCAACGTATACGCCCTCCGGAACCGTGAACGCCGCATCCCGTGAACGCCTGTTCAACAATACGCTTCCCCTTTCCTCCAAAACTGCTCAGACCACTGCATTCTTGGCGGTGACTTCAACTGCGTGATTGCTTCTAAGGACGCAACTGGTACCAGCAACCACAGCTTGGCGCTTAAAAACCTAACCAGCAACCTGGGACTTAAAGACGCGTGGGAAGTTCTGAAAGCTAATCAGATCGCGTACAGTTTCATCAGGCCGAACTGCTCCTCCCGGCTTGACCGATTGTACGTTTCCGGTGCATTTGTACCGGGCTTGCGCACGGCGGAGTACCTCGTGACGTCGTTCACGGACCACAAGGCGTTCAAAGTGCGGTGCTGTCTTCCCGATCAAGGACGACCGACCGGAAATGGTTTCTGGTCGATGCGTGCGCATGTGTTGACTGAAGAGAACCTCGAGGAATTCGAGCTCAAATGGAATCGCTGGCTACGAGAGAAGCAGAACTTCAACAGCTGGATCGAGTGGTGGATTCGCTGTGCCAAACCCAGAATAAAGAGCTTCTTCCGCTGGAAGACAAACGAAGTTTTCCGCCGGTTCAACGTTGCGAATGAACTATTGTATGGACAACTCCGAGCAGCCTACGACAACTTGACCAACAATCCAGCGATGGTTCCCGAAATCAACCGTATAAAAGGAAAGAT